>NC_140086.1:99266620-99591620 GCF_964237585.1 Gallinula chloropus
ACTGGAAGATGTTAAATGCAATAAAACACAGATATTCTTGCTGTTAGGAGGTTCCACACAGGGACAGTGAAGCTTTCAGCACGCAGCAGAGAAATAGCCCATCTAGATATGCATGGAAATCAAGTCCAGATACATATGCACTGCAGAGAAAGGCACAAGAAAATCCATGCCTATCTGCCACATGATGCTCAACTACTCTTTTTCCCTCTCCGTCAATCAAAGACAGCTTATGCCCCAGAGCAGAAAGGTTCACAGCCCTTGTTTAACAACCAAGTTCAACAGCTCTTCAGCCACTGTTTAACAGCCCTTGCCTTAGGTGGCATATTTTCATCTCCATGCCTTCCACTATTACTTGAAACGCCTTGTCACTTGTAAAAATCCTTCTCCTTTCCAAATCCCTGCCAATTTACAGGCTATAGGCCTGTGGATGCACAGAGCCTTACACAAAAGCTTTTAACATGGAGAGTTGCTAATCACTGTATGTTAGAATTTCTGTACGCAGAACTGCTTATTGGAACAAGGACATGATTACCATAATTGATAATACCATCGCTAATTATGAGGCTTCACTTTCAGCTCCCCAAAATCTGCAAATTATAATGTGTTCTGATAACTCTAAGGTAGGAATTTAAACTGGTGCACTATAGCAGTTTAACACACATGCCTAAGCCAACACCTTCCCATCAAAGCATCCTCACATAGGGTTGCATGGATCTACCTACATCTCTACAATTCTAACCATACAACAAGCAGCAGTGCTTCTTTTAGAGTGGCATTTGGTTCTGCACCTCCAGCATCCCAAATTAGTATTAACTTCTTTTCAACTTCTGCTCTGAACTTCTGAAACTGCCTATTTCTTCTTTTTCATATCCAGTTAAAAGGCCTTGTGGTGGCTCAGCCCCAAGCAGTGGCTGAGCACCACATGCTGCTCACTCTCTCCCAGAGGAGAAACAATCAGAGCCTCCATCAGTTGGGATAAGGACAAGTTACTGACAAAATCACCGTGAAAGGGGAACAACAGCCCATTGCAAATTACACTCACACCCAGTGATAATGCAGAGTACCTTACCAACCCAATAATTACAGAGTGCTGTACAACACAAGTACTGACCAGACACCCCAGCCACACTCAGACTGTCCAGGAGACACTCAGGAGCATCCCTCCCCAACCAGCCCCTCTTATGAGGGAGTGATGTCAGGTGGTGTGGAAACAGCCTAGGCTAACCCAGCTCACCTGGGCTAACCCAGCTCACCTGTGCTGGCTGCTTGGGGACGTTGACTCTGGCCTGGCCAGGCCAGAAGCAGAACAGGCTTATAAGCCTCAGCCTGTCTAAGCTAGGGTAGCACTGCCATCTTTTAAACTGCACCTTCTCATGACAACCTCTTGACCCCTCCCTCAGCTTCATGAGGCCATTAAAAAGCTCCACGGGCAAAACTGAATGTACACACAATGATCACAGTATCTAAAGAGATGTTGTGAGAAGCAGCAAGTCCCTGCTCAGGTTACAATGTGAATCAGGGATAAAAAGCAAGGTGCCACTATTCAGTTGATCTTGTCTCTCCTCAGAAGGCAAACTCACTCTCTTGCTACATTTTTTAGCAGCACATATAACTTCTAACTTGGGCATGAAAAACTCCAGCAGACCACTCTGGTGCCTTCCAGACCAACGTACGAGCAGAATTTACCATGAAAGTGAACTGAAGACTGAGCAGAACAGTAATTTCACTGGTATTATTGGTCCTGTGGCAGTCAGTCAGCATTTATAATTCTGTAAAATCACAGATAATGTTTGGTCAGCAATTCAGTGTTCTCAAGTATTTTTCCTCCGAGTCATTCCTAACAGCCTCTGACATACTAACGAGGACTAAACACACACAATTCCTGCTTCATTCATTGTCACAACTGTGGGAGCAAAGCAAGCAGAGCCCAAGCACAGGGTTCACAACCATACCACTCGCTCAACTTCCAAGCTTAACATCAACCCTACTGGTTTCCTCTAAATGCCTGATGAGTTGGGCACCATCATCCTAGAAATAGAAATTTGTAATACCAAGTGAACTGCGAAGAGCTGCATGTCTGAGTGTCTAGCACTTCACTAATTACTGTCTGGGTAATGGAGCTGAACCTTTCCATACAGCTTGATGTTCCTGCAGCAATTTGCCTGATGTAGCCTAAAGACTCAGAGAACATGATACTTCTATAGGAGTTAAAAGGGGGGTTAATATCCAAGTACAATTTAAAGGATATAATTAAAATCTCACTTTCACACTTTTCTAGGAAACTAGTCTCTTAGGATTTTGAAGAACAAAACCTAGCCAGTCAGATGAGAGAGATTTTCATTAAGTAACAAAGCCGGAACATCAAGACAGAAATTAATTCTGTACGCTACCATCCCCAAGAACAGAAAGCAGCAATAAAGAGAAACAGAGAATGCCATTGTAGGGCTTGAGGGAGAAGGCCTTGTGATTATATTGTTCAAAACTAGCACTGGAATTGAAAATTATCCTAATGATTTAAATATCTCAAAAAGATACAGGCAAGGCACTGTTCTCTGTGTTTCTGCAAAAACAGCATCCTTGGAATGAGACTCGGTGGTTATGAAAGATTCCTCCTCGATATTCCTTCTCAAATGCAGTTGACAATTCAGCACAACTCCTAAAGTAATATATTATATATATATAGGCAAACACATATATGTACACAGCCTGCAACCTGCCCTTTCATCAGGTTCGGCTGCTTGTTTTAATTTTAGAAAGTTGTCCACTTAACCTTGCACCCAAGTAGCAGCTATCGCATGGATAATTGATTTTGGTTACTTTCTTAATCTTCTTTCCAGTGAATATATAAGGAGCATGTACCCCTTTGACTTTGAAAGTGCAAAACTCCAAGTTAACATCCTTCCTGCTTCTGCCCTTTCCTGCTAACACCTTTTCCATTAAAAACATATTTGATAGAAACAGTCAGGGGTTGAGGCTGACTCAGGCACACATAAGACTGATTAATCACCAAGAACACAGATGTTACCAGCACAAATGACTTTGATAGAGGATGTGCACATTTCTTAGAGTGCAAATGAACCATGCTGCAAACTGCTATCAATGGAGACAGCCTGGTTTCTGTTAGAGACAGCATTGCTGCATGGGAGACAAAGCCTAAACTCAGCTCAGACTAAGCTGTGGCTACTATTTCCATGGCCTTTGGAACAGCATTCTAACCTGAAGTACCTGTAGCATCTACCATCACTGCAATATCCATCATTTGATTTTTTGGCATCTTATATCCAAAAGGCATCCCAGCTGTAGAACACCTGCATGCCCAGAACAGCAGCACCTTACATTTCCTTGCTGAGGAACACTACATTCTCACTCCACGATTAAAGCTTGCCTCAAAGTTGTTTTCACAGTGACTGAGGCAGTGCACTTCCAGAATCTAGTGCCAATCTTAAATTTTAAAAAGGACATAGTTCTGTGTCTACTTGCACTTACTAAAATTACTGTCCTTCCTCTGTCGTCTCTTTGAGAAGTGGGAAGCCAGTCTCTTGCAGTATATTAAGCAGGGCTTTGGAGGGTGCTGGTGGAATACAGCCTTCTATCAGTGGATTTGTTCAAGGCTTGCTTCCAAATGTCATTTGCATTGTTCTAGGCACCTCAAAGATAAGGACCGAAAGCAAAGTACAACTCCCTGCTTCACAGAGGCTCAGTGTACAAGAGATCATGGAGTGCTCTCAGGACATCATCCATCCTTCTCCAGGTCCAGCAAGCACCAAAAGCATTATGCATTATGCAGTGAAGCTGTGTGAAACTGTTTCTTATGCTAGAGGTTTCTGAGCTCAAAGTCAGAGGTCTATTTTAAGTTTCATCCCTGCATCACAAAGCCTACCCAACCTCACTGGAAGGAGATGCACAAAGACAGACACTGGGTGGAGGAGTGTAGGGAAGACCACGCATTTGGAAGAAATCCTTCCCTAAATAGCATATGCACTTGTAAGAAATCAGTACAAGGAAGAAATAGAGTTCAACCTCACTCATATATCAGGACTTGAGGAAAAGGACAGATTCCTCCCAACCCCTCTCCCTATAGCAAGCAGAACTGGAAACCGTTCTCTCTCTGTTGGAAATAAGTAATCTCATGATGCAGAAGGGCTGGGTGGGTTGGCAAACTATAGATGGAAGTGCTGAGCAAGCTGTATACATGTACTGAAATGCTGAGGGTGTGTGGTATTATAAAGTTGCTGGTGATATTGATTATAGCTGTTAATGAGGCAAGAAAAAACCCAAGAGAACCAAAGGTCGCAAGCTTTAAATATTAACATGCTTGAATATCAATCAGATTGAGAAAAATCTTTGCAGTGAGCAGAGAAATGATCTCATTGCAGGGGAGATGTTTCTAAAAGCTGACTAACCAGCTAAGCAGGATGATCATCTTATAGCAAACTGAATATTTTCAAAACCAGCCCAGTTTGAACAGGAGCTGTAGTGTCCTTGACAAGACATGCTAACATGAAGCACATGAGAAAATATTTTCAGAAGGCACCTATAAGATGCAACAATCAATGTATGTTACCTGTTATACATACCATAGCTCACAGGTTGGTTTATGCTAGTACGTGGGACTGAGAACCTCAGATCAGACGTACGTAGGCACCTGCACCACAAGAAGTACAATGTCTAAAGAGGCAGAAGTGGATCTCAAGGGGTCAGAGCAGCCTGTTGAGATATAGTCAGCACTTCATGAATTCCACTCTCAGAAAACATAAGAAAAATTCATGCTCAAATTCAAGGCTCTTTAGTCATTGTTTTAAAGCCTTTGAGGGCTTCATACTCAGATTTCTCATGGGTATTTTAAATATTTAAATCCCATTATCATGTAGGGGCTTTCATAGATCATCACCTCAGCAAGTAATTCAGGGGATTTTCAACCAAGCTTTTCTCCCATTGACTTCTGTGGGAGTTAGTCACCAAAAAAAAAAAAAGTAGGACAGTACTAATTATAGAATAAAAACTGACAGAGGTGGCCTATCTTAAGGAATTTCTTTGGAATAACAATTTTCAGAACAACTATATTTAACTGTATAGCTGAATTCACAGTTAAAAATATAGTCCCTATTATTCAAGACAAACTCTTGCTGTGCAGTGTGTCTCATTCTCTGCGGTGTAAGCGGGCAGCTGATTATGCCCATTTTTGCAGCAGTCTTGGAAGCTTATGCTCCAACTTCAGTTACTTTGTTAAATGGAGCACAATTCCTGCGTACTTCCTGTGAAGGGCATATTTAGTTCTATTACTTCTGAATCTCCAACCCACATTTCAAGACTAAACACAAGTGTTCAGCAATGCCTCAACATTGCCAAAAGGAACATTACCTTGTACACAACTGCCTGCCTCTGTAGAAGCTCTGGAAGGGTATCTCCCCTGTGCAAGAGCATCATATTGATGATTAGCTATGTTTGTAGTGCCTGTTAGGTCTTTAACAGGTCCTCTATTTCCCTTTCAGCTTTCTTCCACCAATTTTAAAATTAGGTAGGCCTCACGCCTGTCCTCTAATGGTCCTTATGAGGTAGCTGCTAATGGTAGCAGGACCTACTTTGGTTTACTCGTTGAACACCCCAGGATGAATATGTGCCAGCTTGAAGGCATTTGGTTTACTCTTTTGAAAAACACCCTTCTAAAAAACACTGCATAAACCAGTTATTCAATGGTAGATGCCCCGTTGCAGTCCCAAGATGTGACTGCAACTCATACAGATGTTCTCAAGCTAGGCTTAACCATAGTTATATGGCTCAGTTTCCATGTTCATACCAAACCACAGTGTTCTTGCCAAGGCTTATTGGCACCTGCTTCATTGCTTTGAAACTAGATCCTAAGTGACCTTGGCTATAAAAAATTTATAAAAACACTACAATGTTTAGCTCCCAGACTCTCCATGAGATCTTCCCTGTTAACCCAGGTGAGATTTGTAGCAATGCTTGGACACCACAAAGCATGAATAGAAGAGGTACTAGCACACAGTGTCTATATATTCTCCCCTCATGTGAGTAGTCAACAAAAAGTCAACGCCGTATACGTGTGTTCAGAAGAACATTTATTGCATGTCATTATCAGATTTATAAATGGGCATGTCTGTAAATGTATTTGCTCACATCACTGAAAATTCAAGCATGCAGTATCTAAGAACAGAGACCAAAGACAGAGGAAAGCAATGAAAAATGTCGTGTTCTGTCCTTACCACCCGAGGAAGGTGTTAATGCCTCATGGAAGACATCTCTGTGGTAATCCAGTTAGCTCTTAAAATACAGTTATAACTTCACAGCAGCCTGGTCCAGATAATTTACAGCTTCAATCTTCCAGCATTCAGGCACAATGTTGGTTCAATTTATTTCTTGATTAGCAATGAATTTCACAAGCATGGGTGACATTGAAGAAAAAATGAAAGTAGAGGTTTTTGAAAAGAAAGTCAATTAAGGAGTTAATTATTTTATTAATTTACACAGTGAGTTTTGCTCAGATGTACTGAGGTAGACTAGGAATACTCCGTAAGTATCTTAAGAAGTGAAAGGTACCACTGGTAAAAGTCATAAAATATGCAAAGGATTTAAGTGACAAATCATCCTCTGGCTATATATAGCCAATACTTCATCAAACACAAAATCAGGTTAGAGCCCTTCAAGGCTTTTTCAAATACAGCCTGACTGACCATGAGGGCTGTTTTCTCCAGCCATAGCCAACTGATAAGCTCAGAGTTAGTTCCTCTTGAAGATGTGTATGTGAACATGGGAGCAGCAGAAGGGGGATGTCACTAAATAAATCACTCCAGAGCACAAACCTGTGATTTTGTTACCATCTCCCATGGCCATGTCTATACTAGTGAACCAGCCAGGGCACAGGTGTGAGCACTGTCTTGTGACACTGCTTGTTGTCATGCTGCCTGACCAAATTTTGGCCCATGTCACTCAGGCAATGCAAGGAAGAGGTCACAGACCGGGCTTCTCATATGCTGCATGGATGGTGGGGAAAAGTGGGGACCTGGCCTGCTTTACTCACTGATCGACATGTACCTTACAGAAGTACTGGGAACTGCAAAGACAACTGCTTGTTTTTCTAAGAGATGCCAAGTACTATAAAAATTATAACAGTTTCCTTGGTCTAAAAAAAGCCTAACATTCCTTTTATTTTTGACATGGATGAGTCAGCAGATAGGAAAAGCAGCTCCCAAATATAGTGCCTTACGCCAGAGGACACAGCAAGAAGAAAATTTGATCAGGCCTCCTCCCTCACACAGATCAAAGCAATACGTTGCTTGTGATAAGCCCCATCAGCCAAATACCATTGCCCATCATCATCCCTTCCTTAAAAGGTCCCTGAAGTATTCCAACAGTGAGCAAAAGAAAACAGTGGTTTGTTGGATATGAGATGAGGAGATGACTGATGTAGACTGAGGTAGTTGGGAAACTCGGACATGGTTAAGACTACTTGGGGTACCTAGTTGAAGCAAGAACAGTGCCCACATAGGTAGCTATTTCTGTTATCACACTCTACCTAATTTTAGGTAGGTCTCCTATCAAAAGCTGCTTCTCTGGATCATTTTGATCTTTCCCTTGCAAAGGCTTCTTGGATGGGCACTCCAGACAAGATGCTTGATACACACTGCTCAATTTCAACACTGTCTGCTGAAAAGTTTCTTAAACCACAGGTGTGTTCTAACTGTTGTCTGTATTCTGGTATTGTGGGGCATAACTATCCCACAGCAGTCCAACAGCCAGCCCCCAGCTTGCCAGCTTTTTCCTGAAGCAATACTCAGAAAAATCCAGTCACTTTGAAAGACAAGCCTCTCTGCAAGATGAAGGAAGAGTATTCCAATGTTGTTCAAATGCCAGAGAATTTCTGCCTTCATGGCCACTGGTTCCAAAGGACTGAATTCACCACAGTCTCACCAATTACATGCAGAGCTACACCAATTTAGTCCACAGAGGGATATGATGCAAATTAGTGCTTTTGGAGTCCTCCCTGATGAAATGTCCATGAAAAATTTGTTTGGAAGCGATTCTACAAAGGTGCTGAGATCAATTTTTCTTTTTCTTTAATCTTCACAGAGATCATTGAGTTTGAGACATCATTACTTTAGATATTTCTCATTAAAACCAAAAAGATTAAATTACCTTCACTAATATTTGGGAGCAACTTTTGTGTAAGGAGTTGCACAGTGTAGGCTGTTTCCTCTTTTTCAAGTTGCCCACGTACCAAGAAAGGGAATATTTTTATGAATAGAAAAAATGCAACCACCAGACACTAAAACATGTATTGTAGAACTGCTTTTTGAACATAAATACCAAATAAATTGTGTAAGTCATAGTGTAGAGGGAACCTCATTTCTAAGCTCACCCCAGATACTTCTAAACTGCTCTGTCTCACTGGAATACAGCTATAAGTTTGAATAGAAGTATAGTTCACCAAAATTTCTTGTAACATTCAGTGTCAGTACTAGCAGAAAAGAACTAGATTTTAGAAACAGAATTTCATATGCCTAGATAATTATGAATATAAATCATGCCATCTACAATAATCACCACTCAGATAACCTCAATGAAGGTGTCAGCCATACTCTACTGCCTAACTCACTGTCTGGTCTAAGAATATAAAAATCCTGAGATATATCCATGAATTCCAAAAGGATGTGAGCCTTCAATTTTGGCCATTGTTTTTCATGTTTTCAGGATAAAATTTATAGCTTTCCTGAAAGCTGTGCCGCTGATAATATGTAATGAGAAATCACTACAGTATACAGAGGCAAAAGAACAGATTGATTTTGACCTCCAAATCCAGAGTCTAAAATTCTGGATTTAGACAGTCTAAAACTCTTTGCCAGATATCAAACTACTCAGCCCTATTTTTATCACTACCTCTCAATTAATTTACAGTTTTATCTCACTCAAAATATACCGGACACTAAGAATATTTATATGCCAAATGATTGTAGGGAAGGATGGAATGGATTTTTGAAGGATGCGTGCTAAGATACCCAAAAGGCTAAGGAAGAAGACCTCATAGCTGCATCTTTTTCCAATTTTCAGTCTCAAGTTCCAGCACATTGTCTGTAACTATTTGTTGAGCTAATTGTCTACTGTGAGGTATGAATGCATTATTGGCAAGACATCTTCCTTCTTGGAAAGTACATTAATTACCTCCATGCTGTCCAAGGTTCAGGATGTTCACATCAAAAGAACAGTAGGTATGAGAACCCACTATCTTAAAAATGTGCCATTAATAATGAAGCAATCAAATCAGCCATCAGACCAAAAGCCACAAACAACATGTTCTTTTTTCCCCACAATTACAGAGCACAGCACTCAGCATTTCTTGTAAAACGCATTTAAGACCTGTTAAGTAAAAGACACAAACAAACAGGTTACACATTGTAGAGACAGAAGACATCAGAAGCCTATAAAATAACTGGTCCAATTAACCAATAACCAATAGTTAAATCTAATTTGTCTTGGCACTAATGGATTTCAGTACAGTTTTTTTGCCCCTAATTTACCTTGTAGTTTCCAAGATCAGGATCACATAAAAACATGCAGAAAATATAATGGAGGTATGCTACACATAGCAAAGAGTAGGTTCCTTGCTGGCCTTTCTGTATCAACTTTTTCCTTGTCAATTAGAGCACAGCATGAATGCAATTAACATACAAGGAGAATAAGAGTCAAAACAAACTGGATCTCTTGAGATGAAAACATAGCAGCAGCAGATGGAGACAGCAGTAAACATTAAAGATGCTGGCAAGACCCAGTTCTCTCCTCTGGTGTTTCTGAGGAAATATTTATTCAGAGTTAAGCATACGGTCAACTTAGAATGCAAACATTATCTCTGGAGAGGTACCATTGTCAAGTGCACAAAGTCAGTGTAGATGCATATGAAATTATAGCCAGTTCATACAACTAGTGGATGAGCTTCCTTCCATCCAGCACTGTCATGGACAAAACTCATTTTTGAAAGTTATTTTTATTTTGCGACAGGCTTGAGCCTGAGAAAGTAATTAGTAGCCATTACACACACCAAAGGACAAAGAATGGAAAAAGCTGATACAAACTGTCTCACACTCAGTACTTTGCAAGTCTATAGACCTTCTAGTGATGTTACCAGGAAAGAAGTTGGCCTTCAAGTTGACCAGGGGGCTGGAGCACCTCTCCTATGAATACAGGCTGCAAGACTTGGGCTTGTTCAGTCTGGAGAAGAGGCTCTGGGATGACCTAATTGCAGCCCACCAATATTTAAGGGGGTCCTGCAGGAAAGTGGGAGAGGAACTGTTCATCAGGGATTGTAGTGATAGGACAAGGGAAAATGGTTTTAAGCTGAAAGACAGTAGGTTTAGATTAGATGTTAGGAAGAAATTCTTTGCTGTGAGGGTGGTGAGGCCCTGGCACAGGCTGCCCAGAGAAGTTGTGGAAGCCCCATACCTGGAGGCGTTTAAGGCCAGGTTGAATGAGGCTTTGGGCAACCTGGTCTAGTGAGGATGTCCCTGCCCATGGCAGGGGTTTGGAACTAGATGATCTTTGAGGTCCCTTCCAACCCAAAGCATGATTCTATGATTCTCATCCCTTACAGCCCAGGCAACACATGTGAGTGATCCTCTTTATAATGCACTCCTGAAGCTGGGTTTAAGTAGGGTAATAGATTAAATACCTATTAACTGGAAGTCAAAGGGCACAAGAATGTTAATCATGCATCCAGGAGGTCCTTGAGCCATCATGGCAGCAGGTTTTAATTGGATTTTCTGTTGAGACAATTCCTCCTTTGTGATTTATTGTGAAGAACCAAAATAGTCTTATTTTGAAATGCTAATTCATTATCTAGCATAAGTTTAATTAAAAAAAAAAAGAAAGAAAAAAGGAAAAATGAAAAAACAACCAACAGACCACAAACAAACACAAAACACACAACCACACACAACCACCAAAACTCTATTCTAGATAATACAAAAGGTCTGAAGAAACTACCTAACCACTCTGCCAAAGAAAGTTTGTATGACCTCCTCACACCACTTTATCTCCAAGTAGTAATTTTAAGGTAAACTGCCTTGGCACAGTAGGTAGTAGAAGCATTTGAAAATGTTCCTGGCCTAAGGCTTGGAGGAATCTGAGACTGAGGAGTGCTACAGGGCTATTCTTCCACATAACTGCATTGAAATTGCATTTGAGTGCCACTGCAACAAGCCAGGTAGGAAGTCTTAGCCAGGCACTTTTATCACCCCACCCATACAATTAAGGTTCAGACAGAGACAGGTTTTATTCCACAGAGCCTCCTGAACCAAGAAAGCAATTGCTGCTGTGTCACTGATGAAGTGTAAACTCTTGACAGTAGGGGGAATTTTGCCATTGACTGCAATGGAGCTAGACTACTACCCAAAAGATAATAAGGGGTGCTGCTCTCTTTAAGATAGTACTGAAAAGCAAGAGTGTCTTATCTTCAGCATAATTCAGGATATACAATTTCAAACAACTTCTGAATGAGGCCTGTTTTTTCTTGTGGACTGGGGCATCTCTCAAAAACGCTGCCAATCTTGATTGAGAAATAGAGAAGAATCTAGCAAACTCCTAGTCAAATTGTTAAAACAATCAGTTTGCCTTACAATTAGAATAACATTCCCTGTTTCTAGCCTGTATTAGCACTGCATTGGTTTTCAACCCCTTTATCACAAAACCTTATTTTCTCTTACTAATTAACTACAAGAAATTGCATCTACTACAATAGTCACAGTGTTGATTACAGCAATGAGAATGTTATAAATCAACTGAAAAGCTTCCCCGATAAAAGCCATAGTCTAGTTCAATGTCATTAAACAGATTATTACCAAGATGTACCTTTCCAACAGCAAGACCATCTAACCACTGGAGTAAGTAATCAAGAAAGTCATTACCTTCACTATAGCTGGAGAAACAAAGGGTTGGTTGGTTGGTTTGATTGCAAAAACAAACAATTTTTTTGGACTGACATAAAATCATAGAATCATAGAATTTTCTTGGATGGAAAGGACCAAGAAAATCATCAAATCCAACCATCATCCTAACCTGCCAAAACCACCACTAAACCATGTCCCTCAGCACCACATCTAACTGTCTTTTAAATACCAACAGGGATGGAGAATACACCACTTCCCTGGGCAGCCCGATCCAATGCCTAACAACCCTTTCTGTGAAGAAGTTTTTCCTAATATCTAATATTATCTAATATAATCTAAACCTCCCCTGGCATAACTTGACATCATTTCCTCTTGTCCTACTACTTGTCATTAGGGAGAAAAGTCTTTCTTGCTTTTCCACAACCTCCCTTCAGGTAGTTGTAGAGAGCAAGAAGGTGTCCTCTTAATTCTCCAGTCTAAACAACCCCAAGTTCCTACAGTCACTCCTCACAACATTTATTCTCCAGTCCCCTCACCATCCTCATCACCCTTCTCTGGACACACTCTAGCACCTCAGTGTTTTTTTCTATAGTGAGGGGGCCAAATCTGAACACAGTACTCAAGGTGGGGCCTCACCTGTGCTGAGTAGAGGGGGACAATTACTTTCTTACTCCTACTCACCACACTGTTCTTAATACAGGTCAGGATGCTGTTGGCTCCCTTGACCACCTGGGCACACTGCTGGCCCAGTGTCAATCAATACCCCCAGGTCCTTCTCTGCTGGGCAACTTTCCAGTCACTCCCCCCCTCCAAACCTGTAACACTGCTTGGGGTTATTATGGCCTTCTCATGCAATGGCCCATTGCCTTGGCCCACTGCTTTGGCCCATTGCTCCCAGAATCAAAAACTTTTATCGTTTCATGGTCACTGTGCATAACCTCCAGCTGTCACGTCCCCCACCAGCACTCCTTTGTTTACAAACAACAGGACTCTCCCTAGCCAGTTCCCTCACCAGTTGTCAGGAAGTTAACCTCAACACACTTCAGGAGCCCCCTAGACTGTTCCCTCTCCGTTACATTTTATTCCCAGGAGATTTCTGGCAGGTTGAAGTCACCTACAAAGACAAGGGCTCAGGATTTTGATACTTCTCCCAGATGTACAAAGAATGTTTTGTCTGTTTCCTCATCCTGATTGGGAGGCCTATAACAGGCTCCCACCATGCCATCTGCCTTGTTGGCCCTTCCCCTGATAGTTTCCAGGAGGATCTGCTCCATGATCTTGCCAGGCACAGAGGTGAGACTGTCTGGCCTGTATATCCCTGGGTCTTCCTTTTTCCCCTTTTTAAAAATAGGGGTTATGTTTCCCCCTTTTCCAGTCAGTGGGGACTTCTGCCAGGACCTCTCAAATATGATGGAGAGTGGCTTGGCCACCTCATCCACCAGTTCCTTCAGGACACATGAATGCATCTCATCAGGGTCCATGGAACTGTGCACCTTCATGTTCCTTAGGTGTTCTTGAACCTGATCTTCTCCTACAGTGGGCAGTTCCTCATACTCCCTGTCATACTTTGCTCTCTGTGATGTGGGAGGTGTGGCTGGAGCTCTTGCCAGTGAAGACTGAGTACCTCAGCCTTCTCCATATCCTGGGTAACCAGGTTGCCTGTTCCGTCCTGGAGAGGACCCACATTTTCCCTCATTGTCCTTTTCTCATTGATATACCTCTCAAAACTTTTCTTGTTGCCCTTTACATCCCTGGCCATATCCCAGTTCTATCAGGGCTTTCGCTGATCCCCAGCTGCTCAGACAGTTTCCCTGTGTTCCTCCCAGGCTATCTGCCCTTCCTTTCACCCTCAGTAGGCTTTCTTTTTTTGAGTTTGCCCAGGGGATCCTTGTTCATCTATTTCATTTTGGGATTACTCTGTTTCTTTCTGTCACCTTTTCTCTCTCCGTCTTGGTCCATTTATTAAACAGGGGATCTAATTAATATCTATAAGTACCTTAAGCATGGAATGCAGGGGGAATCAGCCAGCCCCTTTTCAGTGGTCTGTGGGGACAGGACAAGGGGCAATGGCTGCAAGTTGGAGCACAGGAAGTTCCGCACCAACATGGTGGAAGAACTGTTTCACAGTGAGGGTGACAGAGCCCTGGGACAGGCTGCCCAGGGAGGTGGTGGAGTCTCCTTCTCAGGAGATATTCAAGACCCACCTGGATGCCTATCTGTGCAATATGAGCTGGGGAGCTGCTTTGGCAGGGGGGTTGGACCCGATGATCTCTTGAGGTCCCTTCCGACCCCTAGAATTCCATGATTCTGTGAAAACCAAACCTCTATTTTAAATGGAATAGTCAAAAGATTTTCAAAATAGAAATACTTGGACATTTCAAGTGTTTCTTTTCTCCTTCCATTTTTTGTTTTCTCCACTGAACTGAATAAAAAATTACGTCCTTTTCCCAACCCTCCAGAAAGTGTTTTTTTTTCCAGTGAATTTATAATCCGTCAGAATAAAATTATGTGTCCATTTCTGTAACAGGTAAAAATAATTCCAAAAGTTGGAGAACAGAACTAATCACTCTTGGTTATGAGAGATGTTGAATAGAAATGTATAATGGTATCCTTCAGACTTGAAATTGATACCACAAGCAAAGAGAATTAGAGCATTTTCTCTGAATGCCACATATATCAATCATTAATGGAAGATGCTAGTTTTTTCAATTCGAGCTGTAGAGAATTTGGATTGCATTCAAAACCCCTAAAGGTTTCTAACTGAAAAGGCAGAGCTTTTTTTAAAAGGTCCTCTGCTGAATTAGCTCTTCCAGTCACAGTTCCAAATTATGTCAGTACCCACCAAACCATGTCAGTGACTTGATCATTTTATCACCAAGCAAAAAAATGATTGGGACATTAGTGCACTATAGGGTGTGAAATGACAAAAAAGAAACCCAAGTAATAATTTTGTCAGATTAAATAAAAAAAAACTCCACAAAAATAAAACCAAAGCAACATTCAAATGTATTATTTAGGCAACTACGTGTCATAATTCAAAGGGCTTATCTCTCTCCAGTGAGATACTGAGTAAGTAGATCCCAAAGCAGGTTTGAATCTGGACCCCAGAGTCTTCAATCCTTTTGACACAAAACACCTGGAGCAAGCAGCTATCCTGAACATGCTGTTAAAGAAAAGCATTGAATGACTTGCTTCCCAGTTAAAAATTCATTCTGTGGAGATACCTGGAATTTGATTGCCTTTCATGATGAATTAAGACCAAAACACATTGCAGCAGTTGCCAAAAACAAAAGTGGATTTGAAAAGCAGGTAGACTCCTAAATTCACAAAGGAAACTTCATTAATGGTTATTAAACACAAAAGGGTGGCTACCACTTCCTCTAGTCCGTATGTCCCTAGGCTGCACGCTGTCAGAAACAAAGAAAACTTGATGTGATTGCCTTGTTTATTAATCTTTTCACATACACCTGCAACTGGCCACCATCAGAGACAGGTGACTACAGGGGCACAGGACTGCCCAGTACTCATGTTCAAAGGAATTGCTCCTCTTTCAACCCTTAGGCAGCTAGCATATAATAGCACATAACACCAAGCAAGCAAACAGCAGGAAGGAGACAGAGAGACAGATTTTGTTAGGGAACACGTGTGCTGTTTCCTCATGAAGTCTGCACACAACTGTTGTTCTATTCTGTTCAAATAAATGAGTTATTATTACGCTGTCTTTGTAAGCAAAACAGTATTAGTCAAGATAAGTGCAGGTAATTCATCCTTGGGGAGCAACAAAAACCAATTAAATTTTTGTGGTGGAAATGCAAAGAGCAACTTTAAAAAAGATCCTCGGCTGAATTAGCTCTACCAATTGCAGAGCATCACTCTGCCAGTGAAATAGATGGTTATAGAAATCAAAAGGGTTTTAAAGCTCGATAGGCACAAGCGGAAGATTTACATCAACCAATCTGTCCTTGTACATCTTCACAAAGGCAGCAATATTTTAAATGTCCCACATGCAAGCTGGGGAATAATGTCAAAAGGATGATATTGGCACTGGATCCTTGCTGGTTTATACTGCAAAGAGCACACAGTTACTCTTCTTGCTCTCAGGTGTCCACAAAAGCAGAACTGGGCTGCCTGTGATTGTTGCCTATTACTTTTGAGCATCATCAGTTAACTAAGGTGGAAAATGTCACCTCAGAATTTCAATTGCTTTTTAGTCTAGAAATAAGTCTCTGCTCTCTTGAGGGTACCTGCCTGTAATCCCACTGGTCCCATGCCCTACGAAAGAGCATCAGGGTCAAAGGCAGAATCTGATTTTCACTGGACTGGCTAAAAAGAATCTAATATTTCCCTCATGACTCTATTCAAACACCTTGAAGAGATTTGACACATTTATTTTGGCATAACATCTATAAATCATGTGAACAATCAGTGCATGCTCTCTCTCCTCAGTTTTGTTTTTTTCTTTCTAAAGTGATATTAAAGGTTCTGGAGAGACTTGTAGGAACACAGACACTGTCTTTGGGTTGCAGTTGGATGCAGGTTCTCTTGAAAGTAAACATATAGTTGGTTGCAGCAGCAGAGGCAGCATTCATCTAACCTTCTCACTGCTCTCAGGGAAGTAACTCTTTGGAGAGAGACTTCCATCGCTAAAATTCATCAGTGCTTTCTGAACAAGAAATACAGATTAACAGACAATCAATGACAGCCTGGCAATTGGCACTTGATATAGTGGCTAATTACATTACAAATACAGTGTGATTACACTGATTTAGACTACAAAACCAAATAACTCCCTGAACCAGAAGATGCCTTCACACAGAGGTTTGTACAGCATCCTCCAGGCAATGCGGTTCCTGCCTGGTAAGAGCCACTCACAGACCGTGCTAGTATACGTGGGCAATAATAACATCACAGTGCCATCCTTCCCAGCTTTGGCCTTTATAATAAAGATATGCCTTTTAAAACTCCGTTAACAGTGATTACACTGTATTAGTGTATTACCTTCACTCTGTGGTGCCGTTAACGTTGGGATTATACATAAAGGTATATAAGAAACCAACCACAGAGTAATTGTATTATAAACTTACAGTGGCTGCTTTATAAAAGCCATCCAGTTTCTTACCAGCTGATAGGAAGCAGTATAATGACTTCTGGGACAGCAATCAGCCAGATTAAACAACAAGACTCCAGGGCACTTTGAAAGCAGTTATTAGTGTTACCCTCATGACCCTCAGCATTTACAGGAGAGGTCAAGTTTTCAGATGCTCCCATTTCCATGTGGGCACCAAATCATAGAAAAACTGTGGACCATCTTTAGCAACCTCACCTATGGGAACAGAAGCATAAGCATACAAGAGCTACCGAAAGACACTATGGCTCACATGTTGTTCCTCACAGGCACAGGAGGCAGGAATACATCAGAGAGAGAAACTCATCTGGAGTGGCCTAACCCAGTCAAGCACAGTAACACATGCTACATGGCTGCCACAGCTCAGCATGCCCAGAAACTTGGTCTCTGGCTGGCTGTCCCACTGAGAGCCAAGCACTCTTGAAAGTTTCTTTGCAGGGTTCCTTAGCACTTGAATGTACCTTAAAACACATCTCCTCTCATGAGAACTGAATTTCCTAGATTGATTCGGAACAGTTTCCCCTCACCTGCCCTTGACTCTGAATTACACTTCCCTTGAGAAACCAAATTGCATAAATTAACCCAAACTCCTAGGCACTGATCTTCATAGGCAGTGTATTTTAAAACAACACAGCCGTCTAGCGGTAGTAGTAGCTGCTGCAAATAAAACACTCACTGCTGCAGACATTTACTGTCCAACTCTTGACTCTTCTAGAAAATGGTGGTTTTGACATTTAGCTGTTTCATTTGAATCTAAATTAAGGCTTTTTGCCTCTAAACCCATCAGACACATTGCATCTACAAAGCTTATTTGGAAACAACCAAGCCTAAGAGCAAGTTTCTTACTGAACTCTGGAAACGTGAACATGACAACTGGAGGCAGTCGCTGACTGAAGATGGGTCACTGGAATACTTTTGATTCCTCCTGCCTATCCCTCTTTGTCCAGCATCCCCCCACAGGCAAATGTTCACTCACTCATACAAGCTCCCTGTTGTTGCCATGTCTTCAATCACTTGTCTATATGCGTTTGGGATCAGATAGCTTGGAAATATTCCCTGGTATGCTAATATTTAAACTGACCAGCACCAACAAAAATGAAAAAGAGAGCTAACACTTCCTAGCCCATATATTTTCAGGGTAAGATAAAAAAAGAAAAAAACAACAAACCAAACAACCTAGATTTATCATTTTGATTGTCATGAAAGCATATTCTGTATTTCTGGCTGAGGGGACAAGGACTAATGTATATGCAGAGGTGGTGATGGCAGAATATGACAAATTACCACAATTAATCGTTTTTGCTAGCTAGAAAATTCTGAAGGAAGCACTGGGGAATACAGAAATATTTGAAAAACAACTAGCCAGGCACAGATTTCTCGCCAGTATCAACAGGTAAATCACCTTAGATAAGACAGGAATCCATCACAATATCCATCTAGAGGCTGAACAAAACCACCTCTTCCATTCATAAACTACCCTCTGCATCAGAAGTTTTGAAAAATTAAATACTTTTTATAATATACCCTCTCTGGCTACTTGATTCAAGTCAGTGTGCAGAGTGATTAGCAATGGCTGCCTCCCCTAGAACCAGCCAGTCTCACTAAATCTCTCTCCAAAAGTACCTTTTGGACTCTCTCCAAAAGTCCTGAAATGAGGACACCAAACTCATTTCAGGCAGGAGAAAGGCAGGCAAGGACCCAGCATGTTCACAAAGGTATTCATGTCTTTTAAGGCAGTGTGTTGAATCCTCACTTGGGACATCTATAGATTTGTCCCCCAGGTTCTGTTACCAGAAAGCAGTGTGGGTGCCGGGCAGCCTAAGAGGAGCATCTGCCCTGAATGTCACATGGCAGGGGACAAGAAGCAGTGTGGTTTCACCTAGGATGGAGCTAGTTTTCTTCACAGTAGCTGGCATGGGACTGTAGTTTGGATCTGTGCTGAGGACAGTGTTGGTAACACAGAGATGTTTTTGTTATCACTGAGCAGCACTTACACAGAGCCAAGGCCTTTTCTGCTTCTCTAACCGCCCCGCCTGCAGGATGGCTGATGATGACAAGGAGTTGGGAGGGGACACAGCCGAGACAGTTGACTCCAAATGACCAAAGGGATATACCATGACATGATGTCATGCTCAGCATATAAGGTGCTTGGGGAAGAGGAAGGATAGAGGGGTGGTGACATTTGGAGTGTTCGGGTTTCTCTCCCCAGGTCACTGTTGCACATGACAGAGTCCTGCTTTCCTGGAGATGGCTGGACACCTGCCTGCCCATGGGAAGTGGGGAATTAATTCCCTGTTTTGCTTTACTTGCACATACAGCTTTTGCTTGACCTGTTAAATTGTCTTTATCTCAACCCATGAGTTTTCTCACTTTGACTCTTCTGATTCTCTCCCCCATCCTGTCGGGGATGAGTGGCTGCGTGGGGCTTAGTAGGGGTGAAACCATGACAGAGACTGCCACCTTTCCCCTCACATCCTCCTCTAGTCATTCTGAACAGCTGTAGTGGCAGCAGAAAGAGCACCAGAAAAGCACTACAGACCCGAATTGACCTCTCCCCTTTTGTCCCATTCCTCCCCAGTATTTCTGTCCACATAAAGGCACCACCTGAATGGCAGCAACAGTTCCTGCAGGACACTTGAAACCAGACGCATGGCAGATGACAGCTTCTCACTCCTGCTCCTCATGGCTCCCTTCAGCCATTTCTGCAATGGAAGGAGCTCTCCCACCTCTCTCCTGCTGCCTTAAAAGCGTGGAAGATGGGTGGGATCACCTTTCAATGCCCAGACTGCTCCTTGTGGTTCTGTGTCAAGCAAAGTTTTTCCAGGAAACGGGAGTGTTGTGTCCCTTACTCCCCAGGCACAGGCGACACAGGCACTAGGATGGAAAGGACAGGCAATGGTGGCAATAATATCACTGCAGCAAAATTATTCAGGCCACGGCTTTCCACAACACGTGAAACAGAAGAGCCTCTGGAAGCTTGCCATCGCCGTTAAGCAAACAGGGACAGACATCTGCGACTGAGTGAGCATGAGCCTCATACCAATTGCTGCATTTTGCTACAAGAGAAACATGTGTTCCAGGAGCTGTGATTTCTCCTATTCAGCACAGGCTCCCAGAAGCTAACTAAGCTGTGCTCACCAAACCGGCTGATATAATCACTTTGCCTCCCAGTAACAGAGAAGCCTGTAAACTCTATGGCAACCAACACCACCACCTACGGAAGTTCTTGACAATACAGGACCTCTTCCTCAGTGTGCTCACTAGTCTATCACAAACCTTCAGCACAGCAGGTGGAAGATAAGGAAAGCCCCAGGCTTGGGTTCTTCTCCACAAGGGAAAAATCAAATTAGCAACATCTACAGCTTGAAGGTAGAATATGACCCTTGCTCTCCATGTCACTCCCAGATGAAGCCTTCAGGATAAATACAGTCTAAATTTTGTGAAAGCTAAGAACTGAGGGAAAAAATGAAGTTTCAAAATTCCTCCACATAACAGCAGCTCATATCCTGAGTCACACCGTGACCTGTATGTCCTGGTATTCAAAAATATCTTTGCACTGATGTTATCGATTTCAAGGCTAAACAGGACATTTACACTCTGTCTGACACCTCTCATAACCAAGCTCAGCCATACTTCAAGAACAGCTCTGATCTCAGGCTGAGTTTACAGTTTTCCAAATACACTAAAAGTGCACTAAAAGCAGCTCCAGAGATTACCAATGGTTAGACTTCAGGGCTCTTAATTTGGAGTTCACCAACCATTTTTTAGTGTTACTGCAAATGTCCCCGTTGCCACAACACTAATTTGTCTTGGCTCACTGAGCATACCACTTCTGTGGCAGGAAACAAAATTGTACTGGGCCAACACGGGTTATTTTGTATTCCTTTTACTTACTCCTTTTGTCGGTAGGTAAGTAATCAAAAGAAACTAGTTTTGTGAATAGACAGAGGGCAGCTCATGTGGATTAACTGCTTTTTCCACAGAAGACATCTTCCCTATCTGGGATAAAGCAGTGCTCGCTCCTAACTGAGATTCCACACAAAAGTCTGGTGTCTTACAGGACGATCAGTCAGGAAATCTGTTTTAAGACTGATACTGCACCCTGCTTTTCACTCACTTATCCATTCGCTGTATTTTCTGGGTTTTCACAAATAATTGTGAGTTTATCGCCTTCTCAGCTGGCTTGGGCTGGTGTATGCCCACGCTACCCACAGAACAGCATGCTGCTGTGGAAGCAGCTCTGCTCAGGTCAGGGGAACTGTGTTCTGCACTACTCATTGCCTCAAACAAGAAAGGCGTTAACAGCTTTGGAAGGACTGGATGAAATCCTCTGAAAACTCCAAGCATAATCCCTTACCTGCACTTTTTTAATAGCTAATTTTATTATTCCTTGTTTGTGGTTGCCCAGACCTACTGTTGCCATCCAACATGGGGCTTTTTTAAAAGGGCTTGGGCATTGCCATTAACGAACAATCTCATCTTCTCGTGTACTGTAGTGATCTAAGTGCTTCAAAAAAAGACCATATTTTCCCTTTGCCTAATATGACCCCATTTTGCTTCAATGCACCTCTGAGGTTTTTTTTCCACATGCAGCAATACTCCAGTTTCCAGTACAGAGCATAGCGTTCTTGTCCCCCACAGTCCCATAATTTTTTCAGAGGAATCACACGTTACCTCTTTGCCGGATACTTTTTAGCACCTCCAGCTCTTCGTGCACCGTCACGCTCCCTAGCTCTTCCCCCTCTAGCCTCCTTAATTCCCCAAAACTTCCAGATTTGGAGTCTTTTCCCACAGATCAACCCACCTGTTGTCATCAGGGCAGACCAAGACACCAATGCCTGGCCCCCAGCCTCACTCTATGTCCCTTGAAAGCCCAGACGGGTCTCCTGCTGACCGATTTACTTCGGGTTATTGTGGGTCTGTCTCAGTTCTTTGTACTGCGAGTACCGCTTTTTGCGATGCCTGCCCCCTCGACTGGGCCAGCGGCAGAGCTCCGTGTCCCTGGGTACTGATTAAAAAGGGAGACGGTGGGGGCTGGCGATTAGCGGCTTGCCACCCTCCTGCCACCCACGGAGGGCACCCGGGTGACCTTGGAAGGCACCTGGGCAGCCGTTCCGTGCCCCTGCGGGCCTGCCCGGCCCGGGGGACAGCCCCACCGTATGCCACGGCCCGAGGGACCCTCCTCACCGCAGCCGGCTGCCGCGGAGAGCCCGGCCCCGGGGGCCAGGAGTCGTATCGTCTCCCTCGCCCCGGGGAGCCATCTCCGAGCGGGGGCGGCGGGGCGAGCGCGGCCCGGCGCCCCTCCGCGCCCGGCGGCGGCGGCGGCTCAGTGCGCAGGCACGGAGCGGGAGCGAGCGGCGCTCCGGGTCGTACATAATACGTGGTGTCTGGGGCCGGCGCGGCGCAGAGCGGAGATGGGACCGGGGCGGGAGAGCCGCAGCTAGCGCCGCCGCGGTTGCTCAGCCGGCCGAGGGGAGCGGCAGGAAGGACAGGTAAACCCCGCCGCCCTGAAGCCGCCGCTCCCGGCCTCTCGCCAAACTTGGGCTCGGCAGTTTGCTGGGGGCGGCGGAGGCTCCTGTGGCCGTCGACACCCTCGCGGGGGGCGTGTGGCGCGGAGCTGAGGTGGCGGTGGGGCACCGGCCGCCCGGCGGGGGAGGGGGGCAGAGTGGGGTCCCCCGGGCTTCGTCTCCCTCCCCGGGGGAGGCTGGGGCCGCGCTGCCCCGCCGCCGGCGGGAGGGGGCTGTGCCGCCGTGCCTGGGCGCTGTGGGGCAGGGTGTCTGTCCTCTGCCCCCGGTATTTGGGGCTGCCGGGCCGGGAGGGGTGGGAGCGGCCAGTCGCTCGTGGGGGGGGAGGAGGACTCCGCCGGTGTGCGGGCGCTGCGGAGTTCTTCCACTTCGCCGATCGAGAACGTGTGTCCCCCCCTCTCCCCGGGGCCTGGCTCCTCTGCTGAAGGGTGCAGGAGTCGCCCCGGGAAGCAGCCGGGCACCCCAGGCGCCCCGGGTGGGGAGTAGGGCGCTGGGCGGGAGCCGCGGCTGCGGGAGGGCGGGCGCCGACTCGGGTGAGCTGACTCAGGCCGAGCAGGGCTCAGCCCGGCCCCTGGCCTGCGAAAGGTGCTGGGCGCCGGCGCGGCAGGTAGCTGAGGCATCACGAAGGCCGTCCCTGGGGCTGCTGTGTAAGGCGGGTTATACACGCCGGTGTCCGTGCCTGGCGGCGGTCTCGCTTTCTGTAAGCAGAGGCTGGAAACGTGTCCCTCCGAGCAGAAGGGCCGGCGTGTGGAAATCTGGAAAAGGGGGAGGGGGGCTTCACCTGCGCGAACCCCTCCGCATCAGTGCCTGGCGTTTGGTGGCTGCGTGTTGTGGCGGAGCCATGGCGCGTCCTTATGTGCTTTGTCCTGCCTTTCGGATGCTAATTCCTTAATTTTTTATTTATTTATTTATTTATTTAATGCGTGCGACGCTTCAGTAAGAAAGCTGAGTAGTTGGGAATTTCACTGGGCCATTTTTCTTGGGGCTTGCTCATCTTGTAATCACCAATCCTGTCACATCTCACCAGATCAGGGGAGAATAGTAAAGCTCAAAGTAAACAGGACAGCTTTTGCCATGGAAACAAAAGTTGCTAGGGGATGGGTTGCTACTCCGCAGCGGTGTGCTCTGAGGCTGTGATCATACATCCCACATGCTCCCAGGCACCTCGGGTTGAGGCACTGAAAAACTTTCTTAAGGATTAAACCGCTTCCCGCAGGCCGGGTGTGTGTTACCCAACCCTGTGTTGTGCACAGGCTGAGAACAGTGACTCTTTTGAGCAAAAGTTTCCCCACAGGTGAACGTTTAGTTTCTGGGCCATGGAGGTAGGACATGCAGGTACACATCACCCCTCAAGAGAGCATCGCCACTGCAGTGTTTATTCACCCCGTGTAAATTCGTACCATGACATGCATTTCCTCCTCATTCACGGAAAACTGTTTTTTCCCACCGCACTCTGTGACAGCTCCTCTGCCCCATCTGTAAGCAGCAAGAACAACATCATTATGTTTACATCGCAGCCGAGAAATGAGACCATCTTAGGCCAAATTACCAGGCTGCTTCCATGAGTCATATAGGGATAGAAAGCCTTCTTCTCTGCTCTCTAAGGGACAAGGTATCTTGCAAAATAAGATTACTTAGAAGCTGAAGAATCTGAGCATAAAGTAAGTGTTCAGGAGGACTAATATTATGCAGTGCTTGAAAAGAATTAATGATGCTGGCAGTCCTTTGCTTTTTTCCTTCCATTTTAAAAGGTCATGCTGTTTGATGCTATCGCAACTCTTTTAAGCAAAAGATCATTCTTCTGTTTTCTATGCCACCTCCTGGTTCCTATTTATCATTTTGATCATATGCCTGACCAAAACCACCTAATAGCATTTTTAGATTGCTAAAGAAGAAGGAAAAAAAAAATCTATGTGTAAGATAAGTGATTCCAGGCTGTGTGGCTCTTGTAGGCAATTCTTCATCAAGCTGTTAGAAACAGTACACCCTCATTTCTCTCTCTTGACTAAACCTGCAGACGCTGTAGTGAATGCAAGATAGTGTTTATACAGCTTTCTGTCACACTACATCGAGTTTCTTTGAATTAATTGCAATAACCACAGTTGCTGGTTCAGACTCTGCAATGTGCTTCAACTGCTTTCTGAGTTCTGAAGAAACTGAAGCAGCTCTAAAATTGCTTCCTGGTAGCAGCTGGAGTAATGCAAGTGAGCTTTGGCAGGCCACATTTATCTGGTCATGTCAGATCTGGTTCTCCCCTGTTTTGACCTTGTGGAATCATTGACACATGTAGGGAAAATGCATCCTGTTCTGCTTGTTCTGTGGTGTTAAATATACTTACCTGAATGACTTAAATCACCAAGGAGTTAAGCTTAATTTATTTAAGGAGGTAGGGTTGATGTCAGAATAAAGATCTAAGTAAGGACCCGAGAGCATGAGTCTCTGCAGGACTTTGGTTGGCTCCTTCCTTCTTCCTTCCTGGATGGAGGGCTTGATTTCTCATAACCAAAATACATGTTGAGGAATATGGACATAAACTGTTCTTATCCTTGATGTAGAGGCTGTGTCACCCTCTGTGTGAGAGCTGGGGCAGCTATGGCAGACTGCACTCTTGCTTCATCTTCTCCTTTTGCCCTAAGGTATTTCTGTGAGGAGAGCAGAACTCTGATTTTATGAGAACTCTGTTGCATGTCCTCTAGAAGATGGCAGGCAGCTGTTGAAGAAATGGTGGCAGTGGGAAAGAAGGACTTCTCCTCAGGTAGGGAATAAACAGCAGAAGGAGAGACTTCCCAGAGAAAAAGCTCTTTTGCAAAAGAACAATCAGTCTCCAAAATCAGAACAACTTTCACTGCTTCCCCACAAGAGTTCAGATTATATACTTCTATCCATACCACTTCCTTTTCTTGTGCTTCAAAAAATAATAGCGTTTAAAAGCTCATAGCATTGTAAAAAAGCACAGCAAACTAACATTTCAATAGATTAACTGTAGTGGGAAACATGTATTATCAACATACAACTTGACATGGGGTGGCCTAGGTCCTTAGCTCTCCTTGCCCACCCAGTGAGAACTGGTGCTGCCCAGGAGTTTCCTGCTCTCTCAAGGTCTCCATCCACCCTGTGTGTTTCTTTACCTTGCCTGGGAAGGCCAGCACATGCTCCAGAGGGTACTGATGCCAGCGCCTGGAAAAGCTAGCCACCACCAGTGTCCACTCCTGGAAGCAGCTCTGGCCCTTCCTGTGGCCCCCAGCATCATGTGTGCCTTCTCTTCACTCAGTCATGACTTTGACAGCCCTGAAACCTCTTGAAATGAATTACAAGAGAGATGTCTGCAATCCCAAACTAAATACATACTAGATATACGAAATAAATTAAAAGCTGTTTTTATAAAGAGGAAGCAAACTCCTCTTTATCCCTTAGTCAGGAACACAATCAGATTCCAAAAGGCTGGAAAGATATACCAGTGAGAGCTTTATTCAGGCTGTTGCCCATCAATACTTTCTGCCTTCTGCTTAATTTAAATGCAGCAGCATTTATTCTTGCAGTCTCAGGTACTTCAGAAATTGGTGATCTTGCTGGTTATGAAGGGCAAAGAGTTGTTGGGCTGTAAAATTGGGGGGTCCTAGCTGCCATGAGCACGCCAAGCCTTCCCTCTAAGTAAACTGGCTGTGACAATCAGATGAATTTGAAGCGGGTATAAATTGAGCTGTGGCATTCAGATGCAAGTACTGATTAACAGTTCCCTTTGGACTAAAGAATTTTGAACTTCTTTAAAGATATGTCAGCTTAAGTGAGATTGACCTGTTGCTCGGGGTTTTTTAGGGGCTTATATTCCTTCAATGAATCCAGTGCCATCACATCTGAGCAAGCAAGTTCAGGCCTGGGACCTCCATGGTTTAATATAAAGTTTGTGCGTGAAGAGAGCTTCCATGAGCTGGAATGAGCAGGGAACACTGATGGTAGGTTTCATAGCAGGCAAGATTCTGATTTTTATTACAGTCAGGAGGAACTTGAGCATTGACTTCTCCAAGAGAACAGCAGCTCACTTTGAGTTTAGTGTTTCCATTTCACTCACTCCAGTGGGCAGAATAGTGCTGCTACAGCATTCCATCTTTTTTTTTACTTTTAATTATCTGTATTTAAGTACAGGATCTACAGTTTCAATCTGTCTAGGACTTCCTTTGCCTCTGTTTCTCATGGCTGTGAATCAACACTTAATCCCTCACTTCAGAAGCTCAGGCAAAAACATTTTTTTAAACAAAAAACCTCCTTACCCAGCAGTTTGGGAAGTTCCTAAGGTTGCAGACTCCAGTTAACTGATAGAAGTGGTTTGGATGACAGGTAGTGTGACCCCTCAAGAGACACTGGCTTTTGTTACATTACATATTCCCCTTCTTTCAATCTCCATGGAAAAGCAGTAGGCACGCTAGTGCAGAAGATGGGGAGCGAGCACCCTGTGTATGGGAGGGTATCTTCTCCCTGCAGCACCTTTAGGCTGCACAAGGATGCTGAGTCCCTTGGGACTGCTTGAGGCAAGCCACCCTGTGCAGCTTCGCCAGGGTGATTTCTTGGCTTGGGAAAGAAGTGAGGGAAAGGCCTCTCCTGCACTGCTTTTCTGGGAGCAGTCAGGAGAGTTTGCAGCCAGCTTTGCTCTCCCACCACATCGATAACCATCTGCTCTGCGTGAAACCTCTCGTTGCAGGTGGGAAGGATGAGCTCCTATGCTGACATCTGCGGCTCGAAGCACGCGCAGGGCAGCACCGAGGGAGGGTACCAACGCTACGGAGTTCGGTCCTACCTGCATCAGTTTTATGAAGACTGCACAGCATCCATTTGGGAGTATGAGGATGATTTTCAGATCCAGAGATCGCCTAGCAGGTGGAGCTCTACGTTCTGGAAGGTACTGCCCGTTGCTGTTTACTCCCATTTCAAGACTTCCCCGCGTAACTAATTGTTTTGGGTAGTCATCCAGAAAGGCCTTCTGTTGCTCAGTTTTCCCCACGATGACTGAATAGCCATCTGGCTGTCTGAAAGCAGGCTGCTCTTACCCGGAGACATCAGCTTCCAAGGGAGCTCTGGGGTCTTTGGATCCTCTAGTTTCTCTGTCACAAGGAGCCGTGCCACTGAAACATCTGGGAGACCCCACCCATAGCTTGAGAGTGTGGTTTGCCTTTGCTCTACACCCACAGTAGTCCTGCTAGATTATTTGGGGGTGGGAGTGGTAGGTTAACAGCAGTAGTTCTGGGACTGTGGGACCCAGGGGTCAAGAATTAAGATCAGAGAACAGCAGAGGTTGGAAGGGGCTGTGAAACCATCCAATCCAACCCACTTCTTTGATGGTAGGGCTGTTCCTTGTGAACCAAATTTTGCAGTTACACTTGAAATGTGCCACACATTTTCTGTGATCCGTTCACAGCGATAGCAACTTCCTTGTAATCCCTGCAAGTGAATGACATCTCATGGAGTTAAAGCAGGTGGTGGGTATGACACAGACTATCAGCAGGGACTGAACTGTTGGTGCCAACCACCACACAGCTGAATAAATAATCGGTCACATAGCATTGGGGGTTGAATAGTGATCCTCTCTGTCATGGGGCCTTTGGACAGGAAATGCAGTTTAGACATATGCATGCATATTCCATTGTTTCCAGAAATGCCAGTGGTGAATTATATAAGTAGGGCTTGTAAAGAGAGAGCTTCTCTATGTAATTTAGTTCTAGTAGGGCCACATGTGACCTAAAAGAAAAATACCAGCGTGCTCCTAGCAGAGAACCATACCTGTGAGACACTGAAAGCTGAGTGCCTCCTAGGACAGTTCACCCACTAGCCATGGGGAAGAAATATTAACTGAGGTTAGTTTGTTTATTTCTCTTTCCTTATCCAGGTCGGACTCATCTCTGGGACGGCTTTTATGCTGATAGGCTTAACGGTTCTTGTAGTAGGTTTTCTTGTGCCACCGAAAATCGAAGCTCTCGGGAAGGATGATTTCGTCGTGGTGGATACCCGTGCCATCCAGTTCAATGGCTCCCTTGATATATGCAAGCTGGCAGGAGCAATTTTGTTTTGTGTTGGGGGGTCCACTGTGGCAGCGTGCCTGCTGATGTCTGCTTTTGCTAAAAGTTACTCCAAAGAAGAAAAGTACCTCCAGCAAAGATTTAAAGAGAGAATAGCTGACATAAAAGCCCACGCAACCCCAGTCACAAAAGCGCCAGCACCGGGAGAATCAAAGATACCTGTCACTTTGTCCAAAGTTCAAAGCATCCAACCTTTATCTGAGACCTGACCCTTCCCTTAGGTTTTGTTTCTCACTTGTAGATCACTTTAGCTGGGAAGTATCAGCTGTTGTTGGCATACGTGCTAGTGGGTTACAACATCGAGTGCTCTGCTGTACAAACACACAGCTGATAGGGAAGCTGCTCCAACACAAATTCAGCATTGGGAAAAGGGAAATTATGTGACTAGACCTGTGACCAATATAGTCAGTGTATTTGAACATTTTAATCTGTGTTGAATCAATAAATCCTTGCAACAACGATTAGGTGTTTTTGCTAATCAGATTGCATCCCTGGAAAGCATAGGGTGCGTTTATGATAGCTGCACCAGGAAAGCCCGACATCCCACTGTTTAAAGTTTAGATGAGCTGACTTTTTATTTCATTTTCCTCTTGCCTTTAAAATACTGTTCAGTCCTACTTTTACCTCCTGGTTCCCCTCTCCAGGAAGCCAAGATTCTGCCCTTGTAATTTGCACTTACCCTCCTATCCCATGCTACAGTCTGTATCAGAGTAATTCCACACACATAAAATGTACATGACAGTGATGAGTGCCCTTAATCTGATCCTGGCACATGTTACTTCCCAGCAAAGTTACAGCCATTGCTGTACCAACAAAGAATACAAAACAAAGGTAAAGAACTTGCATGGGAGGAGGAGGAACATAGCACTCATGCACCTTTAGTTTGACACTGTTTCTCTCTCGCTCTATTGTGTTGTGTTCCAAGCCTACACAAAATGTTTCAGTTTTGGCTGGGTAGGGATTGCTGGAAGTGGTTTGATATCCCCAGGTCCCATACTCTGTCACCACATTAATGCCATGTTAGATGACCTTGACATACTTATCTGAAGACATTTTGAAATGCTGTTTATATTTTTATAGAGGATAGAAGGAGTTATGCTTAACCAGATACCTTTGTTTAAATGCTTACCTGAAGACTTGTCCTTTCACAGAAGACCCTTAAATTATTTTCCCACCCGGGGCAATTATTTCACTGTCTTAATCTATGGATTTAAATTAAACTGTACAAAGAAAGATGTGCCATTTGTACTCTGACAATATGTGCCACCTTATAGTTCTGTCTATTTTTTGAATGGATTGAATAAAGTTCTAGGCGTGAGCCGACCCTGGGTTTGTGAATAGTCTCCTTCTGGTCAAACAGGGTTCTCTACCAGTCCCATATTCTGGCTCAAAAAGGGAAGCCAGCAGTGGCAAGCCACGGGTCCCTTACTGCAGTCTGTGTTTCCAGCTTTCATGGGTAAGGAAGTCCCTTTGGCGCTGAATAATAAACCCCAAGACTCCGTCACACCTGCAGCAGGTAGGTGGGAGCAGCTGTGCGCTTCCCCTGCTTGACAAAACGCGCTGTGCGCCCTGTGACGTGGCTCGTGCTGCCGCGGCCTCAACGCAGCTTTTGCGGTCAGAAGTTGGGGCTGAATCCGCCGTAGCTGCCACAGCTGACAGCAGCACGGGAAGTAAACTCTCCTTCTGGAAAGAAAGTGCTTGTCACAGCCACACAGCTACAGTGTCCCAACATGGGCACTGGAATGAGGGTCTGTCAGGAGCGGCACAGAGAATGACACAAAATGGGGCTCGGTGCATCTGGCCATTCACTGGCACCCGCGTGTTGGGAGCACAAAGGAATGCGGCACCCGGTGACTAAAAGTGAGATCACATCTTGGGGAGAAGCAGAGGAAGCTTAAGCAGATGAAGCAGTGCTTTGTTTGAGAGGGAAAAATTATGAGTGGTAAGGAGCCAGGTATTATTTATCAGGAAAGCCAGCAAGAACAGGGGTGACGGATCATGGCAGGGGGGTTGGAACCCCCATGGCAGGGGGGTTGGAACTAGATGATCTTTGAGGTACCTTCCAACCCAAACCATTCTATGAGTCTATGAAAAAATTCTTCACTGTGAGTGTAGTAGTGGAGGCCCCATCCCTGGAGATACTCAGGCTTGATAGGTGTCTGAGCAACTTGATCTAGTGGAGATGTCCCTGCTTACTGCAGGGGGGGGTGGACTAGATGACCTCTAAAGGTCCCTTCCAACCTTACACGTTCTATGACTCTTCAGGTATGCCAGGACGAGAACACAGGGACAGGCAGCAGCTGGTAGCTTTTCCAGGTAAAGAAGTCCTCAGAGTTTGCTTTCCAGGTTGGGAGGGGTTTTGTTTACTGCTATTAGCCCAGCAGCAGTGAAAGCTGTCGGTGAGCGGGCAGCAGAGTCAAGCTGTCCTGACCTTTTCAGCGGAGAGTTTTTAATTAAAAGCTCACGTAGAGGAAATGTGCCATTTGAAGCTCACTGAAGGAGAGGAGACCAAGGGCTCTCTTCTCTCCACCTACCTTTTGTTATCACGGTACTGGAAGCTCGCCTGACAAATCCAGCTGGGAAAGGAAGCACAGGTTGCACTTGTTTACCCAAAGTAGCTGCATGGGGATACAGTTCTCCTTAAAACACACCCTGCATGGAGCTACAACACGTGCAAGTGTTTGTCCGGAGGACAGCTGACCCAGCGAATAGAGCTGATGGAGGCACCAGGTGTTTGGTCACACAGCGCACACGTGCTGCTCCTGCAGAATGCTTTGGCAGTCCCAGAGAGGATGAGTCATGCCTGGCATCACCCAGGTGCTAAGGACAAAGAAAAACCCTCAGGGATCTCACTGAAGCTTGCTGGGATGGGAAATGCATTTGGGATTTAGTAGCAAAGCTGGTAATACTGTCAATGGCTAACTCTGCCACACACATTTCACTTCTTTAAACCCCTGTTTGAGTTGCTTACAGGTTTTCCAGAATTCAGACCTCTGGATGCAGCAGTCCTTCACAGCGGAGAATCAGTGCCACACAGGGCTTCTGTAGAAATGCTGAGCAGAAAATTACTCTGCCACTGTTAAGAAGTCGCATACTGTAAAGTTTAAGGCATGTGAGAAACATTTTCAAGGTCCATTTTCTTGTAATGTTTCAACACCTTCGTCCTTCGGTGCAGGAACTGAAGCCTCAGAGAGGGGAGCAGGGATGTGCTTTTTGCTGGTCTCATGGAAAACACCTGTGACATGGCCTCCTGCTGGGGAGCAGCAAGGGACAGACAAGCTCTCTGGGGGCTTTCCAGAGAGGCTGTCCCTGCACATACCCTTACCACCTATCCTTATTCTTCTCCCCCCCCCGGCCACCCCCCCCATCTCCACCAAATCACAATACGCTCTGGGACCGCTCAGACTTTCCCTCTCAGCACTGGTTCCCATCATCTTTCCAGAGGGCACATTAATGGACTCCCTGGTGCAAATAAAATGCAGCTTGGCCAGCCAAGCTCTTCTTTTTCCACCCCTCTGACCTCTCCACTCAAGAAGCTTCTTTCAGTTTATTCATGCTCACCTTATTTCTTGCCCCTCTTCTAGCCTCATTTGGCTTAAAATTATAATGCAACCACAGCCCAACACCATTTCCTCTGCAACTGTGGTGAAAGGAATCAGGCTTTTCAGTCTCTGTAATAATCACCAACTTAATTCTTGTTAATCCACACTCTCCTGATGGTTATATCTGCTTCCCCTATCACACTGTGCAGAAAAGGCTTCTCTTCAGCACCTACTCTGTCCTCCCCGCTCCAGGCTGTCTTGACCCCTTTGTCTTCCCATTGTGCCCAGTGCATCACAGTCAAAAGCAGAGCTGCAGAAGCCGTCCCCTCCTCCTGAGCCGACTGCAGGCAGATTTAATTCTGCTGCAGCCTCAGCCTGCCATTTCCGAGTATGAGACTCTCGATCACACGCAAGCGCAGGCAGACAGCTCTTCATGAGATCAGCAGCAGCAGCAGCAAAGCGGGGAGGCTGCGGCAGCTGGATGGACCAGCAGCCGGCACACGGAGAGGTTTGGCAGGGGGAGAGCGGCAGCAGAACCTGTGCACTGGGGAGGCTGCTCAGCCCCCCAGGACGTGAGATCCAAGTGAGGCAGCAAAAGACTGCACAAGCCTCTGGTGAAGGAACTTTGCCGGCAGCTTTCTGTCAAAGGGCTAATAGCAGAGCAACAATTTTGGGGAAATAAAGGAATCAGCACTGCGGTTCATTCACCCTGACATTCCACAGCAGGCTGCCCTCTCAGGTCACCGCACTTCAGGGGTAGTGAGGCAATACAATGCCCTCTGAGAGGGGTTTGGAGGCAAAGCCTCGCTCCCTCCTCATCCCCCCACTCACACTGCCCAGATCAGACGGAGCATCCCTATGCATTGTCCCCCCCATTCGCACTGCTGAGAGAAGCAGCATCCCTACAGAGTGTTATCCCACGCTGGCCATTCGAGGTTAATGCCCACGCACCGCTTACAGAAGCAGTGTTTGGGTTTTGCCAGGTCACTCCCGTGGCAGTTTGTACCCAGGGAACATCATTGCAAGAGGGGAGACCCATGTAGCCCCCTCCTATTTCCGACATTTAGAGGCCATGTGTTGCTCCTTCTGGAGCCCTCTGATCTCTGGGCAAACAATGCATCCACACCTGGATTTCCTTCGGCTCTTATCTGGATGCGCAGCAGACCACACGGCACGCGCTTCCTGCACTCACTGGCTTGATATGCATGGAGCAGGGCAAAGATCAGTCACGCTGACAGATAATTTACAGCGGGGCTGTTAGGAGAATAATCTCTGCACACTAACAGTAAGTCAGGCTGGTACTTCTCACAGCCCCGCAAACAGAAGCGACAGCCGCCGAGTAACCGGCTTCATCCTTTGCCTAATCGTTTGCAGATGGCTTTTTTCAGGGCCGCTTCTTGCATAATTTACCATTCAGAGGGTTTGCAAATAGAGATGGGACACAGTGGTTAAACACTGCCTACAAGCTAGTCAGTGTAGCGGTGGGATGGGTTTGCTACCCCAGCAACTTCAGCCTCAGCACTCACAGCTTCAGGTCGTTGCCTGGCCAAAGGCACACCCCCCCCCCCCCCCAATTTGAGCCTGGGAGGATGCTGGTTCAGCCAGAGAGAGACCTCTCTGGAACGTCGTTATTTCCCTGCGTCTGTTCATCTAATGACTTCAGCATCTGCTGCCCTTCCTCTCCCTGCCTCCTTCAAGAACCTTGTGCCCTGGTATTTCTTTCCTCGGCCCCCGTATCTATTTTTGGAGCAGCAGCAGGACTGAGGAGAGAGGGGACGCCTGCCCCGGGCACGTCTTACAGAGGGTGCAAAACAGACCTGCCCAAAACAGTGGTGGGTCTGAAGCACAGGAGAGTGGTGAAGGGGGAGGGAGGCAAGCAGGAAGGAATCCCTGGGGGGAAACTGTCAAAATGCAGCATTTCAAGCATCAGTATTGGTTATCTTTCAACACAGATCAGAAGAGATAGTCACTGAATATTGAAGGCACTTAAAAACTCGCTGCAGGTCTAAAACCTGTGACCGGAATGACATAAATACGGTGGCTAAAATCTTCATGGAAGCAGACATTTAAAAAACCCAAACCAACAAAACAAACCCCAAACCCTTTTAGTGCCTTGTCCTCAGTGTGAGGACAAGTGTTTCCCTTTAATATACCATAATAAAGTCTCTTCTGACAACTCTTGCTCAGACCGCATTCAGCTCTGACCTGACCCTCACAAAGTCTGGGCCAAGAAAAAAAGCATTTACCTCAGTGACTGCTGAACACTGTGCCACCACCTCCAAGATGCCCAGGTCATCAGAGAGTTCCCCAATATCCATCATTTAGAGGCTGGTTGGGTCTCAACCTCTCGTCTTTGTAAGACCACAGCCAAGTGGGCTCACCTGCATTTCCCCTTGCAAAGCCAAGGCGATTGAGCTGGCCCAGAGCAGAGGCAGTCCCCAAGAGCCAGCAGAGATACAGGAGCCAGGGTCAGCTCCTTTCAGCTCTGTCCTGCAGGTGAGCTCTGAGGGTAGGGGCAACTCCAACATTTTTCCAAAACCACTGTAAGAACCACGTGATCTTCCACATGCCCCTAGAGCCAAGGTCTCAGGTTTCCCTGGGGTAGGACATCACTGTCGCTTGGGGCACTTGTGATGTGGGCATGTGACACTGAGTTTGGCCTCTCAGAGTAAACACCCACTAGAGAGAGCGAACTGCAGCACATGGAGTAGCTTGAAATCACAAAGGAAAGGTCTGCAACGGGCGTGTGCTGACCTCCAGGTGATCGTGTAACTGTGGGAAGCAATAGCTTGAGCTGGTTGGTTTAAACATGTCTTGTGTTTAACCATATGTCTACAAAGAGCTACAAATCTTTGTCCTGACATGGACTAATCTCTGAGTCCTCTGCCCTACCACCATCCCTCCAGCCACAGGGACCACCTTCTGAGGAGTACCCCAGCATTCCCCAAACTGCTCTTTCTTCAGACACCACACATGCTCAGCCTCAGGTACAACAGGAAAGCATCCTGTAGAAGGTATGGCAGGGAAGATCATGCAGGAGTTCACCTGCGAACCAATGGCATAAACCAAAGGCCCCAACTCACAAGTAGCTCCAGGGAGGGTAACCAGATGACTTTCTCTCTGCAGATGCATGCATGGCACCCACGTTGAGAGGACTCTGGTCCCTGCCTGGTTGCTTACAAGCCTATTCATACAGGCTGTCTGCAAGCATCCCAGCAGGCATAGGGAAGAGAGTTCCCAAACCATTCTCCAATAGCAGTGTAGAGCTGGCCACTGAATTCTCACCTTCAAAATACCCATATGTGGATCACAGAGAGTGTTTAGAAGAACCCCAAAGCATATACCAACATATATCCAGATGTGATCTGTAGCAAGGCCACTGGCTGCATCACTTGCATGTGTCATACCTGCGTTCAGCCACACACACAGAAGATGATAACCTGCTTCCCATGTGTAAGGAAATGAACATGGCACCGGATGGTTGCTTGCAAGCAGAGGTGAGCAGCAAAGGGGACAGAGCTGCTGGGAGCACCAGGTACTAGAGAAATGAGCCATGGGTGGATGGAGCTGAATACCCACGGATACATGTGCTGCTGAGCACCCAATGTGTAGATCACTCCTTCCAATACAGGGAATGGTATGCACAGTCACCTTCATTTCCTGGTGCAAACAACAGGCTCCCAGAAAGTAGGCATTTGTCTGAAAGCAGTGGTGAGTGTTACCAGGTCAGCCAGCATGCCACAATCTCCTTCTGTCACCCACCAGCCAGGTTCCAGCCCACAGCCAAGCTCAGGGACACCTTGCAGCTCTCCCAGCTGCGGAGCTGCAGCAGCACCTCAGCACAGGGAGAGGTGTTAGGAAGTGAAAACACTAACCAAACACTAGCCCTAAGGCCTTTGCAATGAACTGCCCATCCCTCACCAAAAAAACCCACCCACTCCTCTTACAAAACACACACCTCTGTTCCCATTTGCCCACAGAAACGCACACTTGGGATGGCTCTGCCAGGGAAAGGCCGTTACCCCTGTGAGCAGGCGATGCTACCGCAGCAGATGGCCACCTCCCTCCACACACATGGGCCCACCTACAAGCATCAGGTGTGCTTTAGGGCAAGATCCCCAGCCAGAAGCACCCAAGAGGTTTAGCTACCCTACCTTCCTTTTCCTGGGATAAGCCACCTGTAACCACATGGTCAGGATGCTTTGAACGATGACCTCATTATCTCAAACTAGCCCTGGTGCTGCAGAGGAGAAACATCCTTCATCCACTTCTCTTTCTCCGCAGACAGTGGAAACTTTTATGCAGTGGATCCAAATCCTAGCTCTTGGCTTACCAAGTTAACTCCTGCTTGGTGTTAACTCTGGGGCAGTAGGAGCAATAAGAGGATGGCAGAGGAAGACATAAAGCCCAGTCTTCTCCAAGGATGCCACCTTTGCACCAATGATCTCTAACTGAGGAAAAATCATCATGGTGGTTCAGCCCCAAGCAGTGGCTGAGCACCACACCCTGCTCACTCACTCCCAGAGGAGAAACAAAGAGATCCTCTGTGGGTTGGGATAAGGACAGTTTGCTGACAAAAAGCACCATGAAAGGGGAACAGCCCCTCACAAATGTCACTTACACATGGTGATAAGACAGAGTACCTTACTGACCCAACAGTAATACAGAGTGCTGCATAACATGAAGACTGACCTGACACCCTGGCTGCCCTGAAGGCACCTATAAACACCCCTCCCCAACCAGCTCCTCTTATGGGGGATTGATGTCAGGTGGTGTGGAAACAGCTCAGGCTAACTCAGCTCACCTGGGCTGGCTGAGTGGGGAGGTTGACTCTGGCCAGAATCTGGACAATCATGGAGTAAAAGTGTTACTGTTAGAAACACAATTTACCACAACCAGGCTGGAAGAAGCAAATGCTGCAGGGAAACAGAAGGACATGGAGATGGTATGCAGTAATGAAAACACAGCCTGTGGCAGTAGGGGAAACAAGGGCAACACCTGCAGGGTGATACTGAGCTGGGAATCCCAAGAGCAGCAGCAGGACTACTCATCACCACCAGTGCATCACTGAGGCAGAGTTTAAATCAGTCAAATCAGAATTCCTTCCCATCTAAGACAAGCAGAATAATCTATATATCATTGAGGTCTAAAGACATTTTTTGCCCCCAAGAGCAAGAGAATCCACTCACCCACACAAGGGCAAAGACAAAGGGATGGTACCCATCCCTTAAGTACTTGCAAATAAAATAGTCATTGCCTCCTACCTGGAGCATTGACTTTGTAGGCTCCTAATCCCTAGCTCCTTTCTTGTATGACATTCACCTGGTTCTTCCACAAAACTGTGTCAACTGAAAGGTGAGGTTCTCATCCATCCATCCATCCATCCATCCATCCATCCATCCATCCATCCATCCATCCATCCATCCATCCATCCATCCATCCCTGCCTGCCTCCTTCCCAGGGCTGGCTGTTCCCAACCTCCCAAGCAGGAGTCCTAGGCTCCCACCAGCTTATCTCCCCCAAACAGCTGCAGTTCCCAGGCTGCAGCCATGAGAAACAGGAGGTGGGGAGATGCTGGTGCTGAACCTGGCTCACACAATTCATGTGTGCTGGGGAAGCAAGCCAAGGCCAGGAGCAAGGGGCACTGCCAGGCGGCACAGCTCCATGGGAGGTACAGCTGCAGCAGGGCTGAAGTCTGCAGGAGAGGGGAGACAGCAGCCCCAGCCATATAGCCAGACCCAATTCTGACCCCATACCCCTGAGAGACAGAGTCACCATGTCACAAGTTTCTTCTGGGAAGCAGCTGGATCAGCTGCCAGAGTGCAGCAAGCATGCTCACAGTGTGGGCAAGTCTTGCTCAGCTACCACAGCAAAAGAAAGAGGGTTAGGAGCAGTTTTCTTAATGACTAATTTCAGTAAGATTAACTTTTGGGGTTTTTTTTAAGTCTCACTTAAAAATAAATTATGATATCTTAATGTTTTCAGCATCTTGACAGGATCTAGCCTACCAGCTAATGCCCTGGATTTGGAGTACAAGCTTCTAGCAATGCGTTTTCATCCCATGAACTTGAAGAGTTTTTGAAGGAGAGAGAAACTTCAATGTTTTTATATTTGAAAGCTGACAAACTTAGGGGTTTTTTCAGTTTCTGATACAGGCAGGATGTGAAACAAACAAGAAATAATGTCTCTAGAAAGATTTGAAAGCAATGTGTTGCACCTTAGACGCTTCTTAAATCCTTCTGTTCAAAGCCTCTACAGTCTCCCACTACGAGGAGGGTGTGATTTTACTCCTAACGGTGGGGTTTGAAATGGTTTTTAGATTTAGGGGAAAAGTCACTCTCATTGTCAGTTTACAACAAAAACACTACTTTGATCTGTAACACCCACGTTCACCCTACCTCCCTTCCTGCATGCAGCCTGCCAGAGGATGCTTCTCATCCCACTACTTCCACTGCAGTCCTGACACCCAAAGATCTATCCACTGATTAGATGTTTTGGTTGGAGGTGCTAGGGCACCTTTCGCTTTAATTGAGGAGGTCAAATCCAACTCTGCACAGTCCCTTTCTAATTTCCCCACACCCTTCAGGGAGCCTGTCCTGGTTTCAGCAGGGATAAAGCTCATTGTCTTCCTGGTGCAGTGCTGTGTTTGGGAGCTAGGAGGAGAGCAATGTTGATAACACACTGATGTTTTGGTTGTTGCTGGGCAATGGTTGTGCCAAGTCAAGGCCTTTTCACCTTATCACACTGCCCCACCAGCGAGCAGGCTGGGGGTGTGCAAGAAGCTGGAAGGGGGAACCCCAACTGGCTGCAGGGACAGCCATGTGATGTCACACCATGTGACATCATGCTCAGTATATAACTGGGGGAAGTGGCTGGGGGGCAGGGACTGCTGCATTGTTCAAAGAAGGGTGAGAAATGGTGCTCTGCATCACTTTTTTTATATATTCTTTTATCATTGTTATCCTCATCATCATCATCTTCATCCTCTGCCCTATTAGATTGTCTCTGTCCTATTAGATTGTCGTTATCTCAAGCCATGAGTTGTACCTGGACATGGCGGGGGGAGCGTGGCGGGAGGGGTGGGGGAGAGAGCCAGTGGCTGTGGTTGTTTTACCTGCCTTCCTGGTTAAACCACAACAGGGTCTCACGTGCTCAGTGCTCCTCAGGAAATGGGCTGAAGGAAAAGGAAACACAAGTAGCACAGTGAAAAAAGGAAGAAGCACATGGCTCTCTTTATAGATACGTGCTTTTTGTAAACCAAAGCGTCCCGCCACTTAGGATTACTGGTTTTGATTTACATACCACCCCTGCAAGCTATAACTTATTTCATGATTGTGTAAAAAAATAGAAAAAAAAAATAAAAGGTGCCTAACTCTGTGGCAAGGGTGGCTACAGAATAACTCTTGGTCTTCTTTTTCTTCCTCTCTGAACAGTCAGGAGGAAATCACATCCTGCTGAAGAGGGAACAACATTTTGGACATGGCCTGCCATTCATCCAACACCACTGAAGTTGTTACAGGCTCATCAGTGCTTTGGTATTAGGTTATTTATGCCTTATTGCAGGCTGTTATTGCCTTTTGCAAGAACCAGCCAAAGTTTCTCCTTCCTGTGTAATTCAGCTTCTTCAAAGCAGGAGAGGAAGGGGAAGGATTTTGAAGCGGATCCCAAGTGGACATTATCCTTCCACATCATCCAATTTTAGGTTAATTCTTAAGCTGCATCTTCCGTAAAGGGTGACTCAGCCAGGATCTCTGATATTCGGCATCATCCTCTGGAGGGCAATTTTTCTCCAGTCGAGACCTGGAGAGCCTGGAGGACTGGGGCCGAATATGTGAAGTGAGGCAGTTTGAAGACCTGGCTGGTGCTTTTGTGCACACCTGGAAGCCTGGCACAGGGCAGGACCACGCTCCTGGACATCACCAGTGTTGAGGCCGTGAGTGTTCAGGAGAGGAATTTAGCCTCAGACAAAACTTATTCATGTTTTATTTTGGAGTATGGAAAAAGCAAATGCCTTCAAAAATGATTCTACAGAGGGAGCTTGGATTCAGAGCCTGACTTCACCAGCTGCATACGTGTCAGCGCCGGCACAGAGGCTGCTGTCTGGAATAGGAGGGTGAAGCGCCCAGGGGAACTGGTCTTACAGGAGAGACCTGGAGTTGTTTCTGACACTGGAATGCACAGACCCTCATCAGAGAGTTCCCAGCACAAGCAGTACGCATAAGACCTGTGCCTTTGAAAAACCCTAACAATGAATGGACATGTTCTTGATACACAAAAATGCAAACCATTTTATTGAGAATTACATTCCTTCTAGTTTATAGCAAACAAGATTCTGAGACCTTTTTAGGATTAGAGAGTAGAAGTTCTTAACTTTTTCAATTCAATTTTGGTCCCACTGAGGACAGCAGAAAAATATAATTGAATCAGGGATTAATTTATAAAATCGCAAATACTAGAGCTAAGTACCATCACAGCTGTAAGTGACTGCAAGTAAAACATGAACACTTAAAGGCTTTCCTGATAACCACATAGGTTGTTGGAAGTCTGCTGACTGTTTCAAAAACACCCCTTCATTTAAATCCTGTTTCCCACACTGTAGTGAGTACTGAAGACCTATGAAAGTTTTGGTATCATGTCCTGTAGTAGACAGGACTTGCCCTTTCTTTGTTGAATTTTACAAATCTTGCCCTCTTCCTTATGACCTACATATCTCCCAGTCATTTTTAGGTTGCTATTTCCATTTTACTTTGGGGCCTCCAGCCTTCTGACCTTGGCTCAGCAAAGCGCCAAAGCACACACGTTACGTTAAAGAGATGTCACCCTTTTTGTGAGGTTAGTTATTAGTAGATTTAGCTAAATTTTCCTGTATAATTATAGCAAGTTTCAGGTACAAACAACCCCATCACTAACAAAGTAACACAGTTAGGTTACCACACACGCACACTATTTATGTGTGCAGGATGTGTGAACACACAGCTGCAGTGCCCATGCAGGTACTTACAAGTTAATGCATACATATACACGCATGCGCAATTAACTAAAGAGAGCAAACAGCTTCACTGTCTGTTGCCATGTCTAAAGCATTTCTTTTGATTAACACTTAGATTGAAGGCTGCTAGCCACCCAAAACAGCATACCCTTCAGATGCATTTCATTAAATCACAGAATCACAGAATCACAGGGGTTGGAAGGGACCTCCAGAGATCATCGGGTCCAACCCCCCTGCCAAAGCAGCTCCCTATCTCACATTACATAGATAGGCATCCAGACGAGACTTGAATATCTCCAGAGATGGAGATTCCACCACCTCCCTGGGCAGCCTGTCCCAGGGCTCTGTCACCCTCACTGTGAAAAAGTTCTTCCGCATGTTGGTGCGGAACTTCCTGTGCTCCAACTTGCAGCCATTGCCCCTTGTCCTGTCCCCACAGAGCACTGAAAAGGGGCTGGCAGTTTCCCCCTGCATCCCATACTTAAGATATTTATAAACATTAATAAGGTCCCCCCTTAGTCAGTCTTATTTTCTCTAGGATGAACAGTCCCAGCTCACTCAGCCTTTCCTCATAGGGGAGATGTTCCAGGCCCTTAATCATCTTTGTAGCCCTTCTCTGGACTCTTTCTAGGACATCCTGCACCCTTCCTAGAGATACTTTGTTTTGTACTTACACTTATTATCTAACAGTTATTTTAATGAACCTTTAGGATCATCAGTCAAAATACCCAAAACCCGATCCTTTCCCCATACTTTCAAGTGTGATACTTACACTTGGTCTTTATTTCTTCTGCACGCAGGTTTACTTTGCGTTACTTTATATGAGACTGAGTGGGGATTATATTTTCCTTATGGTCACGCCTTTTTTTCCCAGAAACTATCTTTTATTTTGGCTCTGATATGACAAAGCACCGAAGTGTTATATAAAATGTAATGGAAACTGTGGTCCTATAGGATTTAAGCATATGGAAAATTAGGAATTTGCGCAAAGGAATTTGGAATTTCAAATAAGAAACACCCAGAAGTTCTGGTATTTTTCTCAAGCGCTGCCAGCAAACAGATACAACTCATGTTATTTGCTGAGTATCAGCTGAACAGTATATACATACCGATAATCCCATCCTAGCCTGAAGTAAACCCCAGTGGCCAGTTTAACTGTGATGTTACCTTTAGATTTACAACTTAGATTTGTAACAGCTGAATTGTCAGCGTATTTTCTTTCGCAGCTGCAATACATGTGGATGTGGTGCTTCGGGACATGGGTTAGTGGTGGAGTCAGCAGCGCTAGGTTTACAGTTGGACTTCATAGGAGACAAAACACAGGAATATTTGTATTCGAGTTCTCTTTAATAGCAAATTATTTTAAAAATAATACCAAACCAAGAGCACAAATCTTAAACTCAGAACTGTTGTGCATAAGATTAACAAATTAATGTATTTCTCACGTAAAACTTCATTAAGCCATCACACATGGCATACCCAGACAGAAAAATCTGCTTTAGCATGAGGATTATTTACTTAGGCATAAACTAATTTCTCTATATAAAAGAACCTGATTCAAAATGCATGTTGCAAGTGTTGTAGGTAAATGACAAAACTGCTGTATCTTTATTCCAAAAAGTCAGATTTGTTATTCTGAAGACATATATCCTGTGTTTCTTAAAGAAAACAGAGGTGAGGACATTTTAAAGGCTGAGTAACACTCGTGGGGATTTCATGTTCCCATGAAAGAAAGTAATCACATTACATTTCCCTAGACTTTAGTTTAAGCTTTTAAATTACTTTTGTTGATATGTGTAAGTCTTTTAAGTATGGAAGACACCGAACATTTGGGGGGGCAAAAGGGAAGAAATGACAGAAACCTTTGGCAGGCAGAAGCTATAAATAGAAAACAAAAGGAGAAAATTCCTCAGTTTCTTCTAAATATTGTTTCTAGGGGTAGCATTTTGAAGCAAACTTTCTCCAAATTAAGTATTTTTGTCAGATATTTTGGGGTGTTGACTTAACCTCAAACTTTTGGGGATGAAGAATGTCTCCAAGGTTGTTCAAGTCTTAATCTGCAATAAGATGACAGTAAGTAGCGCCCTGTATTTGGTACATAATTAACTTCTAGCAAAGAGCCCATTCACAGAAATTTCAACACAAGATTACTGTAATTTGTCTTGCTTCAGCCCCACATTTACACTCATGCTTATGGGTAGGCATATAAGCCACTCAACTCCAGGTTGTTGGTCAGCTTTGAGCAGAAGGTTCAGCAGGTAAACTCCCCTAAGCCCCTGAGGAGACAGAGCTGGCTTCTCTGGCTGGTTAAGTATTCTTGAGGGGGTTTTAATGCTGGTGCATGTATTATTCCAGAGCAGGATTAACTATAAAGGAACCAAGAGGATTTCTGTGTGTTGTTTTTCCTCAGTAGCACATACAGTTATTTGAGTCATTCTGTTTGAGCAGGGGGTAAGTTGGTTGGTTTTCGCTTCTCTTAAAGTTAAGTCTTAAGTCCCAGTGAAATCAAAGATATTTGAGCACAGAGTTAATTGTATCAAATAAAAGAAGCATACATACTTGCTTAAGAGCTTTGAAAAATTAGGAGCTTATTTTGAACCGATCACAAATGTAATATTACCTCAGACTCTTGTCTGGGGGTTCAACAAAGGACACACGAACCATAGAGAATTCAAAGATGCTGCAGGGCAAACTGTTCTAACCCTGTTCCTTTGGTTTTTATGGTTACAGGTTTTTATACTTACATTGCCAGTACTCGTAAACATGCTGAAGGATCTCTACATACTTCTACTTCACTGGAAAAATATGTTTAATAGTACAAAAAAATTGAAGTTGTTTGTATGAGTTTCAGTCAGGACAAGGTTCTTCACATTCTTCAAACAGTACTTCAAGTTCAATTTGTTCACAAAAGCAATTTTTGCCTTAATGCCTTGAAATCAACAAAAATGACATTTAGTTTCTCACAGCAATAATTTACCAGCTTTAACAATATGGAAACCCACTATTTCTTCTGCATAATTAATGATATTGTGCTCAGGGATGTATTTCTATGAACAACAAATTATTCCCATTGCTATCAGAGAAAACCTAAGAGCAATGGAATTGGTGTCATTAAGAGAACTAATGCTGTGGATCAATGCCTTATTTACTAATGCAAATTAAGCCACAGCCTATCAGGAGTCAACATGCCCTAAAAGATGATGATACACTTCTAACCATTAAGGCTATGCAAAGGATTCATAAATGCAGGAATTATTGCCGAATTTTACAGAAAACTGGCAGGCTCATCCTAATGTGTTTCATATTAAAATGCCTCTGTTGACATTGCTAAATAAGTGCTATTTATGAATGTAAAAGCTAATGATTCTAACTAATATATTGCAAATCTGCTATTCAGTAACATTAGGACTGACACCTCATTACAGCACACCATTTTTTGTGGACATAAGTCCATTAAGTGAGGAACATACTCTAATTTTATCTTAATGCTATGCCTGGAAATCATATATATCACGTAGAATTTTAAAGGAAAAAACTCCATTATGTCCTCATTAAAATTCAAAAATAATTTCTCTTTTCTGAACAAATCTTCAGGGAAGTTCTGACATCAAATCTGGGTAAGGTTTTTCCTTTTTCTGGAACAGTGTCATTGTTGCTGTTATTCTATTACTGCTGACCATCTTCTACCATGGTGTAGTTCATTTCTAATACTACTATACAGTACTCTCTTGTAGTTATCCCTGCAAATTCTATCAGAAAATCTCACCTTGTAAAAATAATTCAATGTTCTTATAGAAGCTATTTATGTTTTCTGAATCAGTCCATAAGAAATTATCATCTCAAGACTCGGTATGTGGGGACTCAAGCTATCTTCCCATTATAAGTTATCCATCACAAAAAATAACATGCTTTATATTTTCAGTATCATAATCTTTAATTTTCTGCTCATTACATTTTTTTCTATCTATGCAACTGCAGCATAGTCATTGCTCTGATCATTTTTTTCACTTTCCTGTGGACTGGTGATTGTCACCCTTGGGTTTGTAGATGTTCTTTCAAGATGGGAATCGCCCTAGGAAAAAGGACAGGTACTGTTAACTTCATCAGGGAACAAAGACTTCACTTCAACACAGTGCTCACACTTCATTCTACACTTTCCACAAGGTGTTCTTAACGTGAAAAAATGTTTTCCGAGAGTGATCACATTAACATCTTTATTTACTTTATACTTATATACCTCCTAAAGGAGAAAGTACTCAAACTAGAGGTTCCCCCCACCAGTTCTTTCATCAAGCATCCAGTTACCCACATATCCTTTCCAAGTGAATGCTCACTCACTTTCTCCACTTCCATAAATAACTTCAGCTTTTCTAAAAACAAACAGAAAAAATCAATATATCAAGCATAGAATAAAGTCAGGGCCCAAGTAAACGTAATGTTCCTCAGCTCTCTTAATTAGGAAAATGTTCTGTCTGTTATACAGAAACAGAAGAAAGCACAGTTGCCAAGTGCAAGAGGGAGAGTTCCTCACAAAGAACAAAGGGAGAGTCTGGTTTTCAGCAGCCTATAGGTAGGGAATATGCATCAAGTTGTTCTGATGCTTAAGAATCTCTCTCTTCTCAGATCTGGATTCTCCCCACCAGACCAAACATTTCCCACACTCTGTTTGCTGGTCCATTCATCGGACAGGGTAGTCTACTTTATTTCTCTGGGCTGCATGCCTCCATCTAAGCCAACAGCATGATACCACCTCTCCTAAATTAAAGGGATATTAGCTTTTGAACTGACTAAAGCCCCTTGCTTTAAGGAACTTGTTTATCTCTACCAATGTTTCAAATTTCTAAGAAAAGGAGATTAAAATTCCACAAAGCAAAGTCAAAATCCTGTTTGAAATGCAATTTCTGTGAAAGCCAACTCATCAGACATGATTCTGCTCTGTCCAAAAAGACAATGTAGTGTGGAAATACATAATGATTATGCTTTTCTGGAAATTGCAAGATTTTGTTATTACTTTTTTTCCAAAACTCAGCATACTCAGGAAATCAGGAGATGCAGATTCATCAAACAGCAAAAAAATCCCATCTGCTTTCTTAGTTGGAGGGCATATAATGTAATTACTGATGTAACTGGATCTATACAGATGGAAAACAGCTTTTTCCACAAACTGAAGTTCTTGTAAATGCTCTCAGGACCTTACCAGGAATGAGCTACTTAGAGACTAGCTGAGAATCCTCAGGCTGAGATGAATGAGGAAAAATAACTTAAGAACAACAAACTGAAAGAATAAACACTTACCTGGTTCCGACTGTCAGAATCCTCTTCTTTTATTTCTTCTTCAGGCTGAAGATCACCTTGGTAGTTCAAGTGCTCCATTCCCTCACCATGTTCTTCATTTTTCTTGCCATTTAAATGGATAAATTCCTCTTCTTCTGCTTGGTCAACATTCTCTGCTTCTCCTGTTTCATCTTCATAATTCTCATTTAATTTCTTCTCGTTTTCTTCCATGTCTCTTCTTTCTCTAAAATTTTCCCCACTTGCCTCTCCATTCACTTCTGGATATTCTTCCTCTTCCCTGTCATTTTCCTCTTCAGCATTTTCTTCTTCATCTACAGTTTCTGCTGGCCTCTGGTGAAAGGAAAAGCAGCAGCATTATGAGGCATTTTTAATCAGAATGCTCACGCAACTCTGAAACGTGACAGACATCAAAATCACAGTTACATCATTAGTGGGGAGTAAGTATGCTAATTCAACGTTTGTCTACATGGAGAGAAAATGACACTCCTGTAGCAACATCCCATAATGCACTTTTGTTCTATATAAAAATGTGTTAATGAGATTTAAATATGTTACACAAGGTTAATCCATTTGACCATACTCAAAGCAAGTGGAATGAGTTAGATTTAATTAATACAGAAAGAGCTACTTTGCTCCAGCTATTCCAGGTTCTCTGACATTCTAGCATTTTGCACTTACTTCTTTACAAGCTGCTGACAGAATTAAATATCATACATCACTAGCCCACAGACTGCTCCCCAAGAAGCATTTTACTTATGGACCAGGCCATGCAATGCCAGTCAGTCCTGCTGTGCATCCTGACTTCTTTTTACATCCACAGAAAAGTAGCAACAAAGAGGAGTTAGACTTACCAGTCACTTCCATAACATCATTCCCCTTCCCAAAGACCCCTATGTAGGATGGCATGATTAGGATTTGTTTGACATGTAGCAAGTAATTTTTCCTACAGAGAGTCAGACCAGCAGACAGGAGGGATAGGAAGAAGAAACTTTAGAGAAAGCTGCTAGAAACATCATTTAATGACAACCTGCAAGACTTATGCACATGCTATCTAGTTTTTGTCACTTGTCTTTCAGTTTCAGGTTTGAAAATTCAGCTGACTATTCAGTGAACCAATGCCCCTGCTGACAAGATGACTTATGTACTTGTACTGGGATTTGAATGAAAATAAAGAGAGGTGTCTGCCTCCCACACAGCCTCATTAGACTGCAAATCTAAAGCAAACAATCTGAGAGCAATAGATTATCTCTTAATCAAAAGTGTTTGGAATTTTACTATCATTAGCATCTCCTTTATGCAGGCAGCTATCTGCTGCTGACCTGTAAGTTATGTCTTCCAAAACTCTCTTTGCCTCACTAACACTAACATTTCAAAAGAATTTTTTCATCACCTTCAACATGACAGTAAAAGCCAGTTCAGCAGTACCAGCAACTGACTGAAGCCCCTCGATGAAACACCTTGCTTTTGCTTTGATATCAAAGTAGCAACATAAAACAACTTTATTATGCCAGTACATAATAAAGTACAATACTACATTGACACAGCTTCAAAAAGGACAAGTTCTCATCCTGTAATAATCCATAGAATGACGAATTAGTAAAAATATTACATGGTCACCTGACAAATAATAGCTCCATAAGTAGTGTTTGAAGTACAGTAGCCTCCATGTGTTTTTTATTCAAGCCTTCCTGACTCACTTTTGCCTGGTAACATCAAATTTGCTTTATTATCAGCAAGACAAAAATTAAACAAGCCAAGGCTTTACAGACACCTTCAAAGAGGACACCACCCAAAGCAAAACTGGGCCAACATGGGTAACCTCTAGCATATAAAAATAGCAGAGAATCCATAGATCCATAAATTCTCAGAAGTTATGTGCTAGTTTTACACGTGTGACCTATTAGGGTTTTTTTTGGTCTGATAAGGAATTAGCAGCTCTGAGGTCTGACCAGAAACAGGGAAGGTGGGACAAATAAAATGCACCAGGCACTGCTAGCTAAAACCAAGTGGGTTTGGTTTTGCTTAGTGACATCTGTTTGCTATGACAGTACAAACACCAAGTGAGGAGAGGGTAAGAAAAGAAGAAAAATAAACCCAGACTGTCAGAGTTAATTGCTGTTATCATCCAATGTATTATTATTTCCAGCTTTTTGTTACTGCCCAATAGCAGGTACAATCAGAAGAGTTTCTGCCCTTTTTTTGACTGTTTTATTATGATGGCTCATTTTGGACTGCAGAAGATGCCAGGTAGACTTTATGCCATGGTGTAAAATACATGTATCAGCGTGCATATGCTTTTACTGGTTTCCTTGCTGTGGAAGCAGTCTTTGGCATGGACAGTTGAGGGCTAGTAACTTCCTAAGGGGGTACCGTAGCTAAACTGTCTACAATAGGTGTGGAAGCAATTTTTTTCAGAGTTAGAATTGAGTAGCACAGAAGATACACACAATGGTATTGAAGTGTACCCAGAAACTCACTGGAAGCTCACAGGGAACTGGCATGAAGTAACATTCAAATTTCAACTAATTTAACCTGACTGGTCAAACTAAATTGCCTGAAAAATAATAGTGTAAAACAAGATCAGTAAAACAAATCCTATGAGAACAACTGTGATGTTTTTATAGTAACTGAAAATTTCAAGATAGCTGAGCATATTACTAGAACAATTACAACTAACAACAAAAATAAAGTCATGTTTGCAGCTAATAATTGGAAAGCAAAATGTGTTCTTCATTTAACCTCCTTTCAAGCTGCACTACATTAGAATAGACATTTCAGACAAGTTAAAATCGACATTGATCAAGAGGAAAAGACCTTCTGCAAGGCAATCTAAAACCCTGTATGGTTCCTACTGCATGCAGAGTCATAGGTAGGCTTTGAAATGTGCAAATGACCACAGAAGATACATTTCAGAACGTACAGCAAACCTAAGACAGAACTGTGGGGATGCAACTGAAGGCCAAAATAGCCTACCAAATCATACCTTGTTCTTTAAATAAAAAGTGTGGTGCTTTCTACTGAGATGAGCTATGCATAAATTAGCATTCTCTACTGTAAGTGCACCTTCTTAACTGAGAGAGATTTTTAGCAAAAGTTAGATTTTTCATATTTAGGGAAAGAGAATATTTATGTGCATATATGCATGCAGGGAGGAAAACAGAAAAAGGGAGAAAAACAGAGGGGTTTTATGGTTCAAAGCCTGTAAATGATGTACATGCTTAATTTCACCTTTTTGAACAGTTCCAGTGACTTCAGTGAACTTGAAATAGTGAACTAAAGCCTACATTAAAGTGCCTGCTGGGTCAGGGTATAATTCAGAGTTCCCTGGAGTCAATGGGAACCTTTTCCTTGAATTCAGTACACTCCAGCCATCCTTCCACCTACAACTGTACAAAATGCCAGCAAAGTTACTGCAAACTGTGCTCTCTCAGTCAGAAGGAATCAGGATGGGCATATTGAAAGCAAAGTAAGATTCAGACTTACATGTCCTTGCAGGAGTTATGAGACTCATTTCTAGAAGTTAGCAAGCATCTTGTATATTTGTGAAAAGGCATTGACATTTCACATATTATTTTTTAGCTTTTCATCAGTTGTCTTTTAAATAAGCAGAAAATTCCCAGTAAGAGCTCCCTATATGGAATGCATTGGCTGGATACCCTTCTTGCACTTGAAAAGACAGAGCTCAGCTTTCAGTCAGCGTGTTGGCTCACATGAAGTTTGGGATTCCAGTAAAAGGTCAGAGCATCTCAAATGCAGAGAACCAACTGTATCTCCAGGCCTGACTGAGGTCTCTTACCACTTTGTACCACAACTGAACGAACATGAACATCAAATATTAACACCAACATTTTGACAGGAGAGATTCCAGGATCATAAGAGTGTACAAGGGGCACTTCAAAAATTCATGTTGGAAGCACCCAGCCAGTTGTAGCCCAGGGTAACTAAACTCATATAGTTTAGGAGAAGTGTTCCTGTGCTACTTTAGTCCTGTGCCCACATCCCAAAAATCTGCAACACTGCTTGAACCTGACAGCAATCAACCCAGGCCTGAAGAAGCATGAGGTGATTACATTCTTATTCTCTGAGGTAATTTTCACGGGTAAGTAAACAACTTCTAAGGCTGGGGACTTTTCTGGTGACTCTGATGGATACTCTTCATTCCTCCTATAGTCAGAACTAATCACAGCAAAGTTTTTAATTTTGCCTTTTGTATGATTGCAAGAAAATAGGAAGTAACCTTCTTTCTTGTACTGCTGGCTGCATCTTTTCAGTGAAGATGAAGCCTTTGCACTTTCCCAGTTGAAAGCAGTTAAAATAACTAGTATTCAAACAGTTCCTTTCTGACTGTGAGCACAACTCTTTGCATGTCATCGACTAGCAATAGATGCACTGACAAAAGACTGAAGTCATTCTCAACTTCGTGCTGGAAACATGGAGCCAGCTGGACTTCTGGAAACCTCCTGACTTACTAGCAGGTTGATGAGGAACAGAGTGAATTTCATTTTGCATTCAAGAAGTATGATTGCTTGATGGTATTTTTAATCTCAGCAAAAACAGAGCGTTTAAAAAAGAAAGATGTATTCTAATTACACTCATCATGCTATCATTCATTAAGAGCTGCATTACCAAATGCCATCATCATTCAAAAGCAATAAGTCAGGAAATCTTCAGACATTGAAGCATTTGGCTTCTTTTCCTCTAGGGATGCTAATGTAACCTCTCAGAAGGTTTACACATGACTGAAACTAGAATATTGAAAAGTGCAGTATCACAAATCATTTCAGGAGGAAATTATTTTGTATCATTAATGTAAAACATAATTTTGCTTTATTGAAGCCATTTGGAGATGTTTACTTGGCTAATGGTCACAACAGACAAACAATGAGGTAGACAACAAAAATCTTAATGGTCACAAATACCGGCATGACTCCATCTCACAAATGCAGCATCAGGAACACTCATCTTTGATTGCACAAAACCTCTCCAGAGCAGAGCTGCCCCTGCTCCTACCCAGTCAGGAATGCTTTGTAGCCACACCACACAGATTCCAACAGCAAAACATTCTGTTCCCGAACAAGATAGGGTTGCTAAGTGACAGCAGCCCTCTTCTCTTCCACATCATTTACAAAACCCAGGCTCTTAAAAACAAGCAAGTGAATAGTTAAGGTTCAGTCTTACAAATCCCACATGGTAAATGTGCTGTTGTTCCTCCAGGCAAAAAAGTTTTTGTCCCCACTACATTTAAACTCCAACCTCTTTATGAGTTCAATGCATCTTTTTTATTTCTTTTTTAATTTATTTTTATTGTAAAAAAATACGCAGCATCTGAATCCACACAGTCTAACTTTTCTTAAGATCAGAGTATCCAGAAGTCCAACTGAATGGAAACTATGTAACTTGAAGTGTAGAAAAAGCAGCTTTTCAAACTCCATTGCTCAGTTTCACTATGTGGTAACTGGAAGCATGCATAACTCCTTAATCACAAGACGGCCATGGCAGACAAGAAAACATCTGATCAGATCCTTACTTTCTTAAGATGTACCTGAATCAACAATATTTTTCTCCATCTATTTCCCTGACAATCACATTCATTTTTTTCATTAACATTATCCATGTCTGCAGAAAAAATTTACCTGAACTTCATGCACTACAATACAGTATGATCTGTTCAACATCGCTGTAGACAAGAAGATAATTGATAAGCATTTTAAAAGAAGCCATACTGAGGTTGCAAAAATACAGATTTTATTTTTTTCCCAGAAACAGACTTCTACAGTGAATGAAAAATGCCCTAAAAGTTAAGCAATTTGAGAAATTGTCTGCTTTGTGATTGCTAGATTCTTTGAAGGCAGGTACAAACAGAGAGCACTAGTTTTACTACAAAACTGCATTTTCAGGCTTCAGAAGAAGTGAGGGCCACACAGGGCTCTAAAGAAAAGATCAGACCTTGCTGCTACAGCTTCAGAAATCTCAGCCATCCAATGCAGAAACTGAGGGAAGATCTGTCTTTCATGCTAAGCTGCAGGGAACCAACCAGAATAAGTTTCCCTATCTCACAAAGACAAACAATAAAATAATTAAGTGTAAATCAGCGGAGCTGAAAGAGGAACATGCAGAGAAAAATCTTATCTGCTTGTCAGCACTCAAAATCCAGAAGGTTTAAATTACAGCTGCATTATTTGTAGTGAAATTTAAGCATAAAAAGTTTTGTGTGCATTCTTTCTAAATGCCACTTTGAAATCCTTACTGATGCAGTGCAAAATGTTTTGTCATTAAGCTAGCCTTTTTAACCAAGGAAAGTCTCCTCGAGGAGCCAGCCAGTTTTAATGTTGAATCAATGCAAACTTTAACATTTTGCCTTCAGCAACAGGACAGATAAACATTTTGTTCTGTTCACTGATGTGAATCTTGGGTCTCTAAAGCAAAATGTATATTCCATAATAGAGACTGCAAAGGGAAGGTGCAGATTTTCTGCTACTGATGATATACTCCAGCTGCAGAGAGAGCACCTAGGGGAGCTACACAATTTCACATCACGGCCCAAGGAAATGGGAAACAGTGAGTGGCATCAGAACTGCATTAACCAGTGGACATGCCTGCAATAATGGAAAGCAAATGGCTAGTGGAAGAACCAAGAGGGTGAACGTCTAAACATAACCCCACAGCAGTGCCCCTTAGGTATCATGTATCACCCAGTGATGTTCACAAACAAACACGGAAAGAGAGAGGGAGATGAGGATGATAAATCAGGGGTGTGGGGTGTGTGTGTGGAGAACAGATTCACTATACAACACTTACATCTTAAGAGCCGGTATCATAAACCCCACGGCAAAGCAGGCTGGCACAACATGCCTGAATTCTGTTGTAGGGATCACACACTGGACAACTTCGTACCACGTAACCCTCACATTTAGCCCACCTCCCGAGGGCTCAGCATGGGAGGGCAACCACCATACTTATGGAAATCAGTAAAGCAGTGCAAACTTCTAGTGTTATTTCAATATTATTACTACCAGATGCTTTTTTATTTCAGAAGTCTGAATTTATTTATATTATTATCAGCAAACTTGAAATAACACACTTAATTCCATTTCAAGTAAGAATCTTGTATTGTATTGTATTGCCTCCCTAGAAAGAACTGCAATAAAACCACCTTTTTTCCTTGGTATTTGCACAATTGATTTCATAATCTGTCATCAGTTCCATGGATATTGACACAGGGTTGTAAACAACCAACCTGGAGCAAGTCTGCATGTCAAAAGAAGAAACTATCTGGTTTTGCATTTGGAAGCTGAAGTCTGGTACAGAATATATAACAGAAGGGTCTGGTTTGGTTTTAGACAAAACACTGATTTTTCCTCCTTGATGTTCAATTACAACTGTCAGCTAGTCTGGAGTAAAGCAAATCCTGTTCTTTTAATGTGTTCTCAGCTGGCAGACAGCATTTTACAGAATAGGACACAAGCAGGTGTCTAGGCAGTATTTACACTAAGTTTAGTTAATGGCTAATCTGGCATTTGTTCAACTGTGTACTTCAAATGGCAAGACAGAGAAGGTGCATAACAAGAAAAAAAGACTAATTTCTATCTCCACCACCTCATTTATGTGGCTGATGGAAATGATAGCGTATCAGAAGTGTCAGCATTCTAGTGAAAACTGGCATGTAAATATTTATGTTTTATGCAAGGTAGTCAAGCCTTGGTTGGCTGTCCTTTTCCATATTTCTAGCAGTAACAGAAGCTGCATGAGTGATAAGGCCATAAAGCTTTACATCACAGAATTTAAAACAATTTAATTTGGTTGTTAATAAGAACCTGAACAAGCAAAATGCTAAATGTTTCCAAGGTCTGTGTAACCTCACTTATCTGGGAAGAAAAAGTACTCAGTGCTACTCAGAAGGACCTGGCTTCTTGCCAGATTACCTAGGAAACTATAAGTGAAATTTTAAAATGAGAAATAACCCATGGCTTGAATTGCAATACATTTTGGTGGTTTATTTAGCTTAGTTGAAAATATGAAAATCAGATTACTAATATGGTGTATTACTGATTTATTTTCTTCCCCTCAAACACACCTGCTTCCAACTATAGGCAGCAAAACCAGCGGGTAGCACCTGAAAAATTTTTGCCTCCGAGGACAATGCATGAGCCTTGCTACATGAAGGTGAAGGTGTCAGGCAAGCTTGCCAGCACAACCCATGCTCACTGGCAACTGTATCAACAACCCTAGCTATCACTGTTAAGTATAGCAGTGACAGCTAGCTGTTCTCCCCTCCCTGGTGACTGGCACCATCTTCTGGCTGAGACAAACTGATGGGACCCAGTGGCAGAGCTGCTTCCTGTAGCACCTCCGTGGAGAAGTAAGGCTGCCATCTCCAGGGCTCTTGGATTTCATATTAATTGCAGTCAACCTAAAAACTAAGACCTGACAACGCAATTTGCACTGTCAAATGCTTTACGTTACCCAGAGGAATTCTTTATGCACCTTCAGAGGCCAATAAACAGGCTAATCATTTCTCAATTTGATTATTACGCTGTCAAGAGCAGGGCAGGATATACTTCAGGATGTCACAAGAAACAAAGATTAAGACGACAGGTGGCATGTTCTACCCCAATGTCAGTACTATCAGTACAACCAACACATCCTAATTATCACAACACCTCACAAGGACAACTGCAATTAACAGGGCTGATGAGCCCAAAGGTGTTTAGCACATAAGCCTCTGCGGCTGGAGCAGCTATTTGCTGTGAAAAGACACAGCTGTAGTATTCCATATATCAGGGACTGGGACAGTCAGGCTTTTGCCTTTTTCCATCACCTGATTCACGCATCCTGAAGAATGGTGTCTATAGAATAGCTGAGCAATACTCCATCCCAATAAAGTGCATAAATCACTGAGAATGATCCTTCTTTGAAACAGTAGTCTAAAATAAAACGGGCATACAGATGTCTTTTCAGATGTGTGCGGTGCCATCCTTCAGCAACTTCATACGTGGCATTTGTTAATGAACAGATTGGTATCACAGGCAGAATATAAAACGAAGTAGAAGCCCATAAAACTTCTGTCTATTTTACTCAGGCATTTTTTAAAGGCAGAAGACAAGAAAAGTGTATCTGTCTAGTATTTTTTTTAACCATATTCAAATGAATTGAAAAAACCCCACAAGTTAAATAGTAAGCACAAAAAAACAAGGCTTACTAAAAAAAAATAATCACTGAAGACTGAAATAATCAAAGATTAGCAAATACAGAACTACAGAAAAATTAGGTTGGAAAAGATCTTTAGAGCAGGGGTCTCCAAACAGTTTTGGCCCCACACCCTTACCAGTAAAATAATTTTGGGCATGTACTCTCAATATATGATCTTTACATACTGATAAATTATATACAGGTACTAACAGTTGTAAAAATTTCTCCCCACACCCCAGTGTGGGGTCTGTCACACCCCTTGGTCTGTGCAGAGAACTGCTCCAGACATCATCTAGGCCAGTGCCCTGCCAGACCAACTTCAAAGTAAAAAGTAGTTGTTTGAGGCCCTGTCCAGTTTAATTTTAAAAATCACTGAAGAGGAAGATTCCTCACTCTCTCTGGATGGGTAAGTGCTTGCAGTTCTCATTGCTGAAATTAATTTTCTCATATCCAATTAGTAGTTTCCTCACTTCAAATTCTGACTGTTGCATCAACTTTTAGCTGTGCAACACAGGGAAAAGTCTTGCTCCATCTTCTCTCTAACTCCCTCTGTCTGTAGCTGAAGAGAGCGATTTGTTCTGCCTTCTCTTGTTTAGTCTTTAAGGTGAAACAACACAATTCCCTAAGCTTTTCTTTGTGTCATAGGCACTAGCCTTCTAAATGTTTTAGTGTGTTGTCGTGTTGGGCTCTCTCCTGTTTGCAAATACCTCTCTCGTACTGGGAAGGTCTCAAAACTGGACACTCCAGCAGCAACCTCAGATGTGTCAAGTCAAGGGAGATAATCCACTCCCTTAATGTCCTGTCTGTGCTCTTACAAATCAGCCCAGGCTGCACAACCTTCATCACCAACATGCTGAGCCATGGTCAGCTTGCTGGCCACAAGAGATGCTGCAGAGCTTCTCTTCAGCCTGCCCATGCTGACTGTACCAATGCAGAGTTACCCTGTTCCAGGTACCTGACTTCCTGTTTCCCTTTGTTGAACTTTATGAGGTTCAAGCCAGCTCGTTCCTTCAAGCTGTTGAGACTGCTCTGAAAGGCAGGCCTACACATCACTTCATAATAGCAATTTGGCCTGGACAAGGCTGCATCCTTTGCCATCATCCTTATTACCAATGAACATGTTAAGAAGTATCAGATCCAGTATCAAACCCACCATCTATAAATATATGCCACTTAAATTTCAACCAACTGACCTTTTAAATCCCATCAAACCAGCCAGTCTTTGATCCACCTTGTAGCCCAGAAATCCAGTCCGTCCCTACCCCCTTAAGGATGTATATTAAGGAAGACAGCTACCATGCTTCTTCCAATTTCTCCTACAAATATGCAAGTCTACGCTGAAAGCAAGATAAATTACAATAGCTGCTCTCCATCCACAGAGACAGTTCTTCCATCTTTGAGGCAAAGAGATTGGTTAAGTGTGATTTGCCCATAGGCAATGTGTAATGTCTCCATACTGCTCCTCAGCAGTCCATCCACCCCCTCTTCTACCTCCCACACTCGACCATTTTTAGTATGATGTCAGGAATCCTGTGTTCTGATCTCCTATGCTCCTCAACGTTTCAGGGCAACCTCACACAGGATGCTGCCTGCCAGTTTCCCCCTGCAAAAAGCCACAGTCCACTCTCTTGAATTCCAGTATTTTTATTCTGTTATTTGCCATCACTTCCCTCTTCAGGGTCTGAAACGCTGTTGTCTCATGGCCACCCCAACTGAAGCTGCCACCAACTATCACACTCTCAACCAGTTTCTCTTTATTCATGAGTGGCAAATCCAGCAGAATGTGTCTCCTAATCATATATCCTACTACCTATATCAAAAAAATATCTCCAACAGACTGCAGGTATCTCCTGGATCATTTGTGCCCTAGGTAGTTAAAGCGTATTTACAAACAGCTATTTTTATCTCCCTCCTTCCTATTTGTTTACAACCTCACATTAACAATTGTTCCTCAGCACTGAGATAGAAGTCAGAAAAATGCTCAGAAATCCTGTGTGTTGTTGGGATGAGTTTTAGCTTGAGAAATCTATTGGGTAAGCTGTAATCCTTTACACTGCAGCATGGATCAGAAATATTAACTAGTGGCCTAGGTGTCTAGCCCCAAGCCATTATGAACTGACATAAAAAGCAAAATGCAACATCTTGTGGTCTGGACAAAAATTTGAACAAGTTGGCAGATCCCACAAACTCATAAGATGAAAAAGAGGGCTGTCTTGTGAGAAATTCATTAGCAGGAAAAAAAAAAAAAGAAAAACAGGTAAGTTTTCAGGAAGTATTTTAAACAGTTCTACTCTCCACTTCATTGGAATAAACTTGTCGATTACCTGTATTATTTCAGTTGACAGGAGTTTCTTTAATAAAAAAAAGTAGTAGAAAGAGAATATAATCTTATATTGAGTTATCAAGACCTATTTATTGCTCATAAGTCTTATGATGAGAAAGTCAGCTAAGTGAGTATCTGGTTGTTCCAACAGAAGAAAGTGCTGGCAGCTTTATCAAAACTTGGATAAATCCATACCTGTTTGTGGTTTAAGACTGCAGGAATTCTGACCTCGATTCTGTCACAGTCTCTTTACACTACTTCACACTAGTATAAAGGGACTGAGACCTATAGGCTCGGCAGGGAGTCTTGATTCTCTAATGCCCTATGAGGGCTCTCAGTGCAGTTCACAAGCTGACATATGATGAAAAAGTGACTGTTATTTGACACAGTAACAAAGAATGGAAGATTTGCTAAAGCTCCCACAAAAGAAACCATATAATTGAGTTGTTGCAATCATTCCTGCAAAATCACGTTATACACTTGAAAGATGCTGCGGAAAGAAGAACAATATACAACCTGTGAACCTAAAAACCGCCATTTATTTAAAGCTCGATCAATACCTGGTCCAGTGGAACTTCTACACGAGTATCTTCATCTTCCTGCACTTCAGCTGCTCCCCACATTTCAGACCGCTCTTTGCTGGCTTTGTAAATATCTTCACCTGCAAAGGGAAAGATAGAGAGTGGAAGTGAAGTCCAATTGTGACACTGTGTGGCACAACTGCTGAACTGCATCAGTTTTGTTGCTAAGCACATTTCTGAGCTAACCCACTGTTCCCTATACAGTTCTTTTAATGAGGTTTTCAGTCTCCCATTACTGTCAATTTGTTTTCCTTTCCTTTTTAATAATAAATACTTACATTCTACACCAATTGGAAAAAGGAAAGGGAACAGAGACTGAACAAAGCCCTGGATCTGAAGTTCCTTCACTTCTGGCAAAGGTCAATAGTAAATCTGAATTTAATACCTTACAACAACATATTACTTCATTTCTACAGTCAATGATAGTGCTCTCTAGTAATAAGCACTATAACACACATCTAGTAGAAATCTCAGGCTCTGATTCAAAAACAAACATGGTGATCCAGGTAAGGAGTAAAAGCTTAACAGAAACAGTGGGTTTAATGCCACTCCCCACTCTTGGGCACAGGCAAGTAGAATTATAGCTGAAATTTGACATTCATACTAAATAGCACATATTGCTAGCTATCAAGGTTAATGTTTACAATGATATTCAATTTTGCAAAGATTTTACACCTTTAATTTTAGTGGTATTTTTCCCCCCAAGTATAAGTAATAACTAGGGGTCTTCGAGGTTTCTACTGTGCATCTTTCAGTATCAGCTAATTAGGAAAGTGAAGACGGGTACATACAGAAAACAATTTCTGAATGACACACATTCCTCTCTCCCTTACCCCCAAACCAAAATCAGCCCAGAAATTAAAAGCATAGATTACTCCAAATCATCTCCCTGTCTCCATCTATCTGGGAAAGACAGATGGTCCTATGTTGATATGTTCACATCCAACATAATAACTAATTACAATAAGAAAGAGGAAAAATACTTGTGCTGGTTTGGATTGCCTCTCAATTCTTCCTAACAGGATGTGAATTCGAAAGCATCAACTGACCATGCAAATTGATCTACATTGCTGAACACTGTTAAATAAACAGCCCTATTTAAAGACGGAGCCACTCACAGAAACATTGAGAAAGAGGAAAAGGAAAGGAGAAAAACCCCAAAATCAGAGAAATCCAGATTCCACCTGCAGAAAAAGGAACCTAGTTTCCCCATTACTTTCTCATCACTATAAAAACTAAGGAAAGTTTATCCTGGAAACAAAATTCAGAGGCACACCATACCACCGCAAATGGCTAACTGGAGGGAGGTGCCAGCTCTTCAAGACGGCCTTAGATCTCTGCTGACATGTCACTGAGCAGACCACCAGAAATGAGAGCCCTTCTCACAGTTTGAAACAAAGAAGCAGAAACAGGGAAGTCTATGTAACATCACAAGTGAGAGTGGTACTGCTGGCTGTATCTTAGGAAAGATATTTTCTGATGACATGTCAGCTTGCATACCTGAGACTCAGTCGCACAGGAGCCTCCCCTCTCCACCAAAAGATCTATATGACTTGTCCTCTGAAAGAACTGGTGTTGGAAATACCACAGGGTTCTTAGCATCACTGATTGAATTCTTATGCTAAACATCTCACACAACTTGAAAAAAGTTCCAACTTCATACTTAGCATGGAAATATTTTTTTGTTCCTTTTTTTTTTTTTGAGTGGATTATTAAATAAAATTCATCTGCTGACATATGTTTCATTGAAACCAACTAAGGACACCCAGTATTTGCTAGTAATATGATGAATCTTGGACAAGCTATGTGTACATATCTCGTTACCTCTTTTCCAAGACAGGGTTTTTCGATAAATTCATTAGTAAGAACATGGAGTAGTTAAGAGCAGAAACAAGAGGTATCTGAATGCAGATACTTTTTAAATAAACAATACACTTCACATTTCCCATTTTTCTGAGCTCCCTAAAGGACAGAAAGCTCTGTTTCTCTTACCTGATATTATCAGTGTTGCCTCTCATAGCAGATGTTCAAATTAGATATAGATCACCACTGTATTCCGAGAGGAAAATGTAATGTGCTCCTTGAAAGCCACCATGATGACCCTCCTAACTCAAGGCCTTCCCTTAAGTACCTTGAGAAAGTAACTTTGTCCTAGATTCCTTGGCTCTCTGAACTATAGAAAGTCAAAGCAGTGTCTGAGAGAACTGCATTTAATATCACTAAAGTTCCATTTAGACTCTGTAATAACACCTCTGCCTTCAAGATCCCCAAGTCTTTTAAGCAAAATGGGAATTGACTGGCTTCTAGAGATAAAAGGAGTTTGGTGCAGAGGTAATTCTCATCAGGTTTTTCTCTGGCAGGGCAGATGAGAAGGTACAAGGGATATGAACATGTGTTGGCCCTGAGGCCAAATCCACAAAATTAATCTCAAGAGTTGAGGATTCTCAATTTTAAAGCATCTCTCCTTAGAAGAGCAGATCAGACTCAGGGCTACGCTGAGTAACCCAGCAACTGAAGTCCACAGGAGGAGACAGATATGCAGTAATTTCAAAAACCTTCATCATGAAACCAGGAGGAAGTGAGGGAGAGAAAACGCAAGTTCTAGCTGTGTCATGCAACCAATTTTCCCATTCAAAAGAGTGTACCCAAAAAGCTAGTAATAAGGAGCTTTCAATAAGCAAATACTGAAATCCCCAAGGGATTTTCTCCAAGCATTTCTAAAAACTGTTTGCTCAGAAAGCTGGTCATAAGTGAAAAAGAAGTTGAAAAGTGCTCTGCACAAACTTCCAGCATCTCTCAAGGATAACACTGGGCATTGCCTTGCACAGAAAGCAGTCTGAAGTGAAACAGCATTATGGCTCTTCTGCAACTGGAAGATGCCAAAACTACATGGCAGGTTGCAACGGGAAAGAATAGCCACCAGAGAAGTCACCAAAAAGCCCACATCAAGGACGTTGTTTTCAGACAAAATGTGAAAGTATCCTATTTTCAGAAGAGCTATATTCTTTGAAGAAAACAAGTAGTTCAAGAATGTCATATTGCAAATGCATACAACACCAAAGACTATTAGTTGGTTTCTGAAAGGATGAGGGAAAATATTTGTTACCAGAAAAGCATAAGAAAAAATATTTAAGGGAAAAAAATGACAACAAAAAGGAAATAAATTATTTACCTTTGTATAAATTTGAGAGAACGAAAGACAAATGTTGAAAACACATGTACCATTAATAGTTAGGGAAGGAATAAAACCATTTAGGTCTTAACTGTGCCAAAACGGGTGAAGAAAAAAATCCCATTAACTAAAAAATGGGAAAGTTTTAACATTTGAACAAATATAAAATTGTGAAGAAAATATCTAGAAATTAAATCAGTCTTATATTAGAACATGTACCCTTCTTTTCTTTTGGTACCAAAGGTGTGAAGGAGTACAAAGATTATAAAATAATTTAGAAAAAATTAACTTCATTAAATGGAGCATTAAGAAAATAGCTTACAATGTAAACATTATTAATGTTGCTACTCCAGACAGAATTTACACTCTTTGTGTGTGAATTTACAAATACCTGGAGGTGGGCAAGTAAGTGAAAGGCCAAGATATTCCTTGTTTATATGATTCTTTGTCAAGATCATGTCAGCAGAGTTTGCAGACCACATTAATCCCAATTATCAGTGCTCTGCAGTCCTCAGCACCTTCTAAGCAAATGTGTTAGGTTGCATAATTTTTCCTTATATTTTATAGTTAATATTTCAGAAATGCTTTTTGATTTAGGAAAAAAAGCACCAGAAAATTATTACTGATGCAATATTTCACATATCTGAATATTTTTTTAGTTTCTACACAGACCTTTAAGGAAGAAAAAACATTTTAGAAAACAACATAAATTAAAAAAAAAAATGTTTGTAAGTCTTTGTTCCTGGAGTGCTGTGTCCAGCTCTGGAATCCCCAGTAAAAGACAGACATAGAGCTGTTGGAGTGAGTCCAAAGAAGGACCATCTGGATGATCATAGGGCTGGAGCACCCCTCCTATGAAGACAGACTGAGAGAACTGGGCTTGTTCAGCCATGAGAAGAGAAGGCTCTAGGGAGACCTTCTAAGTAGCCTTCTAGTACCTACAAGAAAGTTGGATAGGGACTGGTTACAAGGTGACCAGAGTGATAGGACAAGGAGTAATGGCCTTAAGCTGAAGGTAGAGTTAGATTGGATATTAGGAAGAAATTCTTCCCTGTGAGGGTGGTGAGTCCCTGGCACAGGCTGCCCAGAGAAGCTGTGGCTGCCCCTCCCTGGCAGTGTTTAAGGCCAGGCTAGATGGGGCTTTGGGCAAACTGGTCTAGTGGTGGGTGTCCATGCCCATGGCAGGGTGGTTGGAACTAGATGACCTCTGAGGTCCTTCCAACCCAAACCATTCTATGATTCTATTATATTGTTATGGGCTTATATTGCAATGTATTAAAGTTAGCAATAAGTACTGTATCTTATTGAAAAAAAGAATTCCTAGCAGATCCATTAGATGGAACATTTATGCCTACCCCAAGTGGGTCATAAAATATTTTATATTAAACATGTTCCTCATACAAGAGATAGTTCTTACTTTTTGTACCTCAAACTAATTGAAAATTGGCCACAGTCAGAGTCATGGCAATGGCAGGGCAGAAGATTTCTAAAAGGAGGTAGGCAAGGTAGGTAGGTCCAAGCCTCACAGTCAAGCTGTGGCATACTCTACCTATAGATCTAAAATTCAGCTCTATTTTTTTATATACCCTATACAAAGAGAAGTGAGGCAACCTAAGCAAACTTCTCCTATTTTTTCTGACTATTTTAAAGCAGGGACGTGTTCAGTAGTTCTGTCAAAATAAGAAAAAGAACCCACAGATTGTCAAAAAAATTATCACAAGAAGGAAAGGCATTAAAGAGGAGCATACAACTGGAGAGACACAATTTGCAGAGGCTGAAGGATACAGAGGGAGATGATGAGGGCACAGTACTTACGGAAGGAATGTGTGGAATGAAGAACTGTAGAGGAGCAAATGGAAAGATGAAGAAACACAGGTGGTAATTAATGGAAGAAATGGGGTCCAGTACACTGGCAGGAAGGCAAAAAATGGGCTATGTGCAGCAGTAGAGTAGAAGCTTGAAAAAATGAGAGAGAGAGAAAGAAGCCAGCAGGTACCCATTCAGTTTAATCTTCCTTAAAGGAATCTTCCTTCAGAAAAGACTAAGAGGAATGTTGTTTGACTAGTACCTACCTGCAATTGAATTTCTATGTTCAGATGTTCCCACACATACTTATTTGTGACAGAGGCACAACAAAAAGCAACAACGAAGAAATGCTCATTGTTATCAGGCAAGTATTTGTCTTGATTTCTTATTCTTGTTTATTCCTACAATAAACAATATTTAGTAAGACTATGGATAGTGGCTCTAGAGTTGGGGGAAAGAATTCTTAGATTATTTTTTGGCTTCAGGCTGAAGGGATGAATGAAAACTAAAACTGCAAGTGCTTTCCTATGGAGCTTCTTCAAGTGTTACTCTCTCTTACCTCTTCTGCAGCTCTGTAATTCCACAGAGAGAAATACTGATGATATCTCAGGAAGATCCAGACTGCTTCAAGCTCTGAATTCCCCAAAGTCTTCTGAGGATTTTTAGGAAAGGGAACACTTGGAACCTGACAACAGCTCTACCAAAGAGACGTAAATAGTGTCTCAAGAAAGTGATGAACCAACTCAACCTGCCCTACGCAAAGTCAAATGACATGGCTGTTGAAACACTGGCACCTACTTTATGGCTAACCTCTACAGTCAGTAGCAATAGAGCCACATAAACAGTAAGAAGAAAAGAATATTTGTCAGCAGAAAACGGTGGTGAAATTATATGAGGGAGAATGTTCTCAGAAGGCTTAACTCTTTGGAAATCAGGTCCAGAGTCTACAGGTAGGAGAAAGGCAGAATGGTCAGGTTTGGATCAAAACCTTAGAGAGGATGCTGATAGATATATGGTGTGGGATTTCTGATTTAGTACTTGGCTAAAGCCTATTTCATAAAGTAAGTGGCTTGGTCCTCATCTGGTTTCACCAAAGGTAAGAGAAGTACTGTATTCCTATAGGACTTTTTCACCTCTGTCACTTAATTGCAAATAGACAAATAAACCAAATAAAATTAATTTATGCTTCTTGCACAATGGATCTTAATAGGCGAGGACCTTCATCTGCTCTTCTCCTTATCTACTTTGTCTTGTCCTCTTACCCATGCCAGTGACACTGGCTTTGCAGCCTGAGAATTCATTTGGGTGAAAGGGAATCCCCTGACCATTCAGGGAAATTTTCTAGGAATTTTATATTTCTGGCTAATTTCCTGATACGTACAGAGCAGATAAAACGTCAGCAACAGCAAATTTATAATTGCCCAAAGCATTTTCACTAACATGGTAACTGATACATGTTACCAGTTGTCTTAGTACATAGATGATCAGTGCATTGTGCCATCACTCAGTTCATCATGTACAGAAAGGAGCAGTGAACTGGTGAATGTATAACTGAGTAAACCTTGGCTAAAGGACAAAGATGATTTTGTGTCTGATGCCATTCTGTATTTCAGCTGAAATCCTTTTGTACACTTTTATAAACAAGAAAGTTAGATGACTTTATTAAATAGTAATTGACTTATAAATTGAACTAACCCATAAGAAATCTATGTATTTTAAATAATTAAGCATAGCAATTAATGGCTCTTGTATATGTTCCTTTCCTAACCAGCATTAACTGTAAAACATTTATTGCAATGCAAATTACAACATTATACAGTCACTAATGCATTTCAATTTTTAAACTGATTGAAGTTTAGCGGTGGGGATTAAAAAAAATCATTGTAATAATAGCCTGCCCTGAATATTTTATGGAAATCAGAGGCATTTACTAACTGCAAGCTCTGTATGTAAGCAAGGAAGTTAATGTGCCTATAAAAAAAAATAATTAATGTGACTTACTACAGAGGCTGCCTCATAAAAATGTTAAGTCAAATTACAAACAAAATGTTAAAAATCTGTGGCTCATTAAATTGAATAGATTGCTATGAGGAATATGGAGGATGTGTGCACTTATGCCTGTCTACAACATAGTTTTCTTTCCTTGTTTGTTTTAAATTTCAAAGTATGAATGTTGTACAAGGTCCATTCCAACAAATGTCACTGGCTTGATGATAGGTTTGCATGTGTGTACGTGCCTGTGACTTCTGTCATCAAAAAGTAATGGAATTAAAAAGGAAATGATAGCAATATACATAGGAAACTGTTTGGAATTTTAAATAGTGTTTTCTTCACCTGATCCTATTGCAGCCTCCAGCTTCTAAGCAACGAGTTCCTCTCTTCAGAAAATACTGTATTTCGAATAAGATTTCACACCATTACAGAGTGCTGACATCTGACTACTTCAACAGAAACTGCAAAAGGTGCTTTTAGAGGCTGACCTTGTATGCAGCAGTCTAATGACAGGAAATGAGATAGAGCAAAGTAAAACCCACCTCAGTCAGCTGCAATAGCTCAGTCATCTTTATACATAAACAGCTACAAAAACATGAGGCATTATGTCATAACATGAGGCTTTTTTTCCTTATCCCTATTTTGGGTATGTGCCTCATTTATTTTCTGTGTTTCTAAGCATCTAATTTATTCATCTATTTAAATGACAGATCATTAAGACCATTTGCATTTTGAAATTAATAAAACCATTCCCATCAAGCCACATCTTTTTTAATTCCATGCCTGTTCCAAAACTCAGCCTTCTCTTGAGTACAGCTGGGTCCTAAGGGCTAAACTGTCACAAAGCAAATGTAAAAGCCCTGAAACATCTGTCCTGGTCCAGTCATTCCGAACCAAGCATCAGTAGATCTACACTCCATCCTGCAGCGAGTTAAACAGCAGCATGGCTTCTGTGCTGCCAAGTACTATTTCCCCACTTTATGTTTTGTAATTTATTCATTTTACTTAAAGCAAACCATAAAGAAACTCACAATGTGCTAAGAAAGAGGACACAAGGCTGACTATCCTCCTAGTTCCCCATTGGCAGTGGTATATCCTGGCTATCATGATTCAGCACTGTAAAGACAGACACCAACAGCAATGAAGCCTTTAAATTCTTATGATTGCGATTTTATCTCCTGTTATGAAGGAATAAAGCTACAGATCCTATAAAATCTCTGAAAATAAGATGATCTGTCTTTCTTCAGCACAGTTTTTGCCTGCGTTAACAACACAGCAGTGATACAGACTCCGTGTCTATGTTGTTTTGAATCCCTAAAGTTGTCAGCAGGACATGGAAAACATGGAAAAGAACAGTTTTAGCTCACAATGCACAGCTGATGTTTAGCAGTCCAGGTCTATACTCTTTGGCAAGTTCATAATTTTGTTGAAAGCAATTCAGAGTATAATAGCAGGAACGGCTGCCATACCTGATGTTCTGTTATTTAAGGGCTGGCCTTTTTCTTCCTTTTTTTGGCCAATATGAAAACCAGGGAATTCAAATGACTGCTAATTTCTAAGACCTCATAATACTTAAAACTAGATCTGAAAAACTGTGTAGTGGCTCAGCCCATTTCCCATATAGTCCTTTCCCAAATCATAGCAAGAACCCAAACTTCACGTTCTATTATCTCTAGAACTTGTTTTATAGTTTAGATGGGGATTATTCTGCAAGCTGTGCAACCACAATTAAACTCCTGTATTTGAATGGAAGAGGCTATAAAGTGAGGGTGCTCCCTTATAGGAATTTTTTTACTGCGCTTCTGAATTTGATACTTTCCTGTTCTACTTCCTACAGCATACCATTTTCAGAATGTGGTACAAACACAAAATAAGTAGGTTTAATTTTGTGCTTTGTTTGGTTTGCTTTTTTAAAACCTTAAACCAAGATGCTGATAATTAAATATACTTTTGGCATCACTTTCATAAGCCTAAATTCTGCTGAACCCACTGCACTAGTCTAAGCTCTAAACCTCCCATTTCCAGCTGCAATTACTGTCACATATAATACATTCAGCATTATTCAGATTTCTAGCAGTGCAATGAGAGTCCAATCACAATGTTAATAGCATGCCTCATAGGTTACAAAAACCAAAGCATCGCTTCTCCTGGATTTGCACTAAGAAGTGGCGAATTTAAATCTTGCACAAAGAGCTTTCAGCACTAAGAAATTCTTTAATCATCTTGATTTGAGAGGATTATGACACGGATCAGTTCTAATATGAATGGTATGCTAGTGAAATTCTCAGCATATTAAAAAAAGGAATTGAAAGTAAATACATAGCTAGCCCAACTAAATTCTGTTGGAAGATTAGGTTAAGCTTTAAATACAGTATGAGTTTAACACTTCAGATGTTAAGTCCCAGGAAACAGTAATTTTCAGTCTGGCACTCAAAAGAGTAAAGATTCCTCATAACTGCTAAATTGGCAGTGACAAGGACAGCAAAGAACACGGGATACATTTTCTATTATGATTTTTTTTAACCTATTTCAGTACGCTCCAAAATGTGCATGTGTAAACTCACTGTGCAGTTTATTGGTTTCAGATTAAAATAAATTAATCCCACATCAGCAATGGCCAAATGCAGCCAACTAAAATGCCATGTGTCTTTTCCACTGTCCATCAGGAAAAAAATAAATAAAAATCATAAGATGGGGATAAGCACTTCCCTTAAACAATTCAAAGCCTTTGAATTAGAAGGATTTTTTTTTCTTTTAAATAAACCTGCAAAGCCAACTAGGGAACTGCAATAAGGCTTCAGAGCAGACAGTGGAGCCATACTGATCAAAACAGTACTTGGAAGCAGTCACTATCACTGTGTTTCCAGAGTTGGCTTCTAGTTCTCCATGAAAAATCCATCTCTATTTCACAATAAGAATCCTCACCCTATAATGATACTGAAAACATCACAGCAGGACTTACAAACATGATGCAACCAATACTTCAGCATCTGGTCTATACTAGATTTCTAATTTCATTGTCAACTGAGAAAATGGGCAACCCCAGACATACTTGTCTCTCTTTGATGGCAGGAGCCTAGAAGCCCAGCTTAAATTAATCCTCTAACCCTCATACAGTGAGGTGAAGGCAAGATGCATCTTGCCCTCAACAAGTTTCCAGGAGCAGCTGGGACCTGAAGCACACCACAGTCAAGAAACCTTTATGATTTACTGCACTTTTTTTGTTGCCATGGGGAAACAGATTGAAACAAACAGCCTCTCCAAATAAACAGGCTTTTTTCTGTTCATGCCTTCTGAATGGACAAGGCAAAGGTGAGGCCATGAACACTACAGCTAGAGTCTTTGTAAATAATCCTCTTTCAGTTCTTGGTCTTCAGAGTTGTTACTCTGTACTACGACTCTGTTGCTATGCAGAGTCTGAATGCTGTGAGCCCTGAGCAGCACTTTGCCCAACAGCCGGAGGTGCTGAGAAGTCTGATGTGCTCCGTCCCGCTCTTACTTTTGTTCTTCACCCTGCAAGAGCAGAGCTTACAGCTTGGCAGTTGTGGGCAAAGGTAGGAAGAGAACAAAAGTGCCACCTGCACACTTCCCTCTTGGTTTCTGATCCTCAAGCTCATGTTTGAAGCAGTCTTCAAAAGCTACAAGCAAACTGGAGAGCAAACTGCCATGCTCTCTTCTGCTCACTGCATCTCACTGAAATGCTACAGCTGATCAAAGGCATAGTGCTACTGCCTTGCCTGAGAGGGAAGCTGCATCGTCATCATACCCAGGTGAAACAGAAAGGCCTTGATGGAGAACAAACCACCCCTATTACCAGCTTTTAGAGCCCTTTAACCGTCTACTTCAGTCCCACTAGTTACACAACTGCTGCGAGAGTTCGTCTCACCTAGAGACAAGGTGACAAAACAGCACAGAGCGAGGGAAAGATCCTAATGATAGGGAGACATCTCAGATGTCCAAAAGCTTACTTGTCAGGAGAAGGGGGAAGAGCTTGCAGTAATACACAGAACAACAGCCTATACTCTGTCCTTCCAAGTTAATGCAGGTCCTTGGAATGTGAACAAGTACTGAAAACAACCAATGAAGAAAAAATTACCCTTAGAAAAGGGCACATACCCTTCATCTGCCCTCTGGATCCTAACATACTGTCCCAACAGTACAAGCTCCTTTCACACCCAAAGGGAGCATGGTGGGTCCTTAGCATGCACGTAAGTAATGCATGTAAGCACAGGCTGTGTACATATATGCACACAGCACGTCTGAGTGACAGTGTAAGCCATGATCACTTACTTATATTCTGAAACCCAAAGGCTCAGCATTTTAAACATTAACTTCAACAAACCTTTTTTGTTAAAATTAAACAACAGTGTTTTAAACAAAATTTGTGCAGGGCTTGCCTGTTGGCTTACTTTTCTTTTAACTGCCTTAAAGATTCTTGTTCCACAGTTGTAGCACAGTATTCACATTAACTTGTAATGAATACCTAAAATGCAACACCCCCAATGTTTTCTTGAGCTCTTGTCATATTTCCATTATCTTAATACAAAGTACACTGCAATTGCACCAAAAATACTTTTGCTTTAAAAAAAAGCCTTGAACAGTAAATCACCCATTGCAAGTGCACACAAGAACTTCTTTAAGAGCATCAGGACATATATTCAATGGATACATTCAAAGTAATGATCTTACATTAGCCAGAAAAAAGTTGTATTTCACATGCATGTAAAGACCTGGAGACAGAAGTCACTCCAAAAGAGAGCTATAAAGCTATGAACTATGATTTGACTCAAGTCTAAAGAAATGTTTTCAAGCTATGAAGTTACTTTATAGAAATGCCTGTTATACAGCTGATGCATGCTCTTTACAAGCCTGCTCCACAGCACGTGCCAACATCTGTTGCAAAGCTACACATGGCTGAGTACAAAAGGTGGAAAAAATAGTCAAATAAGAATGGCACAGCCTCTCTCCTCCTAAGCTGATTAAAGGAAAAGGCCTGTGATGACTAGGTGGAGGGGGAAACTAGGAAAGCTTTTGTCTTCCCATTCACCAATCCTGAAACTTTGTGGTGACTCCACAAGAGCCTTGGCAAACGAGCACTTCCACAGGTGCTCTCTGAAATAGCCTTTATCATCCTGTAGGAAGTTTCAAAGAGGTGGGAACAGTTGAGGAGTGATGAACTGCCTCCTGTTACACATATTTGTCCACATGTAGGTGATGCAGAGGTATCCAAGCAATTGCTCCAAGTCAAACAGAAATGGAGGTTCAACCCAGACCTCCAGATCACAATGAATCAATGGAGGACAAAAAGGGTTACTCCAAGAAAGACCAACAAGTGACATAGAAAGAAGAGAGATGAAATGAGATAAAATTAATGAAGTGCCACTTGGACCCAAGAAAAAACAGCAGAGAATAACTGGAAAAGAAAGTAAAGAGTGGGGGAAGAACAGGCAAAGGAGGGAGGGATGGGAGGTGAAGAGGAAGGGAGCAAAGTAAAGGAGGTAGAGAGTGTGCTGAGAGGCCAGACTGATAAGTAGCGAGAGAGCTGTTAGGGTAAGCTCAGCACAGCTACCATGGGTGCCAGGGGATGAATTAAAACAAACCGAAACAAAAGTTTCACAGACACATAAAGGCTTCTTCCATAATACTGTCAGAAACAGGAGAAAATTGTAGGAATTAAATGCATCTGTCAAAAACTTGAGGTCACCTGACAACTCTGCTGCACTCCAAAAATACTGATAGTCCCATTGAGAAGTAAATTGACCTATAGTAGCTTGGCTGTATTCCTCACTTTAATCATAGAAGTATGCTAAAAGTACTGCTAAGCTCATTATGTTTTCCCTCTTTCCACAGAAAGCAGTATCCTGGCTCTAGATTAATTTGATCCTCCCAGTTCAGTCTGATTATCTTGAGTCTTCAAATGTTAGCTAGGAACTATTTAAATGCCAGAGTTTCAACTGTAAGTCCTTTAAAAATATTTCCATTTAAAAAAAACCAAAACCAAACCTGAACTAATGGAACACTCCCACCACCTTATTAAAAGAACATGATATTCATATATTCCCACAGCTGCTTCATCTGAGCTGTGTGTACATATTATATTTTAATCAGCAAAGTTTAGAATGGACAGATGCATCCTTAACAACACTGTTACTGCATGGATGAAGCGTATAAAACACAAAAGTGCACTGGCCATGTGTTTACACATATACTGCAGAGATCAGAGGCTTTTATAAGGCTTGGCTTATATATCATTTTAAAAATCTGTTTTACCAATATCACTGGCATTGATTCTCTCACTTAATCTAGTAATGCAAATACACTCCTATGATCACATACATGCTGATTTTTTTTTGTCCAGAATATGTCCCTGTGAAAGATACATCATTACTAGTAATTCCTATAGTTAGGAATTAGACTTCTTAGAGGTTTTATCATTGGGTTTTAGCTCTATTCCTGCAACAGATACTACAAATATTAAATGTGAAATATGAAATACGAAGTGGTTTAGCCACACTGTTCAGTGATAATACTGAGAACACCATGTGTGTGAAAACTGTCATTAAATATTAAATAATAGCACTGAACACATTCACATGATTTACCAAAGATTTTTGTGTTGATCTATATATTTTAGGTATAGGATAATAGCTCCTCCTTAAAAATAGTAAATATCCATAAAGCCTCAAGCTTCCAAATTCACACCCCCATGCTTAAATTTCAGCATATGAGTGAGTGCAAAATAGACAGTTATGTGAGCATCTGACCAGATCTCTTCACGAACACGCTCTTTTAATCAAGCAAGTGCCAGAGCCTCAGTAATATAAATATTTATTTTATATAAATAGAAAAGGGGTATGCATGTATGTTAGCATGACTTGGTGGGAAAAAAACCTCAACAAACCTGTTTCAGAACGTTCTGAAATTTAGCTGTTTTACCAGTGGTTCATGTTGACTTCAGACTCCATGTCATCTCCTGCAGAATCCCACACCACTTCTTGCAAGAACCTTTCATACGAAGCACCTATCACCACTGAGATCTCAAAATTCAGACCAGACCAAGGTTACAAAACTTTCACCTGAGCTGTGAGTTTACAGAAGACATACATGCTTTCAGGGATGAATTCAAAATGCAGGCCAAATAGTGAGAGAAAAGGAGGAATAAAGATCTTGATGCACTGACTCACAGCACAATATCATTCACCTCTTTAGATACACATTCAGAACAAATTGGAAATTTAGAGGGATATATCTTATGATATAAATAATCATATTTGCCTTCAGAGTAACCAAAATTTATAAAACTTATATTAATTAATATATGCAGACAGCGGCATATTTAGACTCTAGCAGCAAAAACTGTAGAGATCAGCACTATTTAAATAATTGACCTGAAATAAATCAAGAGGGTGAGAACAAAGAATACTTTCTGCTTCACACCTTTATGGGGAAAAAATTCACACAAAAACTCAACAGTAGCCAGACAGTAGCTAATCTATGCTTTGATTTGAAATGCACCTACTGAGCAAGTGGTTTAGAAGGTCATATGTAAAATTTTACATCACATCTACAGTTTGTTAGAAATATCTGCCATAATTGTGGGTATTATTCTTATCCAACATAGCATTTTGAAATAAAAATTCTTCCTTTCTGATACAATAAAAACCAACTCTGATTTCGTATCACATCATCTAGATGGCTACTTAGCTTTAGCTTTTGGCATAGAAACTTGAATTTTGTTAGAAACTATGAACATACAATCAATTCTTCGCCAGTAAATCTGCTGTGAGCTTTTTTCTGGTAGAGAAAGAGCTGTGCATGTCAAAACTGAGCCAGGTGACTCTCCTATGATGTGTCAAAAAAGCAATGCCAATGTTGATGAGGGCAGGATGTTTCAGTCATTGCTTACTTCAACATATCTACTTGTTTCTCAGATCCCCCACTGACAAAGTTGTAGTCAGTGGGATTGTAAAACTGATTTGGCTGATGAAGCTCTCTAGGGAAAGCTTTTCAAGTTGACGACTACACCACCTACCTCTGTTCTAAAATGTACATCAACCAGCTAAGAACTTCCACTTCCCACTGGCAGCCAGATAATTTGGTGGAAATACTTAATCAAGCTCCTGTGCTATATTTAAATTAATAGATAGTCCCGTGGGTAAAAAATACTCAGTTGATGAGAAATAAAGAAACAAATTTGACAACAAAACAGGCTGTCAGGTCACAAAACAATATGCCTTTGGCATTAAGTTTAACATAATCACAAATCACACAGCAGTTCATTCTCTTCAAATTATAAAGGACAGAAATATGGTGTAATTCTGGCCTCTGTAACCCTGTATTTTTATGGCCCAACTAGGTTTCTGTCAAGGACAGTCCCTGACACAGAGGGCTGGATGGGCAGGAGGATACCAAAACTGCAGCACTCCACACTAACACCTCACAGTTCCTACAGCCTGCAGGGCCTGTGCTTCAGGTCACTCCATCTTGAGGTGGAACCAGAAAAAACAGTCAGGAGAAAACAGCTGCATGGAAGGTGGCCCTCTGAGGTCAGCACAGTACATTTTCTTTGAACTACTTCACTACAAGCTACATATCCTCTGACTGCAGTGGAACTCCCACACAGGGTCAGACCTCAGTGAAAAGATCTTTGGTCTGTTTTTTCACGATTTGTCCTCTCTCCCCAAATTTTGTCTGTAAGTGCCACAATCTCTCATAGGCAGATAAATTTCATTTACACTGGAAAGGAAAATGAAAAGGAACATACAGCAAAATAGTTTGGTTACCAAGCATGCCAAAGTGTGTTAACTCCTGTTTTATATTTCAACAGAAATAAAACATCCATCTGCATGCACAAGATCTATAAAATTTATTACCTGAGTAACACACAACCTAGTATTAGGATATTGCTCAAGAATAGTTCCAGTTGTAAAACTACCATATCAAAAAAAAAAAAAAAAGAAAAGAAATGCTGTCTCCAGAGATTCTCAAGGATAAGGATAAATTTCAACACTTGCAGCTATAAATCTATACATTTCCTACCTCTCTGAAAGGCATTATGGCTTCATAGGGAAATGTGTATAGCAAGTACATTGTAGCACTCAATTTCAAAGTACTACAGTAGTGTTAGGTATCACTAACAATCTTACATGATGAGGAAAAGAAGGCTCCAGGTAGACCTTGAAGGAGCCTTCCACTACCTTAAGGGAGACTATAGGAAATCTGGAGAGGGACTTTTACTATACAGGACATGGGTAATGGCTCTAAACTAAAAGAGGGTAGATTTAGATTAGATATTAGGAAGAAATGATTTGCTTTTAAGGTGTTGAGGCACTGTCACAGGCTGCCCAGAGAAGCTGTAGAAGCCCCATCCCTGGAAATAGTCAAGACCAGGTTGCATGGGGCTTTGGGGAACCTGGTCTAGCGGATGGTGTCACTGCCCATGGTTCCTTCCAACCCAAATCAGTTCTACAAAGTACATTAATTTTTTTTCTGGCACATTAATTATTCAATTTTCTATATTTTTGTGCTACATTCACAACAACAGAACGTTAAAAAGTTCTTGTATACAGTTATCACTGGATTAAACACTGTGAGTTTTTAGATTTTACCACTATATGAGTAAGTTATCCAATTGACCATGCTGCAGAAGGAAGTTTCCCTTTCTCTTTAAATGCCAACACACAGCACTTGTCTCAGTGGGTCAAAAGAAACCTCAGATGTTTTGCCAACAGCATCAGGACTTGTCAAAAGTTTGGGTACCCCTATCACTCTGCTAGTACCTGAGAGAAGTCAGGAAGTAAACTGCTGAATTACCTTCTCTTATGATGAGACACATCTGTTTCTGGATGTGGTTCAGATATATTGCATGACTACTGAGACAAAAACTATTGCAGTAAACACAGCTATACTTCCTCTGGAGAGGGGATATAATCCAAAACAAACAAACAAAACCTCTGTGGATTTTAAAGGACCTGGAGCGCTCCCTTACAAATTTTTCAGCCAGAATGACTGAAGGGAAAGAAATGTGACACGTGGGATCTCTCTCCTGTGCTCTGTGTACCCTTCACATGTTTTCCACACAGTAATACACCACTGATTTAAAAAAATGCCATAGCAAAAAAATTGTTCCACTAAGAGCGAACAGACTCAGAACAACTGTGCATGCTTTCTCACTTGAGATGGTGAATATAGGATATCAGCTAGTTTTATCAAGGGCTTGTAAAGCAAAACTCGGAAATGGGACATCCTACTTGTGATCTTGATGACAGAAAAAACTTTGCTGTACTTAACACAAAATCATAGAAAGAAAAATGGAAGCAGAAAAGGAAGGAGTAAATAAATGCAACATTGTGATTTTTAGTCATGTGGCAAAGAAATACCTTTAAGAATACCTAACATAACTAACAAGGTAGCTCCTCTTTCTAAAAACCAAACAGGAATGAAAATCACTTTGAACATCAGACTTGTGATGAGAAGCCTAAAGCATGTGCTTCCTTGAGTATTTTTCACTTGACCTGGCTGATCAAATATTGGGTAATTTAACCGGGGAAAGACAAGTCTGTAGATGTTCACAAGTCTGCAGTTATCAGTGTGGTTGGCCTAAAGACTTACAGGACCCACAGAAAACCATTACATGGCTCTGGATTTCTCATCCCATACTGTTGTCTGAATTCAGCCTAGAGACTTAATCTCCCTCAGAGACTGCCTGCATGGCCAGCAGGTCTACACTTGCAGAAGAAGACACACATCAAACCGCCCGCTCCCACTTCTGCTAACAGGTCTTCATACAAGGAGGATAAACAGAGAAGCACAGAAAGAACAGAGAGCTTCTCCTGACGTAAACTTTGGCGCAAATCAGAGTGCTATCTGCCTTGGATAGCTTCTCCTAATTACACAAGATTCACAATGTATGGAAAAGCTGACATGAGAAGCAAGTAATCACCTCTCCAATAAACTTAGTGGATTTCCAACCATTTCTGTCAGCAGCAGGTAAAGCAACAACAGCACTAAATATAGAGAGGCAAATATATCCCTATATTTGTCTAGTACCTACCAAAGTAAGATTTGTCTCAGCCTGATGTAAGGACAGAGAATTATTGGTGCTTCTAGGACTCTTCCCTCCACTGGGAAACAAAAGAAAGCAAACAGAAATCTCTGATAACCTAATGCAAGGCCAATAAAAGGCCAAAGAATGATTTCTCCCACCTCAGCAAGAGGGGACCATTTGCTTCCAGGAAACATCTGTAGAAACTTGAAAAAATCCTTAGGCCGGAAATAATAGAAAATCACCATAATGGCACTACACCTATCAGAAAACCTTATGTGGCTTGGCTGCTCTTAATGTATGAGGTCTGAATGAGATCTGCCTAGTTATAAGTAGAGCAGTTAAGTACTCTGGACAGGAGACTAGGTCAGTACAGGTGGGTTTCTGTACTGGCATTTCTAACAGAAGTTAATGCATCTGTTTCAAAATTTAAAAAAAAAAAAAGAAGAAAATGTGCCAATGATTGATGGTATCCAGGGTAGACAATAGCCTAAATGTAAAAGCCTCTCCCTGCATTCTTTGCACCTTACATTATGATTCTGAACCTTTAAAACTGGTAAACCAAGCATGCAAGGATCCCTCTGAGAAGTCAGCTATGGTAGTCTCTCCCTCACATATTTTTAGCATGCACCACACAATCTGTAAGAAGTGGGGATATGCCATGATAAATTTCAAAAAGGACATATTCAGTTATAAAGGACAAATGTTTCCAGTACCTTTCATTATAATTCTCATTCTACAGTAAGAAAAAATAAAAGACCACAAAAAGTGTTAGCTAAAATTCTGACCACTTATCAGCAAAAATGATAGAATGGTATTTCTCCTGACAGATATGGCCTGTATTAATGACTTTTGGAACTATTACTAACGAGGAAAAATAGCCGTACCAGCATGTTAGCAATATTTGTACTGAGGGCACAGTCTTCTAGCCATTAAAAAATATGGAGAGGAAATATCACCCCATAAGATAAGCAGTTTCTCAAAGAGGATGTTTATGACTTAATTTCTAAATTGCTGCCACAGCACAGTGGGGGAGAAATTCTGGAAGTGCCTCCAGCAGCTCTGCTGTATGATTAGTCGTAGCAGCAATCAGCTAACTGAAGTTTGTGTTTGTGTTACTCCCCCAGCATCTAGTCATTTTGTTATACAGAACCAGGCAGCTAAACAGGGATCCTCAGGGAGACAGAGGTGTCCTTTCAACAGGCTGGCTCCTTTTCTTCACTTTTTTCCAAGGCAGAACAGTGGGAAAATGGCCAAAATATGTTTTCTAGTATGCTTTTATCAAAAGGACAAAAATAGGACCGTATTAGTTTAACTGCCTAGACACACTAACTACTATACACAGCCACCCCTGGTAAATAAACAGAGCCAGGAATATACCAGTTACACATAGGTACATTTCCTAAGAACTCCTGTAAGTTCAGTCAGCGGGAGTAAATGGGCATTTGAAGAACTACAGCAGCACATTATCCCACTGCTGCACTGTTTTAACTGAAGAGCAAACGCCGCTGTGCTAGATAATGTTTATCTCAGTACTGACCAGTATCTTGAAGGACTCCTGTGGAAGCTGTTACTGTCTGTTTCACTTTCGTAGAGTTGTTAGAGAAGTGCCTGTGTCTGGACACAGAATCCTCTGGATTCTGGCATTTTTTATCTTTCCCTTTGGGAGGCTGAGGTGAGGAACTGTTTTCTCCCGGGTCACTGGATCCAGTGGTAGATTTAGAGTGCCGGTCATTTCCCTGAAAAGAATTGTATGTCATCATCACTGATGAACATTATATATATATATTTTTTTCATTTCAATATTATTTGAACCTTTTAATACTACGGATTTATATTGGGTGTTAAAAAAGCACATTAATTTACAATCAGTACAATTAAGTGGTATCTTAAACTATCCAAAAAACTGTAATTATCCCATCAACATAGTATATGATCTGACTGATTAAACACTCCTCAACAACTCACTGAAGATAATCACACATTTATTATAAGGAAATAATGCTTCATTTGATGAAAAGAATGACTAGCTGAATCCAAACATGCATGCATATGATATACAGCTATATCTGATCTATGTACATCTTGTGTGGAAAGTCACATGATGTAACTTGTGAATAATTCATTGTCTGTGTAAATGAGACATGGGCATTAATCAGTGACGTGTCAAAAACAACTGGAAGAAGATGACAGTCTTCTCATGAGAGTGACACTGACTGCCAAGTGGACAATTAGAAAGGGCTCTGTCAACACATCACCTCTGAATCACCTCCAAGGACATCAACCAGTTCCTCTCCTTGCTCTGTGGTGTATCAAGAAACATAACCAGAAGCCTGATCCTAATTTTTTTACAGCTTTGATGATCCTGAGTGTACTGGATAAAGATTTTATTATTTATACACATTTTTCTTCAGTCTAAATCTGTTCACAATCAACATCATAAACACCTGAACTGTATATAGCAGGCCATTAGGGTGCCATTTATCTCATACTAGGCTGCACAAAGACTTTACCAACTAAACACCCTCATCGTTGTCTCTCAGAAGAGTCAGTCAGACTCCTACTTTTGCCAGCCTAACAGCATATACAGTTCATTTCTAATCCAGTTCTGCCAAAACACTCCAAACAGCACCAAAACACTCAAGTACATAGGGTACAAAACTTCATCACTATTTGGAACTTTTCACCTTATCACAGTTAACAGAAGACAAATATATTCTACTTTATTGTTTTGCTTAGTGTAGCTACATGAACAATTCATGTCATTTTAGAACTTGCCAATCAGAAAGGTCTTTGATTCTGGAATGGAAAGGGACAATTTCTTTTCTCCTCATTGCTAAAATTAAAAGGTGATACCTATATAAAATTGAAATTGTTCATAAAAATAAGTCCTGAACAAAATCCTGCATGTCTCTAAAAAAAAAAATCATGTATACATTATTATATTTTTATGTGTTTCTTCTAGTTTTCACATAATTGGTAGAAATCAGTTCTGTTTAAAATATCTTACTTAAATACCATCTAGCTTTTATCATCTAATCTACCAATGCCATGAAAACTACCACTTAACCCTTCTGTATAAAGACAAAAGAGGGCATAGCAATATTTCAGCCTCTTGTTACTCCCAAGCAATAATCATAAAACAAGTGTAGATACCAAACTGAAGCAAACTATTGCATATATTTGCCACTTCAAGCATTACATTAGGTATTGAAGAGCAGCAATGTATATTCCTGCCTCAAGTTGCTGGTTATCAGCAGGTCAAATATTTGATGTCTGGTCTTATGTTATAATCAGAATGGAATAAGAGTGAACATCAAATCATTTTCTATATATATTGTTAAGCAAGAGTAGAAGAAGCAAGAATTTAAAACTGTTAATGAGTTACTTCTGAGAATACTAGAATTGCAAAGCTTACATTTAAAAAAAAAAACATCAGTTGAAAGTATGTTCTCTACTGAGTTTTTATCTTCTATTGAATTTCAGCAGAATGGAACAGACTCTTGTATATTTTGTCACTTATTTGGTTTAGTGGCTCCAGGCCTTTTTGCTTTGAAGACAGTGAATGGACATAATCAACTACCACAAATAAAATGAAAGGCTGTGAGCCTGACTCTCTGCTGTCCTCTACTTGTACAGTAAACTGCACTTGTACATAATTGGTGCAAACAGATATTTATATTCTGAACTCATTTTGTACACATAAATAGCTATACAGGGTACAAAGCAGTGGAGGCTCAAGCTCTATATTTAACAGATAGCTGGGAGAACATACCAGACAGGAAACTGGTTTATGGCCTTATTCAGATTCAGCATGGAGAAAACATAATTTTCTGCAAGACATTTTTTAAAAGGTTCTGTGTTTTCCTTAAGGTGTATAGTTTGAATAAATAAATAAATAAATAAATAAATACCCAATGGCAGCAGTTGATCTTTGCTATGGAAGGTTTTATGTAAAATAAACCAGGCATTATTGCAATAACATTTTCTCAGATTTCTTTTGTTTAATTGACACTGCAAATAGCTACAGATTCATCAAGCTTTAATAAGCATACCACCAGGTGGCTGTGGATTTTTTCTCATCAGACTTAATTAAAACCCAAAGGACAGGGACTTGCCGTCTGCCGGAATTAAGCTAAATTAGAGACAAACTTTATGAAGGTACTTGGTACTCACACTGCCTTTAGACTTTCGAGATCCCCCAATCGGAGGTAGCACAGAGACTTTGGAGCTGCAGAAAGAAGCCATATCTTAGAACTGTGTACACTGTCACTACTGTAGACACTACTTACCTATACCCAAGTCAGGGAACACCGAGCCAACAATGGCAACAGAGCTAATTGTTTAATTCATTGAATGTTTTTATAAAGAATCACTTGTTTCTCTTCACTAAACTCTATTTAAGCACACAGTCATTAACTCATTTAAAGAAATGCATTCAAATTCCCTGCAATACATGCTTTATATGTCAAAAATTTGCAGATGCTTGGCCTTTTATCATCTTCAGAAAACACAGCAAGTGAGAGCTATTTCATTGAAATAAATGGAAAGACACAACTTTGTCCACAATTGGTGTAATTTAGAGAATTTGTCCTGTATTCTGTATATAAACTAGGATGTAATTTATATATACATATATATAGTGATCAATTATAGACAATGTCAATAACTTGAAAGTATTTTGGGAAACAGCACTCGCAACAAATTTAAGGGCAGTGAAAAGGTGTGTTGAACAATTGATGTAAACACTGTTGTGCTGAAATCGCCAAAACTTTTCTTTATAACAGGTGTAAGGATCTTTCACTCAGTATTTCACTGAAGTTTTGAAGTATTCTTAAGGGACTACATATTGCACAAACTGTTACCAAGCAAGAGTAGATCTAGACTGGTGTAGCTACACCTAGTCTCATACAGCTGTACATATTTGTATCCCAAGGAAAACAAAAGGAAAAAAAGACACAAAACCAAATGAAATTTAGTAAAGTCAAAGGAATCCTTTCTTTGACATTAATTTTATGATACATAATCAATGGCAAGCTTATGAGTTGAAATGGCAAGTTTATCAGTTGAAATAGTGTTCTGAATTTCCATTATCTCTTTTGGGTTTGTTATCTCAACTTTCTCAGTTGTTAATACAGTTTTGTGGCCATATCAACACATATATTAATGCATCCATCCCTTGCTCTTGGAATGATGGTTTTGTACTTTACTGGTGCTACCTTATTAAAAAAAAAAGACACACAGAAGCATATGAGGAGTATATTTTCCTGAGAAAAAGGACTTGGGGGTACTTATGAATGAAAAGCTGGACATGAGTCACCAGTGTGCATCTGCAGCCCAGATCCTGGGCTGCATCAAAAGAAATGTGGCAAGCAGAGTGAGAGACCTGATTCTGCTCTCTACTCTGCTCTGGGGTAATGGTTTTAAACTAGAAAAAGGGAGATTTAGGTTGGATATTAGGAAAAAAAAAATCAGTACGCCAGTGGTGGATCACTGGAACAGGCTGCCCAGAGGGGGGGTGGAGGTCCCATCCCTGGAGATATTCAAGGTCAGGCTTGATGGAGCTCTGAGCAACCTGACCTAGTGAAGATGTCCCTGCTTACGCAAAGGGGTTGGTTAAAGGACCCTTCCAACCTAATGCATTCTATAATTCTATAATTCTCTATCACACAGCTATGGAACTTACCCCTGTGGCCTTCTCATTGCAGATTTGCTGTATAGCAGATCACCATATGGCAACTTCTTAAACTTTTCTCTACCGACTGCAACATAAATTTGCCCATTCTCCAAGTCTGCACCATTCTGAACAAGTTTTCCATCTAAAGTGTAAAGTCTGGAAAACAGGAAAATAGTTAACTTTCAGTTAGATGTGTTAAGAGCATTGAAAGCTACATTAATCTAAACTCACTATAATGTTCAATTTCAAATCATGTTCAGTTTCCAGATACCAAAAAAAGTACAGTGGATGCCATACAATGATCATCCACTTTTGTAAACAAAAGACAAGGAAAGATGGAGCAAAGACTGGAGCACCTCCCCTGAGGAAGCTGGGCTTGTTCAGCCTACAGAAGAGAAGGATCTCATTGCAGCCTTCCAGTACCTGAAAGGAGCATATGAACAGGAGGGGAATCAACTTTTTCAAAGGGTAGATAATGGCAGGACAAGGGGGAAAGGATTAAAACTAAAGGAGCAAAGGTTTAGATTAGATATTAGGGGGAAGTTCTTTACAGAGAGAGTGGTAAGGTGCTGGAACAGGCTGCCTAGAGAGGTGGTGGATGCCTCATGCCTGGAGATGTTCAAGGCCAGGTTGGATGGGGCCCTGGGCAACCTTGTGTAGATCCAGGCCTGGAGGTTGGTGGCCCTGCCTGTGGCAGGTGGGTTGGAGCTCTATGATCCTTGAGGTCCCTTCCAACCCAGACCATTCTATGATCTGGGATTTCTACAATTTCCAGAGTATTCTCAGTTTGTTTTGCAAAACATATCATAGCCAAACTTAGGACTTTGATTAATCAATCATCTTTTACTCTGAATTCTACTTTGCCCTTTTCATGAAAAAATATCTGAGCACCAATTGTTCTAATAAATCGCATCCCAGTAAAGGTTTCATGAAAATAATGACCTGAATCAGTTTATATGTAAAGATAATATATTATGAAGTGCTATGACAGATGAAACAGTCTCATAATTTCTAAAATGAAATAAATTAATTTGCACTTAGGTCTTTAATGCCTTTCCCCTGATACCATAGAAGGGATCTATTTCATAAGTTCCTGACTCCTCCCATACCAAGTTCCACCTCCTCTCATACCAAGTCCCAACTTCCATTTGTGCTCTGGGCACTGTGCTGCAGCCTGAGGAGAACAGAGCATTCATGGGCCACGACTGAAAATTCAGGACCTGTCCACCTAACACAGACTAATTGTTACATTGTATAGATCAGGAGGTTGGAACACGGCTGTACCTGGTGGGGCAAGACTGAGAGTAGCAAGAAACACAGTAATACGTTATAACAAGAAGCTGGATATCTTAGGCACCTACAATACCAATAGTACTTGTAATATGGGCCTGGAGCATCTCCCCTATGAGGAAAGGCTGAGTGAGCTGGGACTGTTCAGCCTAGAGAAAAGAAGACTAAGGGGGGGACCTTATTAATGTTTATAAATATCTTAAGCATGGAATGCAGGGGGAATCAGCCAGCCCCTTTTCAGTGCTCCGTGGAGACAGGACAAGGGGCAATGGCTGCAAGTTGGAGCACAGGAAGTTCCGCACCAACATGTGGAACAACTTTTTCACAGTGAGGGTGACAGAGCCCTGGGACAGGCTGCCCAGGGAGGTGGTGGAGTCTCCTTCTCTGGAGATATTCAAGACCTGTCTGGATGCCTATCTGAGTGATATGTCCTAGGGAGCTGCTTTGGCAGGGGGGGTGGACCCAATGATGTATTGAGGTCCCTTCCAACCCCTACGATTCTGTGATTTTTACCACAATAATTTGTGTTTGTGCACTTTACCAAGAAGAAAGCATTAGGGTGTGGGGGGGAAAGAGGTGGTTAACACATTATTTCTATGCTATCCCAACTACTTCACTGATTATGTCATGATTTCATTTAAGGATGGTCAAAACAATGAGGAAGGAGGAAACATTTCATAATAAATAAGCTCTTTCGTATAAACATATTCCAAAACTCAACAATATTTGTAATTAATTAAAAAGTCAACATTAACAGTTTTGCAGTTAAGTCTTAAATGAAAGAATGTTGAATGACTATCTCAACTGCCTTTCTAGAAGACTTCTACAGCAGTTGCTATATGTATAATTTTTAAATTTCAACACAATGCAGAGAGAGATAAAATTATATATACACCTATGCAATGAACCTTGTAGGAAGAGAGACTGCCTTGAGAACACCCCTAATTTACTAAGTGCAAAAATTTTAATAGATAAAAAGCTGATTAAGTTCATGCACATGGTGGCACAACTTTGAATAAACACAAAAAAAACCCCAAAATCAACCAAAAGTGCAGCTTATAGAACCAGGAATCACAGAACAGCTGAAGTTGGGCACGGTCTCTGGAGACTGCTTAGTCCAACCAACCACCCTCCACCCTGTGCAGAGGAAGAACAACCAGAGTAAGTTGCCTGGGGCTGTGTCCAAGTGTGCCTTGAATAACTACAGGGATGAAGCAACCTGTTGCAGTGTTTGATGACTCTGCTGTCAAATATATTTTTTCTACTGTTCAAGTGGATTTTCCTGTATTTTAGTTTGTGCCCATTTCCTCTGTCACTAGGCACCACTGAGAAAAGCCCAGCTCTGACTTCTTTGCTCATTCCCAACAGGTATTTATGCACATTTACAAGATTTCCTGGAGATTTCTCTTCCCCAGGCTCCAGGGTCCCATCCCTCCCCCTGACATGAGGACTGTCTTCAAGCTCTTCATCTTCATGTCCCTTTGTTGTTCTTGTTCCAGTATATGTCTTTCTTATATTCGCTGCATGAAAGTAACATTATTTTCTAGGTGTCTCCTTTCATAGAGGAGTACCTTGGTTTTCTGAGTGCAAAGACTGAAAGCTTGGAAAGGTAAAATTGCAGCTTTTTAAAATCTTTACTACATTTCTGCTTACTTGTGAAGAGGTATGTTAACTGGAAGCACCCCCTTTGTATTACTCACATTTGTTTTTGAATGAAAAAATTTCACAGGCATGCCAGCAATTCTGAGCAGTTTTCACTACCACATAGACACATACACACACAAACCATGAAAAGAAAATAAGCAATCTGAAAGTCAGCAAGAAGCCTACTTCTGATTTAATCTCACTGTGTTTTGCTACATTACATTTTTCTTTGGGGAGTTCTGTGAAAAACAGCAAATCAGTGTACTGCAGTTTAATAATTGCTTTATACACGGGTATGGTGCTGCAGGTTTATAGGGTTATATACTAAAGAAAAATGTGGGATTTTGTTCTTGATCTTTCACTTTGCTTGTGTTTTAATGTTATTTTTAATGCACAAAGCTTTTTCATTAATATAGCTCCTCAAGGTGTTAAGGATTATCTGGCAAAGTCTAGTATTTTTCACCCTGAAAATAATAATCATAGTAACTACATCAAATGTAATAATTTCACTGATGAAAGTGAAATAAAAGATGTAGTTTTAAAAAATGGAGCTTCAAACAAATAACTATTGACTTAACAAGCATTACACAAGTTTTGTGACACTTCTGAAACCTTCTACCCACCCACCTGGACACAACCAGACCAGCCGGGTTCTCTCTGGCTAGTATTATTCAAGAAAGATGGCCTCGTGGTCACTGGGGGATGACATAGAGTTTATCCTGTGGGATGTTCAGCATGGAGAAGAGAAGGCTCTGGGAAGACCTTCTAAACAGTTGTTGAAGGGTCCTACAGGAATCTGGAGAAGGGCTGTTTACAAGGACATGTAGTAATAGGACAAGGGTAATAACTAAAAGAGGGTAAATTTAGATTAGATACTATGAAGAAATTCTTCCCTGTGAGGGTACTGAGACACTGGCACAGGCTGCCCAGAGAAGCCGTGGAAGCCTCATCCCTGGCAGTGTCCAAGGCCAGGCTAGATGGGGCTTTGGGCAACCTGGTCTAGTGGAGGGTGTCCCTGCCCATGGCAGGGGGTTGGAACTAGATGGGCTTTGAGGTCTCTTCCAATCCAAACCTTTCTGTGATTCTATGTCAGTGGACTTCCATTTTCCCTCCTGAATTCAAGCCAGAAGATAGCAACCAAAGCAAGCATACAGGCTGACAAAGGAGACAGCAAAGACACAACCCCTGGGAGTGAGAAGATGTAACAAGCCGTGTGGACACTGAGGCCAGGAAAGAAGGAGGGGTAGGAGGGGAAGAATGAGGAACTCCAGGTGCCGGAGAGATTCCCCTGCAGCTCATGGAGAAGATCATGGGGGAGCGGGTGTCCCCTCGCAGCCCAAGGATAAGGACAGGGAGCAGAGACCATCTACAGCCTGTGGAGAGACCAACCAATACCACAGTAGGTTTGCTGGGGGACGAGGCTGGAGCAGTATGGGCCCGAAGGTCAGAACCCCATGAAGGGAGCCCTGCTGAGGCAAGCGGTGAGGAGATGACTTCCCAATAGAAAGGACTCACATTGGAGAAGTTCGTGGAGGACTGTCTCACATGGGTGGGACCCCACAGTGCCGCAGGGGAAGGGAGTGGGTGTGGAACCACCCCCCCCCCAGCTAAGAAGGAAAGCAATTCATGAGGAACTGACCAAAAGCCCATTCCCCCATCCCCTGCCTCTCCCTGCACCATGATGGGAGGAAAGAAGGGAGTAAAATCATGAATGAAGTGAAGTCTGCTAAGAGGGGAGAGGTGGGGGGAAGGTGCTTTAAGATCTGGCTGCACTTCTCATTACCCGATTCTGGTTCACTGGGTGTGTAGTGTAGTTGTAATAAATTAGTTTTCTTTCCTGTATTCTGAGTTGAGTCTGTTTTGCCCATGACACTAATTGAACAGTGATTCTCTCCCTGTCCTTATCTCGAATCCTAAGCCTCACAATATGTATTTTCTCCCCTTTCCAGCTGAAAAGGGGAGTGATAGAGCAGCTTTGGTTGGCCTTTGGCCTCTAGCCAGGGCCCAACCACCACACATGGAAAGAAAAACTGCTATATATATACATATAACATCTAATGCAGGTTCTTGTAATTCCCCTAATCTTTCTTTAATGAGAAATCTTATCTTCTCAGCATCAGTGGTGTTACAGGGCCTCCCCTGATGCTAACATAGTAAGTATTCAGTAAACCCTACAAATTAATGTGTAACCTATTAAAGAACAATTTATTGTATTTAATATGTATTCCTAGCATTTTAAGGAAAAGAAAAGGAAAACTGGGTTAATAGGAAACCAGAAAAAGGAAAACATTAAATATTTCAAAATGTGAAGTACATGATATTTTTTAAAGGATTAAAACTGAGCACTGAAGGGAATTTCTCAAAAACAACCCTAGCTATGTACAGAATGATTTATGCTTTCATGTACATGATTCAGTTTCACCAAGGAGTGATACCAACTAATGAAAATAAAGTGTGAAAGGTCTTTAAATTGCTGAACAACTTGAGAGCAGAAATAATTGGTATGTTGTAAACATCTGTTATTTTGCTCACTTCTGAATTACACTGGCTGAGAATTAGATACAGAAAGCTGCAACACGTGTGCAAGTTTATTGTACTGCAAGTAAAAGTGCTACTTAGCCAGGTAATAGGAGAAAAAAAAAAGGAAAGCTGAGAGGAAGAATTAGATGAGAGCAAATAGTCAGCAGATAGCATTACCTTAATCTTTCGTCATCTGCATCAGCTCTGGGAGAGCAATCAGAAGAACTGAAAGAGTTTGTTATCTTCACTGAATTGAAAAAGATTTCAGAAGCTTAGTGTGAACTGTGAAGAATGATTTTTTATAAAAGTCCCTTACTCATTTGAGGTACAGATTTCTGTAACATGCTCTCCATGAGTAATGCTGGAATATCCAATTCCCAGGTACACACCTTAGCAGCCCGCTTAGGCTGCAATGCTTAGCATGGAAACTGTATCTATCAGTTTGCAGTAAAACTTGCAGCACCCACCAGATCCTGTTTTGGAGGGTTTATTTTACATTATAAAAGCCTTAAGTGACTGCAACTTACCTATCCAAGAGGTCACCTCTTGGGATACCACAACAGACTCAGACCAACTGAGATGCTGGAACTGGCAAACCCCCAACTAAAACCTTGGCCTTGGCTTTTACTAGGAGGTGGGGCTGGATGAGGATAAAGCACATCCTAGTCATAGCACAGGTCTTCAAAACAATATATTTTCCCTGAAATTGTTCACCCCAATGGAATTAAAGAACTTTCAAAATTAAAAGGTAATCATACCTATTGCTGCACGTTCCAAATATCAACTTTACCATGCTCATATTTTATTCTGACCTATAACTTAATTATTAATACTAAATATATTGCATAATTATTACATTATTACATGCCTGCCAAATAAATATTTAATCTAGAAATAACAGTTGAAACAAATTGGGGTTTTTTTCTTGTTTAAACAGCAGTTGAAATGAAATGCAAAGGTTATTTGGAAACAATGTATTTCCATTTTGTGGCTTTTTGATGTATTTTAATTTTCTTATAGTGTAATATCCTATGAAGCAGGAATGATCTATTACATCTACCTATGGATTTTAAAAAACATATCTACACATATCAAATGCAAATTGTAAATATTCAGCTTCCTGATACCTGTGAACAGCTCCATTTCTGAGGGTAACTTTTCCTGTAACCATTTCAAGAATATGATCCCAGTGATTCAGTGTTTTCCTGGGAATGAGGAGGCGCACTACAGGGTTAATAAGGTCTCCGTTGGCAATCAGGCTGAAATAAAGCAAAGTAAAATAATCTGGAGGAGCATTTTAAACAAAACTTATCTGAAGTTAAGATACCACTACAACCACCCCACCCCCACCCCACCCCCAGAATGGAAGATCACCAACTGAAAATTCTACTTACAAAATAGTATAGGGCTCCTGTAGCGGTTTTCGAAACCGTGCTGACACAGTGATTCTACTGTGAGTAACTGGTTTGACCTGCAAAGACAAAAAGAACAAGGAATTACTCAGTCTTCACATTGGGAAAGACTTTGCCCTGCCCACAGTCAGCAGGAGGGGGGCGATGGGGAGAACAGTGTATCTGCAGAAGGAAATTCCGAAATTCCTGGTTTTAAAACATGCATTTTATTCCACTCCAGCTTCACCTTCTACAGAGAATACATAATTACTGTTGCAGGTTCATATACATTTTGAGTAACAACCACAGCATAGTATACCACAGTGCAGCGTGGTACAACATACATTTTGCAGCTCAAAACTGTATGGACACCTTTGCTGACTTCTCAGCTGTTGTTCCTAGAAACCCACAGCAACACTCCCAAATTCTGTTCTTACTTTCTTAGCCTCTACTGCTCAGAACTATGACATAGGCAATTGAGACATCTTCTCTTTATAACAATAAATGCCACCTCTAGGTCTCCCTGCTATTAGGCAATACAGATTTCTGCTCTTGTACAGGTCTTTACATCCAAATCCATCAGTAATCTACAAAGGTTGCTGAATATTATGCCCATTTTAGGGCAATGACTCACAGGTCAGGTGAACTGCAGATTTTTAGTTCTCAGAATAAAACATAGGCTACTTAATTCCCAGGTACTTATTACCTGTTACTCTTTTGAACAGACACTGCATCACTGCATTGAGATGGATCAGGTGGCTCAATAGTAATGCCATTATTCTGAGGCAACACTAATTTACTTCCATAGCATCAGGTCCTAATATTTAGGCTCCAAACACATATTTGCATCCAAAATGGGAATGACTTAACTTGGCCTACCCTGACACCTCTCTGTGTAGCTGCTAGTTGCCAGGCAACTTCTGTATAAAGTTTTCAAGATGTAACTAGTAAAGCCTTATTTTACCATTTCTAAAAATTAATTCTTTGTCCATTCTTGATGCTCACTTATGCTGTTGATAGTCAAACTCTCACACACTTCAAACCATCCATCAAACCAAGTTCTCTGATCCAGTCTGCAACACTCAGGTTTCAGTGATCCACACTTTACTGGAACTAGTTAGAACACATTTACTAAGCATAAAGGATCCCTTTAGGACAGTCCCAGATGAGCCCAATTATTTAGTTGTTTCTGCAAGCTGATGAAACCATTAAAGTTTGTGTAGGCTTCTCAGAAGGCCAACGTGTTATTGCACTCAGCCCTATCACTGGGCCCCTGAGGAAACAAGCAACCCGGCAGATGTTAAGGGCTCATTTATTATTTGAAGGATTGTATTTCTGCCAATAATGGATTCTGTGGGATCAGGTTGCAAGTCAATCTTTTGGGTTACTCTTTCATTAATCCTGTGGCTGTCAGCCTTGTTCTTAAACAAAGCAAAGACTAAATATTTGTCCTTTTTCCTTAAACATGGCCTAAACCAGAACAAAATGCAGGCTTCCCTTGTTTTGCTAAGTGTGTTTAAATCAAATGCACCTCTTGTATCAAAAGATGAAAATAATATCTTAGAGTGATATTAGTCTGGAAGAGGAGGAATAAATATCATCTTTGGGACTCCTTGCCCCCTGAAGGCACGTTTTAACAACTGATTTGCTTCAAGGATCAAGAGAAAGATAAACTCTTTCTATTCAAAGAGGACACAGAGACACTGATGCTGTAAATGAGAGGAAGGAAAAGAGAAAATAAATATATAAATGAGAAGAGAATAAATTTAAAAACCCACCACCACCACCCCCCAAAAAACCCCAAACACCACCAACAAAAAAGTCAGAGGGGCATGCCTATACAGGAGTGCTGCAAATAATAGCTGTATATAACACCTTTAATTTTGAATCAGGCATGCAAGCAACTACAATATAGTATAATAGAGTATTCCACAATGCACAAGAGATAACCCTTACGGATGCCCAATAAATATTCTGGCTACAAGATAATATATCATGCTCTCCAAGTACAGCAGCAAAAAAAGTCAGCACAAACTACCCTAGCCTGCTCTTAGGCCACTCTTTTAATAAACAGTTTGGCTAAATTTATACTGCAGTGATTATTAAAATAAACCAAAAAAAAAAAAAAAAAGAGAGAGAGAGAAAAAGAGAAACAAAGAAATCAAACCAAATGCCCTTACACCCTTCACACCATTCTTCTAATTAACCTGACTGTCCCGTTCATTGGTTTGGGGTTTTTTGCAGTCTTCAAGTTACCATCTCATAGCATTTAGAACAATTTCTGTCTGATCAATGTTAACCTGTTTATAGTTATGGAAATCTAGCTACATAATTTCAATATAAAGAATTACACATGAACAAAAGAGAGAGGGCTCAGTCACTGTAAATCAATCCAGTTCCTTAGAAGAATATGGAGTTACGCCAAACCGCCCCAGTGGAAGTCCTGATCCAGGATTTAATTAAAAAATAAGTGGTTCTGCTCCTACTTTCTTTGTAGGAGGTACCACAGTATTGCAGCATCTACAACAGCCTGACCCCTCCGGCACAGCAGTTACATATTAACACCAATGTGGTCTTGGGTGAAAGTTTGTGCTTACATTAAGAAACCAGCATCACTAAGCCCCCTAAACCCTTTGTTTTCTTTTAATTTTGCTGGGCATGTTCTCAGCTGATATAAATCAGCACTTCCCCATTTATGTCAGCAATCATAAGCAGATTTACATTAATCAATGGTCTAACCCCATTATGATTTTATCTTTAAATTTTGTACATTTTCAGTTTATTTGAAAAGACCCATTCAAGGGTGGCTTCCATCTGCTGCTGAAAAACGTTGCGAACATTTCATAAATTGTGATGAGATACCCATCTGAGATATGAAGTGACATCACTGAGCAGCAGCACAAAGCATCTAGGGGAGGAAGGAGAGAGCATGACATCTGCTGAAACTCAGGAGGAAACTTTAAGTAAGCTGAAGGTTACCAATCAAATGAGAATTTGCAAGGCACCAAGAGCTAAAGGCAGTTGGAAATGCACTACTGGATCAGAGACATTCAAAAGCATCATATTCTTGACCTTTCTACTCTACAAAGAATTTCTTATTTCCCACGCTGCCCCTTACACCAACAGCAGCATGGGTCTTTCTTGCTTCAGAGAGGAGTTACCACCTGTGAAATTACTTTGCAAAGCACGTTGCAGTATCTGGGAAAAACAAAGCAGCTAAACCCAACACAGGCTAGGTTCTGGGAGTGGGGATCAGTCTGCAGGGTTTGAGATCTCTCTAAGCACTTGGATTTCAGAATACATTCTACAGAGTCTCTTAGAGCTCAGCTTTTGTCTTCAGACGTAGCTTACTGTGGTGGAATTAGTGTTGCTGAATGTTAGCTGCAGCTGAGTGCTTTCTAACATTGCCCTGGAAATACAAAGATGGAAAGACCAACATCTAAGAGAAACATGGTAAAAAAATACACAGTTGCTTCATAACAACATTCTATACATTTTTTCCTTATATTAAAAAAATATTCTAAATATTAACAACATTTAACAAATAGACAAAACACTTTGCAAACACATACAACACATCACACAATCTATTTTGAGTACTTACATCTTCCACTGTTGACTGCTAGCATAAAAAAAAACCAAAACAAAATGATCAGCAGCCCAATTGTTATCTCAGGTAATCATACTATATCATGTGCAGGCACACAAAACACAGTTTTTGTAGGAAAACCATTTTGAATTAGTGTGGGCCTATCCACATGTGTATACATGTATATAATGTGTGTGTGTGTGCATATATATAGTGATTTAATATAATTTTCATACATATATTTATATTGGATTTGTGTTCAACTGACCATATGAAAGACTGATGATCAACTAAAAATGTTATCCCTTTTTAGAACATTATGGATGGGCTTGTCCATGCAATGCTTCTAACTCAAAGAAGTGTCACATTGGGAAGAGAACATTACATATATGGCATTACAAGGAAATCATGACTGAGAATGGCTACTCACATAAGGACTCTGAGCAACCCACATATTGGTTTGAAATACACTGTTAGAAAAGAATAGTTTTCACTTCTTTCCTCAGAAGCATTTTAACTAGTATAAGGTAAAAAACATAATCCCTAAAATAGAGATGTAGCAAAATGAGGCATATTTGTTTTAGTTGATCCCCATGCATGAAGTTTTTGCTCCTACAAATGCTACATTATATCTTCAAAATTATTATTCAAATATAGACTGGAAAGTGGGACAGACCCAGCAAACTACCCAAACTCCTGTTGGCTACTTGGGACTTGCAAGAGGCGTGTGACACTTCAGAGTATCAATCCTTGCATACCAAAAAACTATACATTTCAGTAAGTACTAATTCAGCTGTCCTCTGAACATACCATGCTGCATATTTAGTTGCTACAAAGGTGAATTTTATTCACTAGAGAATAGTTTCAAACATAAACGTGCTATTCTTTGCTTTTCTATTCCCTCCAGTGTATATTAAATAATTAGAGACATATTAAATACAGAGGTATGGCAGCACTTTCCCAGGATGTCATGAGAACACAGGCTAGTTATCCATAGCTAAGAGATAGTACAAGTATCTGATTTGTTTCCTTTTCTTATCAGAAGCGCACCCCATCAAAGGGAGCAGTTGAACAACTGTGAGATTTACAGGTTTACACGGATCTATAAAAACATCTTGGGCAGCAGCAAAACAAGTCAAAAACTATAACCTCCCTGAACAAGATGCTCTGTGCTGGTTTGATTTATACATGTTTAAGAGCTGGCCTTTCTTATTGCTGTATTAACATAGTCTTGGGCGCTATGAACATTTCACTCATTACTCATGTCACTTTATAATTAACCTTTTGAAGTTTTAAATGTTTCAACACAATGTCACATTCCAAATTTATCAGCTCATGCAATGACCCATGGCTTTGCCAGTTTGTTAATCAATGTGCCCAGGAAAATTGAGAACAAATATTTGCATTCCCCTAGGGTAGAACTGGGGTCAAAAGAACCAAAACCCCATTTATACACACCATCACCACCCTGTGATGATGTGTAAAGAAAGGAATGTTCAAGGTTCAGTGATCAAAAGCAAATTAGAATGATAAGTTTTCTAAAGCTATTACAGCATAGGAAACACCTTACCTATTTCATGGAAATGCAACTTTTTTTAAGTGGGCAGTTTTGTACACTTTGATGAAAGATGCAGAGTCAAACTCACTGAAGTGTTTGGTCAGTCCAAAATCATTTCAGCTATCCTACACATTAATTAACCTGGATAAACTACATTTCCCTGGCTACCTGCCATTGCTAGATGGTACACTGGATAGTACAAAACAGCCTTGTGCAAGAGCCTACTAACCTTTCTACTGGTGTGGATACACAGCACCACTCAAGCTGCTATTAACTGACCGGATTTCCTGGCTTCCATAAATAGGTCACAACACCACGGCAGTACATAAACTTCTCAGCCCACATAAAGCATAGATAAGCCAGAAAAAAAACTATGCCAGAATAAAGAGTCATGTGCTGATTCCGGGAGCCTTCTAGACTGCCAGGCCCCTACAAAATTCCCAAAGCATTTACATGAGGTAAATCACCCTCCTTTTCAGCCACAGTAAGTGAAAAGGAGTTCATATTCCCTGTGCATCTCACCCCATCTAGCTCAGCTCTGGAAAGAAAAATGGTTCACTTGGGATCTGTCAGAGTTTTGGGGCACTGGATTAGGTTTCAGATCTTCAGCAGGAATAAATCAGACATTGGCATGGCCTTATTTGCCCAGGCACTTAGCCTGTGTGGTGTTCCAAAGTAGATCACATCTCTGTTACTTCTGAAGCTAAAACGTATCTCCTATTTCTTCTCCAAGTTGTATGACACTACACCCAACACTGTTTGCAACACACACAATGACGGGATCAATAATATACATTTATTTTATTCAAGCAAAAGAGACCCTGATGCTCATTTCTGTCATTGACATAATACTGCCACCTCTGACCAGTCTTGCTTTGTGTAATTTGTGTATTTTTACCAGATTCCTTAGACTCATTTAAACCACAAAGACGTGGTGGTGTCCTTAGTGGATGATCAGAAAGACCTGAACCTGTGAACAGTGACAGCTGAAGAACAAAAAGCACACACTCCCACCCCAGATTTTTTTTTCATAATTTTTAATCAAAGGTAAAAGTTTTTAATGCTTCCAGTAAGTCAACTCAGTATGCAGCAACAAGTTTTTAATGAGACTAATGTGCCTCATTAAAAGCTTCAGTACTGGCATCTCTTCCTCCAGCCTCCCCACAGGCCAGAAAGAGCAGTTACCCTACAAAATAAGGCAGGCGTGTTAGGGAAGAGACCAACTTTCAAGTTTCATATCAAACCCAATGCCATGAAATCTCCAGTGGCATGAATCAAAACCTCTTCAACTTTTTCTATTGCTTCAAAATCCACTAAATCCATCTGTAAACAAGCTATTAATTAAAATGCTCAGAATTATACGATTCAGCTATATGGAAGTACAGAAAGAGAAATGTTGTTAATTCCAGTCCCAAGCAGAAAAAAGGACACAGCTTATGTTTAAACTGGATGTCTGGTCAGTTGTTCTCTGATTTCTCCTGGTATTAGATTATGAACGCTCAGGAAGAGTATCTGTTTTGTATATCTTGTTGTGCTAATTATGTTACCAGGATACTAAATACCAAACAATGACATATAAAATTTAACTATTAAAGATGTTGCTAGGGAGATTAAATATGTATACCAAAATTTTTTAACCTTTGCATTTTGATAGTCTCATTCCCAAACTACACCTACAGTAGAATTCCTAATTTGACATCAGAAAATGAGAAATTCCTCAGTCTGTGACACCAGCAGTAAAAGAAATCAAAGTGGTCAGATACAGAGTAGCAAGATGGTTTAGTTTTCCATATTGGCACAGGAATAGGAAGTGGACCTTTATACACAGACATACAAATACTGTGTGTAGAGTAATTGCTCTATGCATAAAAGTAGGCTGTGATGTGCTAATTAACTGTGTCTGGCCCACAAGACCCCACAGCAGGAGTGGTACTGAACTGCTGTGCTGAGGCTGAAGACCACCAGCAGAAGGCACATTCTGCCAGTCACAGTTTCATTCTGTAGACACATTTGATCACAGGAACAGATCTGTGTAGTTCCCTAGGAAGCAAATGTGCCCTGTTTGATGTAGCATGTCTCCATTTCTACTACTAAAATTACCTCTATCTTAGCTGAACCCAGAACAGTCATCCAGTGTGACCATTGTAAGGACAGATAGGCACTGGATTAGAAAAATAAATATAAAACGCTAACATGTTCAAACACTCACTCAAATCCTTTTAAGTGTCAAGTGTTTTCACTAGATAGAGATGTTTTAGTGATTCCATGCAGATAGAAATATTGGGGTCATATATGTATTTATGACCCAAATATCTGCATGGAACCTGAATACTGGTTTTGAGGAATCTTTACCAATCCTCTGAAGAATCATTAGTAAAAAATTTTATTATTCCATTCTACACATACTCCTCCAAGTATGACCACGCTTAAACCACCTGATAAAAGAAGTGCAACTGAAATAGTTATGGAACAATAAAATACATTTATGTAAAATGCTGAAAATAAGCAATGAATCACTGGAAAAACATGACGGAGACACAACTACTACATGTGAGCCAACAGAACTGCAGAAAGGTACCCAGGCCTAACATGGGAGGAACATGGAGCTGGAAAGTAGGACAAGACCTGTTGGGTGGTGGGCAGAGGGTCCCTGTGCCTCCCCCACACCAGGGACCCTAACACAAACACTGAATCTGACAGTCCAAGAGCCAGACACAGACACTTGTAATGCTAAACAACAGCATTTCAGAATGAACACACTAAAAGAAATTTGGTAAAGCAACCCCAAACAGCTACATGCTTCCCAAACAGCTCTTACAACTTCCATTTTCCCACTTACTGCCCTACAGCCATTCCCAATCTATGGGTTATGATGACACCATAAGTAAAAAAGTGTAGTAAAATGCGGACCAGGATGTTTTCAATGATGAAACATCATAGAGAACAGTGGTGAATCCAAGGAAAGGAGTCTACATCCATCATCCTTGTCCCTCTATAGTACAGAGCTAACTCTTAATATTGCTTATATAGAGTAAGACATGGAAGTAGAGTTTTCTTAAATAACTTCATAAATTCTTTTCTAGAATACAAGTCTGTAAAAAAAACAAAACCAAAACAAAACGAAGTGGAACACAAATGACAACGAATCTTGAGCAGCACAAAAAAACCTTGTGCCAGAGCTTGCCACACAATCACCTTGTCCTAGAAACCCAGGAGAAAAAAATTAACTATTGACAAGAAAACCTCAATGTTTTTAACTACCTAAGAAAAAACTGTTGGTCATAAGTCAAAGAAGAAAGGAGGTTCAGCTGAACACATTATTGTAAAACAAAAATAATTTTAAACAAATAGTTGCCCACAGGATTTGCAAATATAAAATCTCAGTTAATTCTTACCCTACCCCAATGACAAGTAAAATTCATCTTTTTTCGTGCACAGGAAGAGACTACTAGATCAATGATAGTGCCTAGAGAAATAAAAATGTCAATACCCCATACATTATAATTAGAAAATAACAATCAGTACCTTTTGCAAACAATTAAGTTTATAATAAACAAAAGGTAACTCTGTTAGTCCACACTTCCTCAAGAGATTAATTGTTAGATTCCTCAAGCACATCATTTAAAATGTATTTGTGCTTACAGGTCACCTTCAGTACAAAAGGGATCTGTCTTGCAAAACAAGAAGCTTGGTTGCCAAAAGAAGTGATGGAACCAAGACAATTCTATGATTCTATGGTTCTGTGGAATCATACATGAGGAATCATTTGTATCAAAGCTTTAGCTTGGGTCAGGATGAAATCTTAGTACTACATTCCCTGTCAGTAACATAAGTGTAAAATGTTTTGAGATATATTACCGCATAAGGGATCTGAAACAACCAAGAATCTGGCTTTCAATTGCTAAGACTGACACATAATTTCCCATATTTCTGGGACAAGTGTTTTCTTTCACGCTTACTGCTCTCCTTGGTTGAAAGAGGAAGAAGGCAAAAATCTGAACTTAGTCTCTATCATCACTCTCTGCACGAAAAGTCTAAACTAAGATGGGATGTGACAATTCTGAGGGGTTAGCTTGTTGCAGAATCTATCAAAAGGGATTTGAAAAATCAGGCTTTTCCTAGGAAAATTGCTCCAGCCTTCTATTCAGAACAACTATCACAATGCTATGGTGCAAGAAACACATCATCACTTACCTGTCAGGTGAAACAGCAAAATAGAACGGAAGGAGTATTGCCATGTCCATAAAATGCTTAAACCAGATACAAATTTGCTCACACAGTCTTTTTCTCCACTGCTGCTGCTCGCTGTCTTTAGCTCTGATTTGATCTTTTCTCTGCCCCTCTTCATAACCCACAGCTCACCCCTGTGACCATCGTGTCAATCAAGTGAATTTGTGGCACTGTGACAATCAGTTGAGTGGCACACTGATCTGTGTTACAGCAGCAAGAGAACTGAGGGGATTTTCCTAGACTTTTGCACTGCTCCTACTGCTCCTACTGGTAAGGAGAGCTAAGTACAAACAGACAAGGATGTGCCCAATACACATAACAGCAGATGAATCGAGAAGAGACAGAGATGGCTTTCTAATCCCACCAGCCCTCACCCTAATCCCACCAGCAGCATTCAGCAGTGGAATAACTTGTGAGGATGTGCTTGATGATCGTTCAAAGGTTAATGCATCAACATTATCTCAGAAATCAGGGAACTGAAGTCAGGTTTTAATATGAAACTAAACAAATTGCAGACTGATTGTCAGAAGTGAAAAGGATCTTGCAGGCCTTTCTAACCCCCTTCCTTTCTTCTGCAGTTACCAACTTTCTCTTGAACTATTCCCTTCCTCACACGTTTATGGCTGATGATGTGAGGAAGATTTGCAAAGGCAAAAATGGTATCAAGGCATCTAACTGTCTTTGAAATCCAGTAACTGTTGAAGTACCACAACTACCATCGGTATTTTTGCAAAACCAACAGCATCCCTTCTCCTTCTTGGCCCTGGGGATGTCTCAAAGTCTATTGGAGCCAATGATTACTGAACTACAGACATCATTTGAAGTGGCAATATTGCAAGTCCTGCTGCTTCGAAACATTTAGTAAAGGTTGGGTATCAATTTCACACACTTCACTTCTATCATAAGTTATATCATCCTGCAGGAAATATTAGAGCAGCTTTCCTTTGCTTACCGTCCTGTACTGACACTAGTCTACAAAACTTCACCCAGAAGAACAGGCCTGTAAGTTGAAGTTCATATCTAGGGTACAATGGTCAATAAAAAGATTTCTTTTCCATCAGCTGAGCATTTGGCCCATTTCTTTCAGTTGTTTGGAGGACTTACACTGGTAAACTAGATTTTAAGACAGTAGACACTAGAATAAAGAAATCTGTCATTGATATCAGAAATGAAATTGTTTCATTGAAGTCTACCTTGAAATTTGATTTATATCAGTAGTAGAGTGACTTTTAAGTTACTATTTTTTAAAAGACCCAACTGTGGTTGATAAATCACATGTAAGTGGAAACATGTTTCACTTCTCGCATGAAAGAGATGGATAGTGCTTAATGAATTACACATTATGTAATTGGTTCATTGGTGTTTTGTAACAACACATTTACACTAAGACCTTCTTGATGAAAACTTCCCCAGAGCTCCTCTTGTCAATGGTAGAGGACACACAGAGAACAGAGGCACTTACTAGCTCTAAACCCTTGTTAGTTCCAAACATGTCAGGCAAGGCAAGGTGAACCTTACAGACCAATAGGACCACAGTATTTGAGAAGCTCCAGCTAAAACCAAACCAGATCATAACAGAGGTAAATAATACTGTTCTAGTCCAGGACAGAACCTGGTTCCAAATGTTAAATCTCAGCACCTTACAAGAACAAATTCTAAAGGATTTCATTAGATGAGTTCCCAAAATACATGAATGCAGAATACATTTTTTTTTCCACTTCCCCAGCCTGGAATAGCTTCCTTATAAAACCAGATGTACATATTTCAGTAAAGAAGAGAAACCTTCTGATGGACTACTTATTCTGTCTTGTCACTCCATGAGAAAAGTAGAGAAGAGAGTTTCATAAGAAATTAATGCTTTATACTCCCTGTCTATTTTTCTTTCTGAATATAGGATTCTGTATTTACACTGTATCACAAGCATGATTTTTTTCTTGTTTAATTCTAGTTTGACACATGTTTTCTAGTACTGTGCAAATTTGAAGTAATTGAGATGCTGCCTCTGAAGGATAACATTAAAGAACTCCCAAAAGCAGATGTCAAACATTTGGCAGTTTAACTTACATAAAACAAAACCTACAGCTGCTGCATCAGATTTTCTTCCTTTTGCTTTCCTTCTCACTTACCAGAATTGGAAACAGCTTTTGTAACTGTTGTGCTGGAGAAAAACCTTCACCAAGAGTCATTCATTAGGTCCAAAATGCCAAATGAAGCACGCTTCATACGACCAGAATTGATACCCTTGTACCTAAGCATGATGATATCATCCTTAACCACTGAACATGAATTTCTCAAATACTGTGCTATCTTTCTAAAGTTTTCAGATCCTTGATATATGGCAGGTACAGAAAAACTGTAATCACCACCACAGCATCAACATGCTTCCAAAACCTTGTCTTGCACAACTCAGCTTTAATAGCTCCAAAAGAAACTCCTTCTGTGGTCAAAAAAAGGTCCTGTACCAATTCTGAACATATTACCAGCACTCAGGAGTACTGTAGCACAGGGCCATTTATTGCTGTGATTGCTCAGCCCCAAGAGCATAGTCAGAGCCATCTGCAAGGCGAGAAATGTGGAGGCATTCCCCACACTTGCTGTCTCCAAGATGCTGTTAACAGCAGCACTACTGAGGTCATGAGAATAAGCTGGGGTCCAGACCATTAATATGGGAGCCCTGACAAATTATTTCATGCTTTAAAAATGTCTGGGGGGAGGTTGAGGGCAGAGAAGAAGGAAGGCAGGCTGTGCTGCCATCCAGAAAGACTTAGGCTGGAGAGTTGGGTGGGGAGAAGTTAAATGAAATACAAGGGCAAGTGTAGAGTGTTGCATCTGGGGAAGAACAACCACAGGTACCAGTATAGAGTGGGGACTGGCCTGTTGGAGAGCAGCATAGAGGAAAAGGACCTGGGGGTCCTGGTGGACAGCAGGAATACCATGAGCCAGCAATGTGCCCTCATGGCCAAGGAGACCAATGGCATCCTGGGGTGTGGTAGAAGGGGTGTGGTTAGTAGGTCAAGAGCTGTCCTTCTCCCCCTCTACGCTGCCCTGGTGAGGCCACACCTGGAATATTGTGTCCAGTTCTGGGCCCCTCAGTTCAAGAAGGACGGGGAACTGCTTGAAACAATCCAGCACAGGGCCACCAAGATGATTAAGGGAGTGGAACATTTTCCTTACGAGGACAGGCTGAGAGAGCTGGGTGTCTTCAGTCTGGAGGAGTCTGAGGGATGACTATATTTCTATAAATATGTAAAGGGCGAGTGTCAGGAGGATGGAGCCAGGCTCTTCTCAGTGATGTCCAATGATAGGACAAGGGGCAATGGTGCAAGCTGGGGCATAGAAGGTTCCATGTGAAACTTTTTCACTGTGAAGGTGGCAGAGCACTGGCACAGGCTGCCCAGGGAGGTTGTGGAGTCTCCTTCTCAGAAGATACTCAACATCCACCTGGATGCATTCCTGTGTGACCTACTCTAGGTGATCCTGCTCTGGCAGTAGGGTTGGACTAGATGATCTTTCCAAGTCCATTCCAACCCCTATTTGCCCACAAAGCTGTGGTGAGGCAAATAATCAACCAAATAACTATTAACTTCTTTCCTCCCGTCCCCACCCCAGACCACCAAAACACTAGAAAATCAGACCTGGCACAGAAATTTCTGTGTACATGCATAACTCCATGGGAATCTTCCTACTGAAGTCATTGTGACAATCCACAAATTACACCTTGCTGTGCTTACAGGGCTGAGCCATAAATTTATTGCTTTAGCAATGTTGCCATTCACACATACATAGATTTTCTTCTTCTTCTAATGAAACAAACAGGGAGGATTTTATTTCTGAAATTCAATCTAAAAAAATGCCTTATGAAAGCAAAACACCTTTGTGGGCTAGTTCAAAGACTGCTACAAGGCTTCATAGAAGAACGTGATTTTTTTTTGTTTGCTGATGCAAATCCAGCAGAATCAGAGAATAACAATGTAGCGATACCATTGACCTCCTGCTCCTAAAACACATCTAGATTTTTGATTTCTAAGTGAATGCCTGAAAAAATGTAAAAAGAGGACTTTCTTCCTCACATATTTTTAACATAAATATATTTAGACATTAAAACTTCTGTTACTAGCCTCCTGAAAGTTCATTCCTAGGACTAAATGATGAAAACAATTGCATTATTCATAAACCCAGATAAAAATCTGTAGACTGTTACTAGGTTTCATCTCATTTTTATGACTCCTTTCCCCAAATAAATCAATCACAGAGAGTTAAACTCATCATGGGGAGTTAAGCTCTCCACAGAGACCACGAAGATTGCAAACATAAGTCAAATAGGAAAAAAATGAAAGATGAGATAATTGATGGTTTATACTGGTGAGTATAAACCATCAATTAAGTTGATTTAAAGCCCTGAGAGATGGTTGAAAGTGCTGAGATAATAAAGAAGAAGCACCGATGAGCACTGATTCTTGTCTTACCAAACTTGCAACTGTAAGTAAGAAACCCACAACTTCTACAGCTACTTCTCCAACTCCATGGAATTTTTATTACACTGAGAACCTTCTATGGATTTGCAGGAAAACCATCAGCCTTCAAAACAGCATTGAAGTATCAAGCCTGTGGTTGTCCTGAAAACTGCCAGTATCGAAGATATGGTTAAGGTCTTCCATGAAGACAGCTACCTTCCCAGGAAAGGGCATATGGAATTAGTCACACTGCCCACCATTAGTGTGAGTCACACACAGTAGCGAATGCATACTGCCATTTGCAGAGGTAACTAGAAGCTATTTCCTCAAGTTCTCTTTTTCCCATCCTGGATACAGAAGAACGATTTCCTTTCTCACCCAGATACTGTTTTAGCATAAAATATGATGCTAACCACACATTCAGGTGGCCAGAAACAGTAGCAAAGACTGGTCATACATCCAAAGGTGTGTTTTTTGGTTCAGACCTGTGTTTTATATGTTTAAGGGTCAGGTAAGTGTAGTATCGCTGCTGTACAAACATTTTACCTTCCCCCAAAATTACAATCTCTTACTTAGATCCCAATTAAAAGTGAGATAAATTCTTGATTGTCAATCCATGCACCCTGCAAGAAGCCAGTTTCTGCAAGATTCACAAAACTTTATCAGAGGAAACTCAGGACTGCAATAACAAAATGCTAGAGGTAAAAAATTGAATTTGTGAATAAAAGACATGGTAAAGCTTAGAGTGTGCATATGTGAAGGTGTGTTTCTCAGTTTTATATACATGTCAGAGCAGAGCATAACCCTTATGCCTCATCAGTGTTTAATTTAATTTGTCCTTTTTTTTTAAATTGTTCTTTTTTCCTTTGTAAAAAAAGACCAAAACAACAAGGAGATATGAATGGCTAGACAAAAAGAAAACCCAAACAGAACTATCTCTACAAAGTTCTGGTTGATTGCACAAACAAATAACCTGGGGAAAAAAATCCAACTGAGAGTAAATGCATATGGTACTTGAAGTGGTATATCAAATCTTTGACTTAAATTTGATCTTCCTGCTGATTGTGACCATTTGTAAGACAAAAATACAGGTTACAAAGTTATGACCAAATGCAGCAGTCGTATTTTATAGCCTCAGAATAAGAAGTATCCAAGCATCACCACAAATGCCATTGTAGCACTAAGCTCTCAACTTTGAGGGTCTTCTCCAATACAAGGTGTCCCACTGTCTGATGACACCTGCCACAAAAACCACTGAATTGCTGGAAATGTGGCACGACAGCACGAAGCAAAAGAAATGTAAAAAAATTGTGAGATGATGCTTCCTGTCAGGCAGAAGCTGTGATTCAAATGCTTCCTGGGAATCATTGCTATCTCCAAACAGAATAAAATTAATTGTGTTGAACTAATGAAGAGCCACACATGTCACAAAAATCCTCATGCAGTATTTTGAAGACTGCAGTTGAATCCTTAGGCTATAGCATACCACTGTTCAAGAGAAACAGGTGAGTTTGGGGAATTACGGACTAGAACTAGTTAGAAGTTTACAACTGAAACTGGCACTGACTGGGAAAAGCACTGCAACAAAGTGTGATTTTTTTCAAACAAAAATATCCCTTCTCCAGAGAAAATATCAAGTTTTGAAGAAAATTTGTTGATGTAAAATTCCCAACTTCTCATTCCCATCTTTTTCTGCACTCACACACACACAAAATGCTCCCTTAGGTTTATGACCAGACCTAATGATGACAACGTGAGATTTTTTTTACAGAAACTTTTTAACTGGATGCAACAATTCAGAAAGCTGAGTGGAATACAATCAGTGTATCACGCTCAGAACAGTAAGAGTGATAATCGCTTAAAAATAGGTTCAGAATTCTAGATAATTGCATTATTATTAAACATAACATAAATGCAGGCATGTGACTAACCTTAACCGAATGTTTACTTCTTAAATATTTCAGACATCCTACCTCATTATTGACTTCAGCAGGTTTTTTCTTTGTTTCACCAATGCCCAAGTAGCTGTGGAAGGAAAACAGTATTGAGTATTTACAGAAGTATCTAACTTACACCAGACAAATATTTCTACAATTTTTCCATACATGAAGCTTTAAAAATTTACCATGCTTCAAAAGAATATAAAAACTAACTAATTCAGGATTTTATTAAAAGGGTGTTAATATAAATCTGCAAGTTGGCTCTCTGGGCTAATACAAAAGATGGGGGAGTACCAATTATCTACCTTCAAGTCACTGATGAACAGAGTAGTGATCAGTAAACCCCCTGTCAGAAAGCAGCTCACATACTACTATGAGGTGGATCACTAAATATCAGCATAATAACCTAAGTATTCAAAGTAGTTTCTCACAGGAAGTCCCTAACAGATGTAAAGCTTTGTGCCACGCGCATTACAAGGACTCACGCCACTTGAACTTCAACAGGACATGGACACACCTGGCCACTGTATATCCTGTTTTTTCCATGGTTGTGATGAACCAACAACATCTTCAGAGTTATTTTATGAATAGACAAAATGCAAGCCTCAGCTGCACAAGAAGACAAAACGATACTGCTCTCCATCAGATTACATGTTCCCACAAAAAAAAGTGCATTAACCCAAAAGTGTTAGTTAACAGACTCAGTGATGGATTAGCTGTGTGTTGTTTTTCCAAAGACAGTGTTTAAATAAGACTTCAAGCATGAGTATCCCATAGACTGTCAAACAGGCAACTCTCCAGGTACCAAAACTACATTGACTCCTTTCCCTCGTCAGCATTCCAAGAGCCATGAGATCAGCTTTTCGCATGAGCACAGCTCTTGGTAGCTGCTGGCACTGCCAAGATGTTCCTAGTTCTCAGTGCTGTAGAACAAGTCACCTTTGTGGGCAGTTATAGCTCAGCAGCAGCACTTTTCAGCACCTTCTGCCAAGAGCTAAACACGAGAACAAGAATGGTTGGGATATCTATTCTGTGCCAAGTGTGTCTAATCCAACAGTTGGTGAATGGCATTTGCTATGGGTTCTCCCTATTCCCACTTTCAGTGGGAAACCACAGGTGCTTTTCCAGTCTTATGAGACTAGAAGACTCTACCTGAGAAAGGCAGGAATACCTGATGGCAAACATTAGTGCAAGCTCACCAAAAGGCCTCAGAACCCACAATACATCTGCAGTCTTCCAGTAATGTCATGCTGTTAACATGCAGTGCTAATGACTGGGATAAGACTTGTTTGCCAGAGGAAACTTTTCTGACTGCCAAAAGTTCAGAATTCAAGAGACCTAAATGAAAGTGCCCAAGGAAAAAAAAAAAGAGAAGGGAAAAAAAAGATAAAGAAATCATTCATTCTTTGGAAGAATGGTGATCATTTATCAAAGCACCACAGAATGGCCACAATAATTTCAAAGCTTCAATGTGAAGGGACACTAATAAGAGAAAGCAGTGCTTCCAGGCAGTGCTTGAAAGTGCATGCCAGTCAATGGTTTGGAAAAAGGCAAATGTACCTGAAGGGGCCTCCAGGAAAGCTGGGGAGGGACTTCTTAGAAGGGCATGAAGATGGAGTGACAGGATGAGGATGAACAGTTTTAAAATGAAAGGGGGTAATTTTAGACTGGGTATTAGGAAAAAATACTTCATTATGAGGGTGGAGAGGCACTGGCACAGGTTCCCCAGGGAAGGAGCAGCTGCCCCCTCCCTGTCAGTGTTCAAGGCCAGGCTGGATGGGGCCTTCAGCAGCCTGGTCTAGTGGAGAGTGTCCTGGCCCACGGCGGGGGGGTCAGAACTAGATGATCTCTAAGCTCCCCTCCAACCCTAACCATTCTATGGTTCTATGAAATGTAAGAAAACAAAGTGTCTAAGCCTCGTGTTTAAAAACAAAGCATTGCAAGCTTCTCCACATAAAAGAGAATGAGTTTTCAACTCCCCCCCCCCCGAAAAAAAATCTTAAGGTCTACATGACTGAAAAGAAATAAACGTCTCAGACAAAATATTTACAACAGTTTATAACAACAGCTACTGAACATGGTTCGTGTTTTCTGGGCATCTGTGAAATGCCTCAAGGAGAACTGAGAAAAGTGTAAAAAAAAAGCAAATATATAGACAAAGGCTTAAATTCACAATGCAGAGGTCTGCGCATTCAGCTGCCAAATTTCAGAGACCTGCAAATCTGAGGGCCAAAGGCCTCTTTTGGGATAGGGGCACCCAAAAAACTCCCAGACCAAAAGATTTACAAAAGTATTACAATTTACTAAGAAAGCAGACATACTTCCAGCCAAAGACTATCCAAGCCAATGATGAAAACTACAGTGTTGTTTAAATAGATGCTGCTGGAGAGAAGACAATCTACCATTAATTAATGAACACAGACACAAATGAATGGGCAAAGGAAGGAGGGTAGAGCAGCAAGCTGAAGAAAAGGTTAAAAATCAAAACTAGCTCCAACACAGACAGTTTTCTTTCAGGGAAAAACTCCACATGGGTGCAAGCCTCAATGCCTGTTTTCACTTGCAACTGCAACAACTACAGCATAGCAACACTCCTCACCGCATACACCAAAAAAGCTTGTATTCACTTAGCACACCTGTCACTTACAAAACAATCTAGGAAACTTGATATATTTTATGGAAATTCCCAACAGTGGTTAATAGTTCCTCATTTAAAGCAAAGTTATACATATTTTTCTAAAAGCAGACTTTTAAAGTGCTAATTATTTTTATTTTAAAAATGGAATATATTAGCGGTTAATATTGACTAAATACCCTCAGAGCTATCTGTCTCAGGGCTTGGAACGACAGACATGCGGGTGCTAAAGGTGAGCACAGTTTAGTCTAGAATTCACTGCAGACAAGGAATTGCAGATTCAGTTCTCAGAGTAAGGCATCTGAGATGAAACAAATGCACAGTTTGAAGTGGAGCAATGACACTTTCAGAATCCTTCTCCTTGGATCCTCTCTCCTTCCCATCACACTCCCACACATCGGTGCGACAAGCCTTCCTTTCAAAGTTCAACCCTTCATAGTTTACCACAGCTCATAGCACAGTCTTATCACAATGAGCATGTCCAACAAGCATCACTGCAAAAAGTTTACTAAAAGCGTACAAACGTCTCGCTGCTATTAGACCAGGCTCAGATCCTTTAGGGCAGATGCTCTGGTCTCCCACAGATGCAGTTGCTTTATCTTTGACTGTGACACATACACAAATATACAGCCTTCTATTTTACTCCTTCAATTCCTTTCAGAGAATCACAGAATCACAAGGTTGGAAGAGACCTTTGAAGATCAAGTCCAACCATTCCCATCCTATGCTAGACCATATCCCTAAGTACCTCATGTAGCCTTTTTTTGAAGACATCCAGGGAAGGTGAATCAACCACATCCCTGGGCAGCCTGTTCCAGGCCCTGACAACTCTTGCAGTAAAAAATTTTTTTTCTAATGTCCAATCTAAACCTGCCCTGGCACAGCTTCATGCAATTTCCCCTTGTCCTATCTCCTGTCACCTGGCTGAAGAGACCATCGCCCACCTCTCTACAACCTCCCTTCAGGTAGTTGTAGGTGGTGATAAGGTCTCCACTCAGCCTCCTCCTCTCCAAGCTAAACAGCCCCAGCTTCCTCAGCCGTTCCTCATAGGATTTGCCCTCCAGGCCCTTCACCAGCCTGGTTGCCCTTCTCTGCACTCGCTCGAGGACCTCAGTGTCCTTTTTATGGTGAGGAGCCCAGAACTGGACACAGTACTCAAGTTGCAGCCTCACCAATGCTGAGTACAGGGTCACAATTACCTCCCTAGACCTTCTGGCCACACTGTTTTTGATACAAGCCAGGATGCCATTGGCCGCCTTGGCCTCCTGGGCACACTGCTGGCTCATATTCAGCCTGCAGTCAACCAACACCCCCAGGTCCTTCTCTGCCTGACAGCTCTCCAGCCAACCTCCCCCAAGCCTGTAGCACTGCCTGGGGTTGTTATGGCCCATGTGCAGCACTCTACACTTGGCCTTGTTAAACCTCATCCGGTTGGTCTCAGCCCATCGGTCCAGTCTGTTCAGATCTCTCTGAAGAGCCTCCCTACCCTCAGGCAAATCAACACTTCCTCCCAGCTTAGTGTCATCTGCAAACTCACTGCCGGAGCATTCAATCCCTGTAACGAGGTCATAGATAAAGATGTTGAACAAGACTGGGCCCAGGACAGAGCCCTGGGGGATGCCACTCATGACTGGCCTCCAGCTGGATTTGGTTCCATTCACCACCACCCTTTGGGCCCGTCCATCCAGCCAGTTTTTAACCCAACCCCTTTCAACCAACCTCATCTCCTCTGACTTTTCTGGCTAACGTATTTCCCTAATTATCATTCTGTCTACAACCCAGTTAAGAACAAGATCAACATTAAGCCCTTCAGCCTATCTTAAATAAAGTTTGTGAAAGTACCACCAGCATTTACAGCACTATATAAATAAATACTAACAGTGAAGAACCCCAGCTCTGAACACAGAAATGGAACTGGTTCTCAAGTCATTCAATTTATCCTCCCTACAGCACAGGACTGTGGCATACTATTAAGGGTCACATAAACCAGCCTGCTTTTGCCAAGTCCTTGATGTTAGCTTTTCTTAAAGTATTCTCTTTATTGACCTTAAATACATTGGTATCTTGTTGCACGCTGCAATCATGAAAATCTGAAAAGCTCTCGCCTTAAAATTGTGACCATAAAACATGAAATGACAAGAAAGAAATGGTTTCTCCCTCCCAAAATAAATTCAGAGTGCCCAATTCTCTTCACGGTCCATGCTGATGTCAAACACTGATTGACTTTCACCCTGTCTGTTGAACATAGAACACATTTAGGGAGGTGAAACATGATGTGCTGACAAGTAACAACTTTAAGCCATCCACAGAATCACAGAAATTTAATACAGGGAAAAAAAAAAACCATACAGTAGATCTTTATTGAGAGTTTAATACTGCATTTGCTATCAAGAGAGTACTGAGGGAGAGGGTTTATATTTAGCCTGTCATACATCTTTCTAGCTTCACAACTGAAGTGCAAGAAGCTTCAATAAATCTTCAGAAACTGACAGGGACCAAAAACCACTACGAATGCTCATATCGATTCTGTTCATTACAGACCTTTGTCCAGATACATAAGGAGCTTTCCTCAAAAATGTGGTGTCCCCAACTCTCCAAAAACAAGGTAAGCGAGGTCCTGTAATGCTGATAGTTCAGCATATGAATTCCAAATCATCTCCAGAAAGGGACTGCTAATTTCGAGATTTTTTTTTTTTTAATTCAAAAGATTGAACAAAGCATATAATTAGGAAATTGAGACCCTGAAATTCACTGCCAGATTTAAGAAGCATTGTGGATCACATGCAAAGCCGCTCTGGAACACAATCTAAAAGTCCAGATCTCCTCCATGATATTCTCCCAGTCACTCACTAGGAAATAGAGCAACTGTCAGCTTAATTCTCAGTGTCTGAGCAGGGAAAAGAAAACAAACAGTCATCTTTTAAAAAATGGGATGAATTCAGCCATTTTGATCACAAAAGACTATATACCTACCCAAAATGAAAAGTGATGGAGAGGTGGATAGCTGAGTAGACTATTTCTGACTTTTTAAAAACAAGCAAGAAAGGAAGTGCTGGGAATTAAATTCCCAGGCTCATCAACTTCACAGCAGGACTGTCAACACTCCACTTCTCTACAGCTTTTTCCCTGTTACCACTGGGCACTACTGACACCTGCACTTGCCATTGGTGCATGTCCTTTTTGTTAAAACTCGTTCTCCTTTTATACTGTCATGTCAAGGAGATGACACTATGCCACTGAGGGTAACAGCAGCTTTTCTGTGGCTCACCTCTAAAGCTCTTCTGCAGTTTTATCACTTACAAGCAGCTGTCTTTTTGCCTTGGATCACAGCCTTTAAGTTCTCTTTGTGCAACACCTCATAAAAGGGACGGGGTTGGGGGTGAGGGGGGTCCTCTGAAGTACTGCCACAGTGACAAACCCCAAATGCTGATACTCAAGTTCCATACAAATCTTACGTTATTGTTTTAGCCACTCACTTGAGTTTCTTGAAGCCTTCTCTGCCACCAGCCACATACTGCTCTCCAGTCTGAAGATCCTCCAGCTGCCGGACACGGTGCCCGCCCCGGGGGGTGTAGATGTTACGAACAGCTCCAAAGGGTGCCTTCACCCCTCCTGTCACCTCTTTCAGGAAGACCTCAAAGTTAGACACTTTCTTCTCATTGATGACAATGCGGCGGCCGGGGAAGAAAGGGTCTCCATTGCGATAAACCAGCACGCTCTTCACCATTGGCTGTGACAGCCACGACCCCTTCGTGCCAGGACTAGTCATGCTGGGTGGCTTCGGACCTCCTGTGCAGCCCGAGCCGCCCCGACGCTTCACCTGCACCTGTTGACTCAGGAGAAGGTTCCTGCCTGAGCACCCCTCTCACCTCCACCCTAACAAGTACCTGCCAGAGGCACAGCGCCCACGCCCACGCCGGGGCCTGGGCACCGGGGCCCACCTCCGGGGAGACAGAGGAGGGATCCGGGCGCCGCGGGGAGGGATTGCAACCTCCCCGGAGCTTGTGGCACAGCGCTGCTCGGCGTTTCAAGAGCGGCTCCTCCTAGGCAACCAGCTCTTGTTACTCCCAGGCGCCTGGGGAGGTTAATGGGGATTACACTAACCCAGGCGGAGGAAAACATTGAGTGGAGGGAAGCCTGAAACAGGAGGAAAATGGACTGCAGGGAACCCTTGGCCTCCCAGGGTCTTTGGCACCACGGAAAGTGGCTTCCTGCTACCCCCCTGGTTTCCTTGCGAAACTTTATCCCGCAGGTGCTTGCCCTCCCCCCTGCCCGGTCAGGAGGCTAACAGACCCCGAGCCAGCGGGCACGCCAGGGGCAGGATAGCGCAGGGGTCAGCACAAAACTCGGCTGAATTATTCACCAGGGGAAGGAGGACGAAGAGGTGTCATGCCCAGAGGCGGGGAGAGGGGACGCGGGAGCAACGGGAGCAGTGAGAGAAGCGGTCCGAGGACCCCGCACCTGTGCGAGGGAAGGAAGCCTGAGCTCTGTCTCCTCCTCCCCTCCGACGGCCGAAGCGCTGCCTACCGCCGCCTCTCCCCTGCAGCAAGCCAGGCTCCCCGACGCGAGGGAAGGGACCGGCCGCCTGAGCTGCCCTGAGGGGGGGAGAGAGGCGGCGGGGGAGAGTTGAGCCACCTTAGCGCTCTCACAGCAAGTACTGCCCGCTGGGCAGGGAGAATGAGGCGGCCGGGCCGGGCCGGGCTGGGCGGAGCTGCCGGGACACGGCGGCTCCGGGCGGGGCGGGTTACCGCCGGTAACGGTTCCCCCGCTCTTCACACGGCCGTCGGTGAGTACAGGATTAGCCACCCGCGAACCTGTCCCGTCACGGGCCCCGGCCCTGCCGTGCGAGGCAGGGGCCTGAGGCGGTGGTAGGCTGCGTGTTTGAGCCGGCCCGCCCCGGGCAGCCGCGCCAGCGGAGGACGGGGCAGGGGAGAAGGAATGCCGGAAAAACACGTAATTTCATTCACATCTGACTAACTTTTCTCGGGATTTCTTACCAAGGGGATCAGATTTTCCCCTCTCAGGCATAAACCAGACTTTGGCACGGTCACGCTCATGAAAACGCTGCACAGCAGAGGCAAGGGGCAAGCCACAGCCCTCACGGGAACACAGTTTCTACAACACGAGTAGCTGCTTCAGGCTCCCTGCTCCGGCTTCTTTTCCTTATTCCTTCGTTGGTTCTGATCTATGCTTTCTCCACTGCAGATTTAGTTATTTGGTGCCTGATCTTGCCGTCGGTTCATCATTAACACCGGATGATTACCACTTGTGTGTACAGGACGGTCCAGGTACGAACAAACGGAACCACTGAAAAATCACACCTACCATTATTTATTCTGTTCCTACTTTTTCTTCTTATCTGTTATTAAAAATCCCACCTGAAACCCGGGTCTTTGCTCCAGGTCACCTGTTGCCATTTGCTCTGTGTTTGCTGCAATTCAGAAATAAAGCTGGGCCGTGGTCTTGCAGGAGAAAAAAAAACAACCCAGAAAAAAAGTGATCAGGGTTGAAATTAGGCTCTTGGACTACACAAATTAATTGCATATATGTATGAACAATTGGGGTTTTTTTTTAATGTGCCTACTAACATGATACCCTCTGAATCTGCAAGATGATATGTGAATGTTACAGACACTGTCTGGGTGCTCTTCCCCCATCCTACCATCTGAATGGGCAAAATTTGCTAGTAACATTAAAACTAGACTGTACTCCCCCTGCAACTGGGTACATTTGCTTAGTTATTTGCATTCCTGAAATATTAAAAAAAACATTTTCAGTACCCCTGTCATTCTCTGGCTGTGCAAATCTCTTATAATTTGTTCTCCTGAGAATCTGGGATCTATCACAAGAGCTAATACTAATTCTGCTGAACTGGTCCAAACCTGCAGTTCTCTCTGGATAACTTCAGTTAGTCACACTCGGAGGTCACTTGCCCCACTAAACCAAGCTCAAGTTCAAAATACACCATGAACAGTAGCCTGATAAACAAGAATTATATCCTCGCGTGCAATTTATTTTTAAGAAAAATATATCAACAGAATAAAACAGAAAAAGAATAGACAGAAACACAAAATGACCCATTTGTTGTTCAGGTAACATAAAGTCAAATTAGGTTAATGTTGCACTCTTTCCCAAATCAGACCATTTCTATAATTCTACACAGAAGATAAAATGCAGCATACTTACGAATATATTAATATACATATTAAAAACCAGATCCACCCTCTACCACCATAAAGACTCCCTTAGATTTCAGACAAATATATCAGATCATTAAATTGTCCTGATACCTTTTTCATCTTAAAATACTTAGAAGTCTTTGTAAGCAAATGATCCACTTGAAGCTGCATTTTCCTTGCTGTATCTCAGCCAAACATCTCCAGACTGTCTAATGTTTGGAAATTTTATCAGGATAGTGTGTGGGGGGGGTTAATGTCAGATTATTAAAAAATGTTAAAAAATCAATCAAGCATGCGTTTTATGGGTTTATTCAATGAACAGGTGAGTCTCTGATGTGTTCAAAAGAATTCTGACTACCGATAAGTTTTCTTTACTTGAAAACACTTTGGGCACGCAGGGGACATGACTTTCAGCTACACTTTTTAATATCAGCTGCTTTGCTCTTTCTAGGAAGCTGCATAATGAAATATAGAGACTTTGATTCCACTGGATGTTTGCCACACCTTGGGTACACGAAGTCATAAAACCTGGAGAAAATAAGCGGAAAATGCCTGTAATTCAACTTGAATTCCTTTAATAGCCCCTTTCCCCTACTGACCGTTTCAAGACTAAAACTGGCCTAGATCTTCCTACCTGGAATTGTTTGGTGTACAGTAATGACTGTTCTTCCAAATGGATTTCAACACATGTGATGGAAGGAATTTTTCTTTCCTTTTATCTTACCTCCTCTGATGGGAAAATTACCCCCCTGCTGTGAGTTACAACAGGGCAGTTAACCATTACAGAAAGAGTAATTTCAGGGTGAGGGAAGTCAAATATGCTACTGTTATTGGTTAACAGTTGCATTTCTCTACTTGCTGCTGGTTTTCTTCAAACTAATGAAGGAGAGAACCAAGCATTTTCCACCCTCACAGTTTAACACTGATCTACTGCAACCTGAATTGAAAATTTGTATTAAAAACACTTTTATGTGTAAAAACAAACAAACAAACAAATATGCTGAAGACCTTCATGCTGTTCTGCATTCAAGTAGCGATACATCAACTATCTGCTATTTTGTGCCACATTGTACCATTTCTGGTGATCTTAGGCCTAATTTTCAATTACACAACCTTATTTGGCATAGGAATGCTTGTGCATCTATTTTGATACTCGTGCTGCTCCAAAATACTGTTGCCCTTTGCCTGTGGCCACGCTAGTTAAAATCAGTTTTGTGGACTGCTGTAAAATACCCCTGAAATGGTATCAGCACATTGCTAGCCTTAAAGCAGCCTAGAACTGGTGGGCAAGATCTTTGTCCAAAACTGGGAGTACCTCCTGAATCCTTTGAAGAACTGCAATGCAGAATTTTGCCCATAGTTTCACCTTTACACAGCTATGCCTATGAAGACTTAGTCTTTCAAATTCTGCTGCTTACATTTCTGCCCTCTATTCCTGGACTCGTGCTGCAGTGGAATCTCACCATTTTATTAATCTATAGGCAACACCTTCAAATTCAGTCCCTGGAAAAGCCCACCATGGGCTACAGGGCTCGTCATTTCACACCAACCTTTTCAGGACAACAAAATGTATTTTCTTCAGTAACAGAACAAAGCAAAACAAACCCAGAGTGTTTCCAGCGCAGTGTAACGTCAGCACATTTTCCGCCCTGCCTAGGCAGAACCACTACCTGAGAGCAAAGGAAAGCTCAGACACTCCAGCCTGTGAAGGCAGAGCCTGCACCCACCAGAATCTGCTCCTTCTAGCCTTTCTAGGGCCTGACCTCTCATCGCCACTATTGTTTCAGTTTCTAAGCTATCACATTCTCCACAATAATGAGAAAAGCTGCTGAACCCACCCACACAATTGGGACAAATGCAGAGACACATAATTTTTTTATGAGTAATGTCAGACCACTCAAATTACTGGGGGTTGATGCATGAGACCAACATCAGTTAGTTTGTGTGTCAGGATCACATGATGGACCTGAGGACAAGCAAGAAGCACACGTTGGGGGATGTGAGGAGAACAGAGCCGTGGCATAGTGACATAGCATCAAACAGGGCTGCTGCTTCTGCCACAAAGTGCCATGAGGACTCCGACATTTCTGGACCAGAAAAGATCGTGCAGCTTTTTGCAGGTCACTGAAAATGCTCAGTGAGGGCAAAATGTGAGGACGTGAACACGTCCTAGTGCTGAAGAAAAGACCAATAAAAGGTATAGAAAGGGTAAGGATAGCATTTCTGAACAGAGAGAATAAAATTCAGCTTGTCCTATTGCATGCAGTGCTGATAATCTCACTTAAGCTGCACCCCTTTGTGCAGCTTGTCTAAAAACCAGGCTAAGCAATAGCAGCCACTTTCTTCCCAGTTGCAGTTCTGGGGCAATCAGAATGACTGCATCGACAGTGTAAAGCTCACAAATACCAGGTGGTTCAGCTCTCTCTCACACACACTAACTGAAAGAAACAAAATACAGATGTACTGATGCAGTTGTAAATTTTAAAACCCGTGTCAGCTGCTTACACAATTGCCAGATCAGAAACTTATTAGAATACCAGGATTGATTATTTTTGCTTAGACAATCTGCATTAGACATTCACAGTTTAAGCCATAGCTTTTAGCAACACAGGCACTCGTAACAGTCGTCTTGAGACAGCTGAGATGGTAAAGGGTTACGTAGCGAATAGGCCTTGGTGAACCCTTAGAGGCACACAAGGCAATGGTACTCAGCAGAGAACCAGATTCCCAGTGGTTACCTCACGTAGGGCCAAAGTTGAACAATTATACCCTTCATCTGGTTTTGTAAAGAAAGTGCAGCCATCCCTTCCCAGCAAAGATTTCTCAGTGCTACTTAGTTATCAAAGTAGCCAACTTTGATCGAGGCACCTGAGATTATCAATTGAGTATTCCTGATCCATTCACATAAGATAAATTCTTCTAAATAACATGTAGTTTACGTTTTCCACGGGCCTTGCCTTTTCTCTCTCTCTGTTCAGTTGTACTCATCATCCACTAGATACTCACCTACTGTCTGGAAGCAAAGTTATGGGGGTTTGGTTAATCTGGTATATGGAGGGTTTTTTTAATGGTCTTTGCTTGTTTGTTTTTTTCCTCAACATGAATAAAATGGGACTCCTGTAAGTTACAAGAAGAAACAATAGGTTCAGGCACACCTTTGTATGTAAACAGGACTAAAGAAATGTGCAAATCATACCCTAGGAGATAATTTATCTGCAGACAGATATCTATATGCTTTTCTATTGTAATTTTACCAAAATTTTTTCCGAGCTTTTTCTAAATCCCTGAGTAAAGATTTATAAGGACTCCTCTAATGACTCCTACAATTTCTTTTTCGTTCTGTGTAGGTTTTTCTTTGGTGTTTCCGCTCTTTCTCTTCCACATACCCCAGCTGCAATCAGAGCAGACCCTTATGTCTGCTCTGATATTCAGCTGACAGTTGAACTAGTTGCTCACGTAATTCAACCTCCAAATGGCTTCTCATTTGGATCACAATGTTGTGGCTAGACAAGCCTGTGCAGAGCCATTGCCCCATTTTGGTGCCCATTTCTGTGCATGAGCTGCTTCTACAAACAGCAGATAAGGTTGGCCTGTTATTTTTTGGATTAAATAGAGGAAATTGTTCCTGCAGGTTGGCACTTCAGGCCAGACAGAACACCTGGCATGGACGTAGAGCAGGAGCAACCAGCAGCTCATTGGTACTTAGAGCTGCAATAAATAGATGGCAGGGCTAGATCTCCTGTTATCTTTTGTCAGCCACTGTATAAAATTAGACATTCTATGTCTACATCATCCTTTAAACACATGACGGGTTGCCTTCACCTCTAAAGATAGACATGATATCTAGTTACTGTCTAGCCCTCTAGACAATTACAGTGACAAGTGTAAATGTAGCTGTATATACTGACCTATTATATCATACATATCAAAGTTCGTACCAATATATATTCAGTGTGAAGCTATGTCATCTTATTTCCAACACTTTTGTTGTGTATGCAGCCAGAATAACAGATAAACAAAGGAAAACAAATAGATGCACTCAGTGCCTTTTCCCTTTTTTTACTGAAGAGCACGAAATGTCAGCTGTGCGAGACTTACTGCAGCTCTAATAAATGTAACTTTCTGGCTGAATATTCTTCAGGTGCTTCCTTAGCTTTTGCATTCTAAACATACAGAGTCAGTGTAAACTGCTGCTAAGTTGCCAGCAACAGTGTATGTTTGATTCCTGTTCTCCTCAGGTATTTTCTGTGCTGTCTGGTATTATCCAATTTTGTGTATCTCTGACATCCAAGAGTATTAAATTACTCTTGCAGACACTGCCACCTGCTGCAATTAACCTAAACTAAAGCTAGAATCTTTCCTTTCAGTAGACCTCAGCTTTGTATCAGGTACAAAGGGGACCAACATTTGCATTCAGGCATGCTTACCCTGAAACCAAAAACCTCTGATGGCTTCAGTCTACACATACATGATGTATATAGCTACGAACAAACTTTTCCATTTAATTACTTCCTTGTGAAGTCAGTTATCTTTGTGCAAAGTGGGTGCAAACCGTCCTTCTGATTCTGCATGTGTGAAACCACCTTCAAGGAATGCTCACCTATGTGTGCTACTATGTGTATGTTTGAATGCACACAAACACCAGATGACACAGTGTAGGAAAGCAGGCGACAGTGTCTGCCCTCGGGTGACATCCCTTTAATGTACAGCCCAGAGGAGAGCAGGATTTAGCCCCAGCCCTACCCTTCCCTCCCCCTTGTCTTCAAAACTCAGACCGGTGTACAGGCCAACGCTTAGATTAGTTCACTGCTGCTGGTGCAGCCATGCTGCATGGATCCTTTCATTAGCAGCATCACCTCTTTTACTGCCTCGCTAAGCAGCCATGAGGGCTGTGCACACATTTTTATCTGGTTAAAGGTGTCCCCGCTTCCTGCAGGGGGGTTGGACTACCTGACCTTTAGGGTCCCTTCCAACCTAATGGACCCTGCGATACTAGGGCAGTATGCCAAGCTGCAGGGCCTTCAACACTTTGCCTTCGTGCCAACTGACATGCTAGAGCAGCAGCCACCAAAGGAAGGTCACTCTCGCTATCCGCATCATCCTTCTGCACAGTGACTGCTGCTTAAAAATAACACGAAATAGTGGAAATTGGTACATTAATAATTAAAACCTGTAAATCTCAACAACCGGCTCACCTATTTTAGATACACATGTGGGGCAAGGAGATTAATGGCAAGACCTTTACTGGGGACAGACCTTTCTGGAAAACCGCATTTTAGAAGGAAAACCTTGGCGGGCCTTAAGGCGGTAGGGCAAGCCCCTGCCGCGGCGGGGCGTACGCGGGTTACGAGCCCTTCCAGAGGTCGGAGCCGGACCCGGGCCTCGCAGTGACGCCTCCGCGGCTGCAGACCCGCGCTGGCCGGCACGTTGGGTACCGTAGGCTGCGGTCGCGGCTCCACCGCCGGCTCCGCCCACACCCAGCGCCGGCCGACGACCAGGTCAGGGCTGGCTCCAGCCCGACTGGCAGCGGCGGCCGTAACCCAGAGCCGGACGAGGCCCGCACTGCCCCAGGCGCGGAACGGCCATGGGCTACAGGCCACGCTCCTCCCAGGCTGCGCAGAGGGTGACTCCGCAGCCACCCAGGCTCCTCCTTCGCCGCGGCTGCGCGCTGGAAGTCACGCTGTGCCGGGCCGGGCCGTGCTGCGCCGGGAGCTGTGCGGGGTGTGCGCGCCTATGCTGCGCGCTGGGCTGCTCATCCGCGCCCTGGGCCGCCCCCGCGGGGCTGCGCGGAGCTGCTGCTGCGCGGCCCGCGGCTGGGCGGATGGCGGGTCCCGCCCGCGGGCCGTTCTGGGGCTGTCGCCGGGTCAGGGCCGGCCCGGGAGCCTGGTGGTGGTACCGCCGGGCGCCCGGGCGCTGCGCTGGGCGGGTAAGCGGCGGGACTGGAGCTGCAGCAGGGCCGGACAGGGTTACAGCACGCCGGGCCGTGCTTGCCGATCCCCGCGGCCAGGCCCCGGTCCCGCTCGGCGGAGGTGCTTGCCTGCGTGTCCCGACAGGCCTCGCCGTGCGAGCACCGCGGGCCGGGAGGAGGGAGGAGGCCGGGGAACCAAACCGGCTCTAGCCACACTCAGTGCCTTCTGCCCGGGCTCTGCTGGGCCCCTGTCACGTTCGTAGGGGCCCTCGAACGATCCAGGGCGCTTAGTTCCCGTGCTGGCGCTTTAGACAGGCGGCTTATAGCGGGACACCGCGTAATCGAAGTGCATCTGCTGGAAGTAGAAACCTCTTGTCTGTCCTCAGGTAAACTTTGTCAGCGCGCCACAGCAGAGGCCTCCCAAGCCACCTTAGCGAGCGTGTCACCCGTTTTTGCAGTGGTAAGTCGGTGCCCATGTTCCCAACCAGGAGGGCAGCTGGTGCTTTTTTTCTTTCCCCTAAGAGAAATGGGTTTGTCTCTCGGAGAACATCCCTGGTCCTAAGTTGTAAGGTTTTCTGATTTGAAAACCAATTATGGCATATATAACGTTCACTAGGATGTTTTTCTAAGATAAAGTGTCTGCTGGAAGTTGTGTTGCTCTAAGTATGAAGACAGGTCGGCTTTTGGAAGTGCTGCCGTCAGAGAAGGCTTCTCATTAAGCTTTTCAAGGCTTGCTAATGGCTTTCAGAAATACTGTTTCTGTGTCTTGGTAGCTGTAATACCAACCAAGCATAAGATTGGGGAGAAAACAAGCTCTCTGTATATTCTTCTTTTTAAAAACCAGAATGAAAGCCATTTGCAAACTGGTTGACTTAGTGCATATGAGGGAAGGTAAGGCCTCCTTGTTGGGAGCAGCAAGGTGCGTGCTGCTAGGTCCTCCTGGCCGTGAGACCCCTGTTGCAGCTCTGCTGGAGTCTGTGCTCAGGTGTATTTAACTCATGGAAAGTTGTTTTTAAAGCCAGTTATATGGAATTAAGATACACAGTTTATAAGCAAAACAGCATTCTGATTAAACCAAACATTGCAGTTTTTTTCCAATAAAATAATTTTACTAGGAGATGCAAGTGTTAAATGAATAATCTGCTGACAAGGAGGGTTTAGATGCGCGTTGCTAGCTGAACAGCATGTCAGTGTAGTACTTCGTGTGGGCACAAGGCCTAACTACCCAATTTGTGGTATTCTGTATGAAATTTATTTGTAAATTTTTCAAACTGCTTTAGAGGAAATAGCAAAAAAAGGGTACCCTTTATTGCCTAAACAGGTCTGATCCTCTGTAAAGCACCTCCTCCTCAAGGTTCATGTGAGGACAGATGACATTGTGTTTATTTGGTGTATATACAAATACAGCAAACATATGGCAGTCTGGTGCAGTTGGGATGAACTGTGAAGAGAGGGCATAAAAAGTTGCTGCTTCTTCATAGCAAATTTTCCACTTGACTTCTAGACAAGTGCAAAGAATTTTGGAAATTGACTTCTTGTTTTAATAGCAGTGCTGTGAAAAAAAGATAATTTCTTTTCCCACTCCCTTAGATGAAGCTTGACAAAGAGGGAAATGCCACCTATTTTGGTGAGTTTTCATTGTAGTTTTGCTTGGGTTTGTTTGTTTGTTTGTTTGTTTGTCTTTTTACTTTGTCCAAGACAGAAAAGCTCAGTTGGAAATCTCATGGGTAGAAAATTATATTTGGGGTACTTCACTTTTATTTGGGATGTTGCGGGTTCTCTGTTTTGTTGCCTTCTGTTGATCTTCACAGTATCTTTATTGCTACAATCTTTGTATGTTTTAAAGCAGTGTTCTGAAAATAACATCTCTCACAGGAAGCTTATTTTTACTTTGTCTTTTCCCTTTTCAACCAACATGCTACTTCCCCTGCCTTGTATTTCCCTTCCTGTAGGATTACACCTACTTTCTCAGATGAGTCACTTGGTTTCTGACATGAAATTAATTGTCCAACTTTTTTACTTGTATCTAGATAGTCTTCTAAACTTCCTAAGAAAAAATTGACATTGAGGAATCGAGGGGAGGAAAATTGGTTTAAAGATAGCAGATAGCACGGCTTTTTTTTTTCATTTTGCAGGACTTAGTCACACACTAAAATGTAATTTGAGAACATACATGTCTGTCCTCTAAATGTCTTCATCTAAAAATATTTTTACAACAGAAAAGAAGAAAACAGAATTGTACCAGGAGTTGGGTCTTCAAGCTCGAGATCTACGGTTTCAGCACTTGATGAGCATTGCAACTAGGAACAACAGGATCATCCTGCGGATGGAGGTAACGGTTTCTCTATGGCTGAGTGTAAGCTGGAGCTGTGTCTTACCCTTGCACCCACCTGCATTTTCTTGTGCAGTACTTGAAATACCGTCTTTATGTGACGTGCAGTTCACCAGTAAATATGTCTTTGGAGCTGTACCTAGCCATCAGAGTTTGATGTTTACCTGCAGTACTTATTATTGACCATTTTGCTAGTTGAGCACAGGAGGAAACTTGCTAACATTGTCACAGAAGTGAAGACTTAACGAGGAGCCTCTTCTGTATTGTACAGCTAGCACAGTGCTTTATCTGTATCATGGGGAGTATGCTGGCTCACAGTCAGCATGAGATTCCGTTAGTTTCCTGCCTGAATTCTATTTGGTGAGTGTCTTTATCAAAGGCTGAATTGTCAAATGTGCTACTGAGTCATGAGAAGACAGAAATCTTCAGGGAGGGTATTTTTTTCTCCCCAACTCCTACGTGTACTCTCTTTTTCAGTTCTTGAAGGCTGTCATAACACCAGAGTTTCTTCTGATACTAGATTATCGTAATTTAAACCTGGAACACTGGCTCATCAGTGAACTGGCGTCCCAGCTGGCTGGGGAAGGTCAGCTAGTTACATATTCCCTGCCCTTTGAATTCCGAGCCATAGAAGCAATCCTGCAGTACTGGGTGAGCTACATCGTTTTTATTTCAGTTATTTTGGAAGTTGTTGCTTTATAGAAAGGACAGTGTGGTTTTCCTCTTGAGTTAATATTTATGCATCCACATTCATATATATATTCCACGCTTATTGTGGGAGCTGGGTTTTGGTTTTTTTAATTGTTACTGTTTTGGCTCTTGGTGACTTCGCTTTTATGGTTCTGTGTGTCTGTGTTTTCGTTCCGTTCCCAAGAAAGTGCCATCTGGAAAGTTTCGTTTTGGAACAACTGATGTAAGGATGTGATGGCTTCACCATCATTTGGACAGATAAAAGCCAAGTCAGAATATCTGCCTTCCTAGAGACATGCCTTAGGTGAAACTGAAGTCACGCAGAAGCACTGAGCCTTGAAAACCTGTGCTTGCTAACGCTACTGTGCCAGGTCTAGACAATCAGTGTTTTAGCTTTACCAGCCTTGTCACCACTGGGCTTCAGTTCAGTGCAAATCACCCTCTATAATAAAAATACTGTATTTTGCACTGGCTTTATCTTGTAAGTGTTACCCCCTTGGCAGGTATTTCCCGGGCATTGCAAAGCAGATCGCATTAACTTGCCTGTTGTGAATTTTGTGTTCAGAGACAGGAGTCAGTTGCCCAAGTCATTCTAAAGGGATTGCTTTAATTCTTATAAAGGATCGTGTTGTTATCTAGATCAGCAAACTGCAGGGGAGACTTAACACTTTGCAGCCTCAGATCCTTGAGACACTGGAAGCTCTAGTGGACCCCAAGCTTTTGTCTGTGGATAGGAGTAAACTACACATTCTCCTGCAAAATGGCAAGAGGTAAATAAGAGTAAGCTGTGAAGAGACTAGAAGATGACCATAGAAAATTACATGTGATAAAATGCTAGAAAAAATGATACCTTAGTATGAATTTCCTAGATCTCTGTAATGTTGAGTTGTGCACCTTATTTGTAAATGTAAAAAATGGATACATGAAATGTCTGTAGTGACATGGGGGAAAACAGAAGAAGGGAAATCTATTCTGACTTGTCAGAAACACCGTTGAGCTTCTTAAATAGCATCTGACAGAACAAAGTTATACCTAAGAGAACAAAATACCATGAAAATGTTCCCCATAAAGCAAAATGAGGTTAGCCTTTGGATCTGTGCTTTAAGATTACTAGTACTGAATGGCTTCCTGTATGAGCCTCTCTGATAGGACAGCGCAAATACGCGCTCCTACGTGCTCACGGAGTGCTTGTTTTTTCTGACTTAGGAGCATAGCCAGAAAACACGTCTGAATCCCATTTAGTGTGTGTCTGTAGCTCACTGGTCCCCAGAGAGATGGCTGCCACTGCTAACTGCGTGGCCTGCAGGGAATTTTTTTGAAGGAGCTCCTAGTACCCCACAAGGAACTCTTCCCTGGCCACTCTGTCTGGCCAGGGTGCTGGCTGGCAAACTCATTTAGAGATTACCTTTGTGCACTGGTGCCAGTGGGGATTGCTTGACCTTTTGCCTATTCTTTCTTCAGCTTGTCAGAACTGGAAACAGATCTTAAAGTTTTCAAAGAAACAATTCTGGAGATCTTAGATGAAGAAGAAGTAATAGAAGAGCTCTGTCTATCTAAATGGACTGATCCACAAGTATTGTATGTATATTTTGAAACCACCTACTTTTAATTTTAAAAGTGTGCTTTTCAAGGAGAATCTAAGCACTAAACTGGGTGCTCCCTGCCAAAAAGCAGAAAGAAAAAGAGTCTTGATTTTTATTAAGCCCTGATGCTTAACTGCTTCAGGAGTCATCGTATTTGCCATTTTGGAGGGGGATTCCACTAGCACTAGTCATATAAGGCAGTTTCAAAGAGTTCTTCTGTAGCAGGCCAGCTTATTGTGTATGTAATGGGATGGGAGCAAATGCTGTTTTTCAATGCAGGTTAACTCTTTCTGGGAGCATTTCCTTCAGTTTCACCAAAACCCCAAAGCAACAGATTTTAACACTTGCATTGAGCAGGTCAGGCACCACGCTTCCTTCGTTATGAAGTGTTCTGGACCGCCTCGCTTCCAGGTGTTTGCTCCCCAGCAGAACCTGGAAGAAAGATTCCCTGGAGCAATCTCATTGCGAACCTGAAGAGAAGCGCTTCAGGAAAATATCTACATGCAGAAATTGTTCTGTTGTACTCTTGTAAAATCTGATGAAAGACCACCCACAGCAGCAACAGCAGCACTGGTCACCTTAACACAAACTGAAAAGCAAAAAGATAATGTAGATCAGATCCCAGTATGTTTTGGGCCAGTTTGTGGGTATACAGACCCGTTTTATGCTTAAGCAGATAACAAAAACTACGACTCAGGGTCCTTTGTGAGATTTCTGAGTAATACTTTTGCCTAACTGCATTGCATGCAGGTACTAATGCTGTTCATGGAGTAGCATGGGCTTGAAATCAGGAGATGGCTTCTTGCCCTGCAGAGCGTAGTCTAAACGTGCAGCAGAAACTCTGTTGCAGAAGTGGGATGTGGTTTGCATTCCTGATGCGTCTGCTGGAGCAGTCTGGGGAGGGTTCTGGATTCCTGGCTGCTCCTGGGCCAGCAGCTGATCTTCAGCCTTGTTTTGCTCACAGCCTTCCTCTGGGCTTCATACAAGCTGCTGGGAAGTTCCTTCTTGCTTCATGGTAGTCAGCACGTAGGGAACATCTAGGAACGTTACCACAGTCACCTTAACTCTCATGTCAGGAAGGAACCTGAAGTCAGCTCTTCCTGCAGACAGACAGGGGAGGTGGTGGGAGGCTGTGTGAAGAGCTGGAGCCGTGCAGCGAGGCAGTCCATGCCCGAGGCACATGAGGAAATGCTGTACACAACAGTGTGTCTGTGGGAAGGCTGGACATGTATGGGCCCAGGATTGATGCAGGTGATGTGTGATATTTGATGACCTCAGGAAGCCTGAGAAGGTGTGATCAGTTAGGCATATAGGTGCCATCAGAGATCATTTGCAGGAGGAATGGTGAGCTGAGCCCAGAAAGATGAGGCAGGCTTCTTATTTTTGTGTGGAGGGATGGCAGGCTATCAGAGACTCATGAGACAGGTGGAGGCTAATTAATGAAAGATGGTGGTCCTTATGCCAGTTGTTTCCCTTTGTATATCAACAGAGTGGCTGATGTAAAGTACTTGTCAGGTCCTTGAGCTGACTCTGTATTACTGCAGATAAGGCTTTAAGGCTTCCAAGTCCACAACTCCTGCTGTCTGTGCAATGAAACCGTCGAGGTGTGAAGGGCTTTAAAATTGGCCTGGCTAACTCCAAGTTTGTGCCACATTACAAAGAAACTAGAGGCTCTGTTGAAGGTCCCCAGGGAGCTTAAGTGGGGATATGTCTTAAGACACATCACTGATTTTCTTGGAAAACTGCTTCAAAGAGGTTCCCTTTATCAGTTAGTAATGCTAGGAGGGGATTCTTTAACAAGTTTAGTCTCTAGAGAAACAAGGTCATACTGCAACAGAAAAAATGATGAAGAATCTTCCTGGCTTTGCTGCTACTTTCCAAGCTCTTGTGGATATTGAGTTTCTCAGCGTTCATCTGTGCAGTGAACAATCCCATACACTGCCAGAAACGTTCTGTTCTGGAGAAGGCTGCTGCACCAGCAGTTAAAGTTTCTCAGACTTCAGAGCGCAGCGTATTTTCCCATTGGCGCCCACTCTTGGGCTTCTTCCTGCTCCCAAAACCTTTTGCAGTAATTGCTGTGTACAGCTGAAACACCTTACAGCTAAGCTATTGTAATATGCACCTAAAACGTTTCCTCCAGTGTGTAATTGTGTGCTGACTTTTGGTTCTGTTGTATTCTTGGGAGTTTCTGACTGACGGTTACCAGCTTCCACCACTTGAGGGCACCAAAATAATGAAGCAGCTCCTTTGAAAAATGCCAGCACTTTGGAATAACTTTATAATAATATAAAAATAATAATAACATAAAAATATATAAAACATATCTACTTTGTGTATCTAAAAAAGTAAGACTTGTGGTGTTGTGCATGCCTTGAGCACGTCAGATGCTAACTACTCTACTCAAAATAATTGTCTGCCTGTGCTGATCAGCTGATAGATGTAAAAAATCTGGCTTTTATTTGAAGGTGTTGGTATTGATGGAGATGCTTCACTGAAAAGATTGGGATTTTGAGATCTTGTGTCTAACGGCGCTGCTGTTGGCTGTTCTCCACAACTCCCATGTGTCTTGTCTTAACACATCAGTGATACCTTCTGTAATTACATGTAGCTAACCAGGAAAATGTGAAATGTTGCTCACAGTGAGGAGAGTACATCTGGGATTGACCATGCAGAGGAAATGGAGCTGCTGCTGGAGAACTATTACAGGCAAGCAGAAGATCTTGCAAATGAAGCTCGGGAACTCAGAGTGCTGATTGATGACTCAGAAAGCATCATCTTTATCAACCTGGACAGGTGAGCTACCCTATCTGTTGGGACTGCCACAGGCTGAGCAGAATTTAGTGCTGCCCAGGCTTTCTCAGATCAGTGCCTGCAAGGTAAGTTGTGCAGCTCTATCTTCATGAGGGTTTGAATGAACTTGCAGCCACAGCACCAGAGGCTGTGTTGCACTTTTCATAGTAGTGAAGTGGATAAAGCAGCAAGACAGGCATCAGTTTTCACTGGTAGGAAAAACCACACTGCTCCATGACCCTTCAGAGCAGTTCTTCACTAAGGAAATGTCATCAAATCTAGGGGCAAAATAAAATTCTGCTCAGGAAACTTTGCTCCTAATTCAGCAGAACTGAAATTTTTAAGGGTCTGGCAAGGCTGCTCAAGCGTTCCTACAAGTTGCATTATCACTGTATGGAATGACATGAATAACTTTGGAGGGTTTCTTGTCTCTGTATGCTGCAGTTTTCACTACTGGGCAGCTTTCTTACTGAAAAATAATTAGCTTGCATTTACAAGCACATGCCCCTCTTATCTCTAAGGTCAGTGGTTAATGTTCCTTCTCTTTACTGGGGAATTACTTTTAGAAGTGATTAGTGAATTCTGCATCAGGAAACGACAAAAGTCCTTTTGGGGAAGACTTGAATATGGAGTTAACCAAAACAAGCTCAAGTTTATAGTCCTGCAGCATTTACTCTCTCTACTTCTTTGTAAGTATATCAGTTTGCAAGGTAGCAATAAATTTCTGTGGCTTGTAGATGCAGACATAGAAATTCCAGCCAGGTAGTGGTGGTGGAACACAAATTTCCACAGAAATCTACTGTTTCTCTGTGTATGTAAACTTACAAGAGAGTGATGCTGGAAGGTCTGTTGATGACTATGCTCAACCTGCTGCCTTAGAGCTATTATCTTGAGGCAGCAATTTCAAACTGACAGCCTCTCTGTACTGCTGTTTCATGAGCTGCTGAATTCCAGGATGACTTCCTCAGTTTCACGGTTTGGTTTTAGGGCATGCTGTATGGAATTGAGAATTCAGGCAGCAAATCAGCTTTTGAGTTCCCCTTACAGATGTTTCTCCCTTCTTTAGCCACCGCAATGTGATGATGAGACTGAACTTGCAGCTGACTATGGGGACCTTCTCTCTCTCGCTCTTCGGACTCATAGGAGTTGCATTTGGTATGAACTTGGAGTCATCTCTCGAAGAGGTGAGGAATGAATGCTGCTTTTATCAGTGACATAAAACATGGGCCTTGGTATTTTAGAATCATAGAAGGTCCTGAGTTGGAAGGGACCCATAGGGATCATCAAGTCCAACTCCTGGCTCCACACAGGGCCAACCAAGTCAGAGCATGGAACTGAGCGCATCATCCAGACGCTTCTTGAACTCAGTCAAGCTCGGTGTTGTGACCACTTCTGGGGAGCCTGTTCCAGGCTTATATTCAGTACAACTCCATTCTTTCCATAGGTAAAGATCAAGATTTAGATCAGCATGTAAAGTAATATAATTTAGTCCTTGAAACTAAATTATGTTTAGTCCCTAATGTACTTGATGTGTTAGGGCAGTCACCTTTTAGTAAGCATGTTGCTTTGGGGCTGACGACACAGGATTGCATATGTAATGCCCACAGAGGGGAAACAAAGGAAGACAAAATTATGGTTGAATCGGGACTGACTGTAAAACGATATTCAGATTTCTCTAATGGTCACCTGTTTTTCCAAAAAGCCCAGTTTTGTCTTCCAGATAGAAGGGTATTTGACAAGCAGCCAGGGCGTTTCCAACACACCAGAGGAAATACTCTGCTGGGTTATAGCCAGACTGGTGGGGTACAAATGTACAGTTTCACATGCTGTCCTTAAAAAAAAAAAGACAAAAAAAAAAAAAGATAACTTCCTCCTTCCTGTACTCGTTAAATAGAAAGGTTGAATTCCCAGAATTTCTGATGAAGGAAATAAAACTCCATGGGAAAGTAACAGAATATCCTAGAGTGATTCCTAAATAAAATGCTTTGCTATGGAACAGCTTTTTTCCCAAGGTGGGGTTTGGCTGTTGATGGTAGAGTTTACCGCTTCCTTCCATGAAGGAGAAGAACACTGTTGGGAAGTGAGAGATTAACTTTGGATATTCCCTTTTCTGAAGAGAGAGTTGCATGACTAATGGGAGCCTTCTCTTGGTAGGACCCCAGAATATTTTGGCTGGTGACAGGGATTATGTTTCTGGGAAGCGGTCTGATATGGCGGCGCTTGCTTTCCTTCCTTGGGCGGCACCTGGAACCTCCACTACCTCCTCACGTACGTATGACTGCCAAGGGTTCCTGCATGTACAGTTACTTTCTAAAGCAGGAAACAAGGTGGTGCAGAGGGGTGGGGGACAGAGCGTGAGGGAATTCAGCTCAGTGTCTCCTCCCTGGCTCCACAAAGGAGAAGGTTCTCTCTGGCTGGATTAAATGAGGTGCCAGCACTGGTAGGGATGCACTTAAGCACTAAGGTCCAGCTCATTGTGGCCAGACATGAAGCTGAGGCTGATGGTAGAAGCAGCCCTTATTCGCCTTCTCAGCTTCCACAGCAGTCTGTTCATAGTGAGGGACATTGGGATGCTGCCCTCCTCCCACCCACATGCTAATCAGGGTCCGTGGTCCTTGTCTCATGAAAGAGAAGTTAGACAAAAGGACCACAAGGATAGGTACTAACTGTAACATTTCTAGAGAACAATGCCATGATTGTGGTGTTCTGACACCCAATCTGACATTTGTAGCAGCTCCTCACACACACACACCAGCCACCCTTTCCATTGGTGCTGATGGCATCTCAGAGCCCTATGGTACTTCCAAGGACACCATCTTCAGATTAGCGAGATTTTGTGTGGGGCATTTTACCTGTTGACTCCCCTTTTCTGTCAAAGCTTGCGGGCCTGCGTTGTCTACCTCTGTTCTGCACTCTGATATTTATAGCAGGGAAGTATTGGTGGAGTCAAAAGTTACAATTGCTACAAGTGACAAAAGGAGAGGAGGGAAGAGCCAGATAAGCTGACTTTCTCCCCTCCCTCGCCACCTGGAGGCAGATGGAAGTAGTTCCTTGTAGATTGTTGAGGTTGGCTACAGCTACCTAGATTATCCTCAAGGGTTGCTCAAAACCAACCCCAGCACCTTCTGACTCTGCCTCGGAGAAGTGTACTGAAAGGGAGTAGGGAGGGAGAAGCCAGAGACAGTGTTCCAAAAACAAGAGGAGAAAAATCAGGTTTCAGGCTCCTGTGAAGCTTTTTTCCCTTCTGCTGCACATAGACCAGCTTCTCGTGTAATCACAGACTGTTTCCTGTTTTGCCTAGGTTTCTGCCGTTCTGAAAAAATCCCAACCAGCCCCTGGAAGAGTGGAGATAAAGAGCAGCCTTAAAGCAGAAACATTTGGGCTGAGCAGAAGCACGTTAGCAAACCAATAGGAACAGCAGGAACGAAGAGACTTCTGTTGTTACAGGGTGGACTTGGGACGCTTCCCTTGCGTTTGTTCTTCCTTACTGAAACCTGCAAGAATTTCTAAACTTGCTAATTTAATATATGGTTTGTGCCAAAAACCTGTAGTGAGGTTTTAATGCTCACACACAAAAGGAGAGAAACAGAAGGGGAAACAGCGACATGCTTTTCACAGTAGTCTCACCTCCTCACGCCTCTGTGCACGTTCCATTCATTTTGTGTTTCGCGTACGTGTGCTTTTTTTGGGGGGGTGCGGGGGCCTCCCTCATTGCAGGTACTTCCCTCATTGCAGGTACTTCACGTAATGGCCTTTCTTGAAGAGAAGGGTATTTTCAGCTTAAAGAATGACAGCAGTCAGTATTCATCAGCAATTGTCATTGGGAGCTGTAGATTTAGGAACCTGACTTCAAGCATCAAAGAACAATCCACCCCAAAAGCAGCCCTTTGAATGGATCTTTGAGGCCCTACCGTTCCCTTGTAGGGAACAGAATTTTTCCAAAGCGAAAAGCGTACCTGCATCTCTTGTGGAGCTTGGCACTAACCAAAGACAAAGGAAAGCTGTCAAGTGAGCAGTGACAGGGTTCGAAATGCAGCTGCTGACTTAGGCCCCAGACACCTGCAGTTCTAGTAACAAGAGAATTGGGCCTGTTGGTACCGCGCCCGTGTGCTCGCCTCCTGCCGCTACTGCAACGGGCCTGGCCAGAGCCACAGGTGCAGTTTAACCACTCCTCACGTGATGGTAAGGACTGATTCCAGTGCTGGTGGTTTACCTTGATCTCTCCTCTCTTCCCCCTCTACAAGACAGGACAAGGCCTGGCCTGGCCTCTCAGGAACTGGCCAGGTTAGTAACAGAGTGTGGAAGCCGTCTGTCCCGCGATGGACTGAAGGAAGGAGTAAGATGCTTACGCCCGCTATTTGTGTTTGCTGTTAGGATTTATATCTGAAGCACAGTCCTCTGCTGGTTTCTCTCTGTCTGTGGAGGGAGTGTGAAATCCTTCTCAGCAAGGTCACAGACTGCCTAGTTTTTGTTTGGGGTCTCTTAATCTCTCTGTAACATACACCGAGTACCTCCTTAGGTGCTACCAGATAAATTGCCGTGTTTTTACTAAAAAAACAGCAACTGTAGCTGTGAATGTTTTCATTTGGGACTGATGAGCCAAAAATGGAAATTAAAAGGTACAGAAATTAGGATTGTGCAGGCTTTTGATCTTTGTCATAATTGGTTGTACAGTGTTTTCAAATAGTTGTTCTTGCTCTGAACGGGACTTTGACCACAGACAAAAGGCACGAGAAGGTGAGAATGTTAATGGGGTTTGTAATGTTGAGATTTTTAGCCAATTTTTGGGCAGCCTTTTTTCCTAGCAGGCAGAGATACATAAAACCTCTAAACTGAGCGATCCAGCAGGAAGAAAAAACAGCTCTCATACCTTGGCTGATAAAAGCCCAGTGTGTGAGGGGAGGTGGGCCCTGATGTTTCTGCCCGAGTTGCAGTTGCAGAAGGCTGGGACTGAAGCGCGGTGCAGCTGGTTGGGAGGCTTTCACCTGCGCTTTCCAAGCTCGAGCACCGTCTTTTGCGCAAGAGAGACCAGAGAGGCTTCTGTGACCTGCACTGACTCCTTTCCCTGTACAGAGCTAACTTAAAGCACAATAAAAGCACTGTGAGAGGGATGCTTTTTTTTTACTGGACTACCTTTCTCTCTACAGACATGGGCAAATGCTGATGGCTTTCTTAGAGTTCAAGTAACTAAAATGCAGTCATATGCTGTCAAATTATGTTGTGATCATACATAGAAAAAACCAAAGCCAGGGGAGACTATGTTCAGAATTGGATTTGCTACAGAACGTCCTGGTTTCATTTTAAAAGGAAAACTTTTACTCTGTCCTTACACATACACTATTCATTCTACCTCACATCAGAATTCACACATTTGTAAAGTAAGTACAGTGTTCCTAGTTCCATCCTTCCATCCAGTTACTTCTTACATAACATTCAGATTTTAAACTTTTTTACGAGTTTTGCAATTTGGGCACATGAAGTTCCTAAAATAGATGTTGAAATGGACTATTCATCAAGCTAATGTTCACCTGACGTGTATCACCTCTGAGTGTGACCTGTGGAGTTCTGTGCTATTCCACTCACTTGGGCTATTCAAAATTAAAATGCTTTATGTTTGTGAAGGAGGCAAGAGAGAAAATACACGCACACGCAGTCTCCACACTACTGTTGCTAATAATAGCATCACATGTTGCTGCTCAAGTTGTTTAATAGATGATTGATGCACACTGTTAAACCTGCATCATACAAAATTAGTGTTAATTAGTTGAAGACTATTGTTAACAATAAAAGCTGTTAACAATACTAAGTCACTATGGTTATGGATTTTTACATGAAAGCGCAAAGAAAAGGTGCCAGGGTAGCCTCAGCCACGAGTGCAAAAGCATTTCCTACAACTTCATCAGTCTTGTGTTCTCTGTCAGTTCTCAGCTGCTGTTCTATGCCCTGAACACAGGCCTGAAGACTTGCTAGTTACAGACGCAGCCCTTCTGGTTGGCACTCACCTTGCTGACTGGCTTAGAGCTGCCCCTCTTCTATGCTTCTTGTTTCGATGGCAACTTCTGAGATCTTAGAATCCCTGTCTATCCCACTATGTGAGGAATTGTAAATAATGTGCTGTTCCTTCCTGGTTTTGTGAAGAAAGTGCTCAAATCTGACCAGTAAAGAAAGGGGAGCACCGAATGTTCCTTACACAGCTCAGTATTTCTACCGCAATCTACCTGCCTGCTCATCTCAGCCTCTTGGTTTCCAGACCAGCCTGTTCTAGGTTAAGTGATGCTCACAACAGAAGTAATTTATGCTTTTACATGACTGACATCGCTTTGGATTGTACGTCAGTCAAACCACTGTGACTGCTCTTATTTCCCCTCACTTAAAAATAGTGCCCAACCCTCCCTTAGTACTACCTTGGGCCCCGTCTAGCTACCTGGGACATCTATCAAACGTTTGCTGTCATGGTGTCAGCATGGTGGGTGGTTTGTATGAGTTAAGGAAAGTATCACAGATACTAAAAGATTCTTCACCGAAAGAGTAGCTGTGTCCCGGTCTTGAAGGCTGCTGTGACCTTCTACAGCGAGTAGACAAAAACCCTTCCACCCAGACGGGCTTTTGCCGAACTTCGCTCTGCTGCTACGACAACTTCTTTCTGCAGAGATACAGAACAAGGGTTAGAAGAGTTAGCAAAGTGCAGCTGCGGGTGCACAACTGCCTTCAGCTGCCCTCAGGAAAGCCAGGTTCTGGCAGTGTCATTATGGTAATATAGAAGTATGATGACAAATGAGAGAGAGAGCAACCCACCCTATCATAATAGAGGTTCACAAATTGCTTTGGCAAACAGGCTCTATTTTATTCAGGGATGTGGAGGAAGCTGGAGCCAGACAAATAAATCTCTCTCCAATATAGACTGTCAGGGGTAAGATCAGTACCACTGAAGCTGGAGTGTGGATGGGATTGGTGCCACAGCTTGGAGGCATAACTGCTGGGAGAGTCCTGCATTTCTGGTGTTGGATTACACACCCTCACCTAGGCTGGACACATTCCCAGTTCCAGGTGTTTCTCCACTGCGTGTTTTAACAGCACTGAGTCGAACACCATTTGTGACAGATGTGTCACACAGCACCTCAGCCTAGTGCTGCGTCTTGTTCAGCAGCCACACAGGAACGCTGCACTCACACAGGCTGCACCAAAACCTTTCAAGAACTGGACCTGTCTCTGCTTGGCAATTCTTGACATACGAACAGCATTCACTGCAAGTAACAGGTAGGACAGCAAGCCTGTAAATACTAAATTAGGGGGTGGTTTGGTGCCTGGTTTACTCCGTAGCTGAGCATCTAGTTTGCACACAGGCTGACATGAACAGGAAAGCCAGCTGGCACCTACACTTGATTTACCATGCAACCCTTCAGCCAGCTCCTAAGTAGTTTTGATTGGCCATTCTAACCTCTTTCAATTCAGGTGTCATTCACCTATAAAATGGTTTTAATTATCAGTGCAGAGAGTGACTTAAATGAAAACTCAATTAACTATGTAAAGCGCTTCTTACTACCTCTGCAAATGAGTAAGATACCTATGTGAGATGTAGGCTAGTAGATGCATGTGAGGTTGAAAGACATTACAAAGCAACCAACAACAGTAATTCTTCTCACCTTTCTTTCAGATTTCACAGTGATAACGGAACTCCCGAATCTTGATAGTTCCTATAAAGTAACACTTCTTGTTATAATGCTGTTAGTTTTTGTAAAGTGAGGCTTTTTTTCTCCCTGTAGCTTGTTTTCTGGTTACTTACCTCAGGAGAAATCAGGACATACTGTGCCTGAAGAAGAAAAATAAAGAGAAAATGAAGTCAGTGGAGAGAACCACAGTGGGAGAGTAAGGTTAATAATCCTGACTCATGAACAGCAAAGCAGTTCAAGAATGGACAGGAGGACCCAAATCACACAGATTCAGAAACATAAGTAAATGACCTGTTTTCTGAAACCAAGTCAGAATGCGCTATGTGCTATGTATTTGTACCGGATGCAATTAATTAGCCATCACTGTGACTTCATCTCCCGATTTCACTTTTATGTTACCTTACCCAGTCCTCAGGACAGGGAGATGCCCATGACTTGCAGTGGCCTGTCACGTTCCCCAGGGATGCCTGCTTTCCGTTGTAAATGTAAACACGGCCCGCTGCCCCACCAAACAGTACTGTGGTGATACCGCTGGCTCGCAGTGGGGATGTCACAATCATTTCATCTGCAGATATTACAAGTGGTCATAAGGCATCTATATGCAGAAGTGAAATAATGCTAAACCAAAACAGGAGAGAGTTGGCATTATGTAACTCTAGATGCTACAATTCCTGTTAATGACAGAAGTTAAAACATTTCCATTTCTGGCTGAGTTGCTAGGGATTTTAGAGCCACAAGGCATGATGGAATACTGATACAAGCTAACTGGTGAAGCAGCGCATGTTTAGCACTTGCATGAGCATGTGGGTGACCAGTCTTCTTGTTGCCAAAAGTAAAACATTCCACCTGGCCTCTAGATTCATCGGGCCTTACCGAGTCCGTCGTTATCCAGGTCACTTAAGTACACATCTCCTCCAAAGCGCGAAAACCTTCTGTCCCCGCTGAAGGTACTGAGCAAAGAAGGCCTGGTGCTGTCTGTCAGATCATACACCAGAGCCAGTCCCGCTTGGTGCAGCACTGAAGACATAAATGAAATCCTAGACAGGCTGTCTGGGAATAAAAAGAAGTAACGGAAGCTGAGCCTTGGGCACAGGAACTTCGGTTCAGTTCTGGCACTGCGCTGAGAGCAGTGACACTGGCATTGCGGAACACGCACAGAATGAATGCGGTTCACAAATAAGATCTAAGATTGTGTGGCATTAACACTAGTTAGCATAGAAACAATCTCGTAGCAATAGTGGCAGGGGGAAAAAATGCATTCAAGTTTCTACATTTTGACTTTCCTGACTACTTACTGCCAGACTAAGGGCAAATCATTGTGGTTTTAATGCCAATAAATATGCAGTCTACTAGCAAATCACTGCTACATAAATAATGCCAGGTAATAATGCTGCTAAACTAATTTTAAAGAAGGATAAAAACCACTGAAGTTGAAGCACAGCACAGAGAACTCGACATGTAAGGCACTTGTAGGTGATTGCAGTGATTTTTTTTTTATTTTTTTTTTAGTTACATGGAAATTAAAAATTCCCTTTTCTAACTTTCAGCTTTGTATGTATCCTCCAGCCATACAGAAACAAATATCTCAACTTTCAGAATCCATACCTGCAGTAGGAGCACCGACCACCAAAACCGTCCTCGTGATCCCAGCCACAGACATCACACCACTGGCCAGAGACAAACCCATTCTGCCCATCACCTGTTAGATTTTTGAAAGACCAATGTAATTTCTACAGACTGTCCCTTCATTTCAAGGTATTCATAAGGTCCCATACTGGAGAAGGGCCTTACCTTGTCACCAGTTACTGCAAACCAGTGCGTTGTGCTTGGTGGGTTGTACCCATACACTTTCCCAACACTCTGTCTGACATCCGATGAGGCAGGGTTGCAGCTTGAATTACAATGCAAAACATACTCGTATGCAACAACATTCAGCTAGGATTGCTCCTCTAAAACATTTTCCCTTTTTGTCTGGAGTAACAGTGGCTGCCAAATTCTAGAAACCTATTTCAGCCATTTCCATGTTCGTTCTAACTAGTTACAAGACATTTAGATCAGAGACTTGGTCTGTCTATCCACTTCTTTAAACACATTTTTCTGTTTAGTTTGCTTTTAAAAACACTATCTCAGAATAAGTGCTGTCTGTAGGACTATTTTGGCATGCTTATTTGTTCACATTTTTGTGCCCCCTCCAAAGAATCACAGGATGGTTTGGGTTGGAAGGGACATTTAAATGTCCTCCAGTCCAGTGTCTCTGCAATAAGCAGGGCCATTTTCATACTCAATCAGTTTCCTCAGAGCCCTGTACAACCTGACCTTGAATGTTGCCAGGGATGGGCAATCTACCGCCTCTTCGGGCAAGAAAACCCAACAAATTCTTAACCCATTCTAAATTTAAAAAAAGACCTTTGATAGAAAGCATCTAAAGATACACTCCACTTCATGAGGGAGGATGAAGGCGTAAAAATATGAATTTAATAAAAGTAAGTAGGACAAAGAGGAAACTTCCTGAAAAGCTGGGAGTCCAATCTATTACAGATCTTAACCACTGCAGGTGTGGGGCAGAATGGAGGAGAGGGCAAGCAGTCATATACAACACACCCAGCACAACTCTTCCACGTCGGGCTACCGATCAGCAGCAGCGTCACGTTCTCCAGCTGGCAGCTGTCAAGGGAAAATCCAAACCAGGCATAGTTTTCTTCCCCCTTCACCATCCAGTTGGCATCCTCCACTGACAGAAGGCCTGCCCCACCAGAAGAACACAAATCTTAGTGTACCCTGGCACAGGAAAAATCCTGTTAGCAATCCTCCACTGATTTGTCCTATGGCAGCTGAGTTTCCATAGGCTGTCACACCGAGTTACAGCAGTAACTGTATTGCTGCTTGCTCTGTCAGCAGCTGCACTGGCTCACAAAAGCCTTTGTTCCATAAAGCCTGCTTCTAACTGCTTGCCACAGCCTACACAATGTGTATGAAAGCTCTCAGTCAAGCCCACCCTAAATTGCTGATTCCTCCTTAGGGGTGGGACAGCACTGAAACTGTTTATCAGAACGTGTAATTCCTTCAGGGTTGTGGGCAGGGGAGCTTCAAACAATTATGGCTTTAATTCAAATCCTTCCTCTTGCATTTTTGTTTCACAAAAGCATCAGTCAACAGTGTTTTGAAATGTTTTGGGGGTTTTTTTTTGGTGTTTTCTAATTTTACATGAAGTATAATAAGCTACCAAAATGAAGTGCTGTTGGAAATCTCAATTACACGATTCTGACAAAGCTCTGAATACCTGTGTACTCTCCCCAACCCCTGTTAACTTTGTTTAGCTCCATATGTGGCCCTTCCTCCCTCATTCAAAACAATCCTCATCACCTCTAGTCAGTAGCTGTGTTCACTTGTAGAGTTGCTCGTTAGCCAGATGAAGGACCACACAGACTGAGAAAAACAAATAGTCACATAAAATCCAGGAGGACCAATTTACTCAGTAAACACTACCTTGGTCACTCCTGTTGAAGTAAGAGTAAAATGCAGCCACAAATCCTCTCTGCTGCCCACCACCAGGTGCATATGGAGACCCCACGACCAGATCAGCACTTCCATTTCCATCAACATCAGCTGCCAGCAGGGACCAGCCAAGATTACAGTAGGAATACTGCAATAAACATTTATTTTAAGCCTGAAATGGAACTGAAACCACCAATTCTATAACAAAACAGAGCAATTTACTTCTAAAAGAGCTAACTTTGTCAGCTTCTGATGAAATCACCCTCCTACTCCTTGACTTCAATTTTGCCTTCTTTGGGCTTTTGGAGGGCAGAGCATCTTCCTGCTCACCCTGCTGCCTCCCCTGCATTGGAGGACAAACACCCTTCTCCCCACACAACCAACCTAGGCAAGTGCCTACTTGCTCCATCCCCATCAGTCAAAATTCCCTTGCAATTAGAAGCCTGATTTTAACATTTTTGGTTTTTTTCTTAAGCCTACAGACTCCTTCACCCTTTATCTCACCTCCTGCTTGTGTAGCCCTGTTAGCCTGATCAATGTACCTGGCAAGTTATGGTGACGTTTGGTTGAGATGCCAAGCCTCTTCCCTCTGTGCCAAAATAGACATACACTGCACCCTAAACAGCAGGGAAAGCAAACACAGCATGAGAGCAGCTGCACATCAGCACCAAGTATGACACCCAAGGCAAAGCACGGGGAGTGAAACGGTTCTGCAAGGGCTACTAACACAACTGCATTTTTCCTGTGAGAACCTTCTTATAATAGTCTTCTCCACCCCAAAACAAAGAACAGTCATACATAACCAGGCAACAAACAGGGGAAGTACAGAGAAGTGCATTCTCATTATACTGGGGGTGAGGAGCAAGGACAGTGTGCTGTGTATTACTTTTGTTATACACACATTCAAGTGGCTCGAATTGTGCTAATTATTATGGGATGCAATAGTACACAGTACCAGGCACAGCAGGGGCATGCAGTTTTCCAAACGAGTGGAAAGCTACATGAAAGTGTTTAAATACTTATTTAGGAGCTAAGTCAGTATCTGAAATTCTGAACAGTTTTAAGCTTAATGGATATGGTTTAAAACAAAATATTTTTCCTTTTAGTTTGCCTGGGCCAAAAATACTCAGGGACTATTACATGGGTTTATCTGGTAGGCCACAAGTCATTAAGCCTCTGTAACTTGATTATTTTAGCAAGTGTGTTTTCATATCACATTTTAGATATGATCTGTTGTCCTGTGACAGCAGGTGACCAGGCTCACTGACCCATGAGATCCACTCCAGACACTCTGTTCCTAAATAAAAAGGGTTTATTTCATTAATGGCTCCCTGCATTTCCAGCGCATCAGTGCTGCAAAGTTGAAATCCGATTTGGATTTCTGATGTTCAAAAAGGCCACTGACAGAGAAATGCAGCTAGCTTTCATTGCTTTAGCCAAAGAGCCCTCAAAGATTACAAACATTTGTGCTTAAATTAAAATGTGACCTCAAGCAACAACAGAAATTCTCTCCCACTTCACCATTTAAAGGTAAGTTACCAATGAAAACGTTCTGTCTGAAGGGGAAAAAAGCTCAAGGAACCCACGTGTGTGGCTTACTTTGTAAGTCAGAAACTGAGATCCCACAGAAGGTGCTCCAATTGCCAGGTCTGGTACTCCGTCCTCATTGAAGTCCAGGACTGCCAAGGCAGAACCAAATCTTCCTGAAGGCTAAAACAAGGAGGATTGCTCTCAGGAAAATAACAGATGTTTTATAGACAAAACCATCAAAACCTAATTGCACATTTGCAATCGCAGCACAGGGAAGAACTGGAAACCGAGGTGACAAAAATCAAGCCAAACAATTCTTAAGATTATCTTAATGACACTGTTCTCCCAAGTAATAACTGTAATTATTACTCTGCCCTGGTCAGGCCCCACCTGGAGTACTGTATCCAGTTCTGGGCTCCCTGCTACAAAAAAGACAGGGATCTCCTGGAAAGAGTCCACAAAGATGATTAAGGGCCTGGAGCATCTCCCCTACAAGGAAAGGGTGAATGAAGTGGGGCTTTTCAGCATTGAGAACACTGAGAGGGGATCTTGATTAATGTTTATAAATATCTCAAATGTGGGACACGGGGAAATAGCCAGCCTCTTCTCAGTGGTCTGTGAGGACAGGACAAGGGGCAATGGCTGCAAGTTGGAGCACAGGAAGTTCGGCACCATATGCAGAAGAACTTTTTCACAGTGAGGGTGACAGAGCCCTGGGACAGGCTGCCCAGGGGGGTTGTAGAGTCTCCATATCTGGAGATATTTAAGACCCGTCTGGATGGCTACCTGTGCAATATGAGCTAGGGAGCTGCTTTGGCAGGTGGGTTGGACCCGATGATCTCTCGAGGTCCCTTCCAACCCCTATGATTCTATGATTCTGTAATACTGTCAACCATTCTGGTTGACGATGTGGAGGTGTTAAATGTGAGATAACTGAACACAATGTGTCGCTGCTTTGCTCTTTTATCTTCTGAGCCTACTGATGTTAAGCTTATGATCTTTCCTGTTAACAGCATCATAGCTGTGAAACCCTAAAACACTGTGTAAGAAGACAGCAGCTGTTAGTCCACAGTTTACAACCACAGAAACAGATTAAAAGGCAATGTTTCTCATCTCTCTATTCTCTTCTTTGTGAATAAAGATACTTTCTGCAGAGGATCATCTTTACTACACAAAAAGACCATTTGATCCTGCTTCTAAGTCACAAGCCTGTCACTATTATGTCAAATTGCTGCCTTCTCCTCTTTGAAAATATCACGTACTCCGGGTAAAGAAAAACAGTGACTTTGTGAGAAGTTCATGAAAAAATGTAGCTTCAAAAGGAATTGCAATTTATATTGAAATAGTACTTTTAGATGAAAAAGGAAGGCAATTTTTTTCTGTAATGCAGGGACCTGAATGAGCCATACTGTGACTTACAGAGACACCACCTCAGTTTTATTCAAGGGTAAATGACGGTCTAATTCTCACTTACCTGGCACAGGAATAAAAGGGAACCTACAGAACTCCATCGCTTCAACTGTTCCTGTGACTTAAGTGACTGTTATTTTTTCTTGGAAAAGCATGTCCATCCTTTTACCAGGAGAGGCATTTCAGGAATTAACGATACTGTTTTTCAGTCAAAAATTACCACATTTTCAGGGGAAAAAAAAAAAAAAGAAAGAAAGAAAGAAAGAAAGAAAGAAAGAAAGAAAGAAAGAAAGAAAGAAAAAAGTAAGTGACAAATACCTGTCTTGACCCCTCACCTGATGACCCTGCAGTATTTGGTCAGCTTTCCCATCCAGATCCATGTCCTCTCGTGGCAAACCTGACTGGTTGCCATAGACCACATACACCCGCCCTGTCTGAACCTGGCCCAGTGTGCTGTACCCCGGTGCTCCAACCACCAGATCTTCGTATCCGTCCTGGTTCAGGTCAGCTGAGATCATTGCCCTGTACAGCAAGGGAGCCAACAACACCATAGCATTAGCTTCCAGGCCACCACAGCATCAGCAGAAAATGAGTACCCATGCTTTCACATGACACAGAATACAAAAGATGAAATTAAGGATCTTTTTAACTGACCCTCTGAGTTCATAAATGTACTTAACGGTAGATAAGCAAAGGGAACACAGGTCTCAGGAATGTTGGAGTTTAGAGAGGGAATGTGGAGCAAAAATAACTACTTACTGTTAATTTGGCTGGTGTGAAATAAACTCAAGAATTAAATCTTCAATTTTTGAGTCAGAAGAAATAAAGCAAGATGAGCAGCAATGCAAATTTATTTCATTACCTTACCCTGTTGCAGGTAAAGCTAGAATCTCTCTGGCTTCTTTCTGTGTCCTGAGTCTATCTTCAAACTCCCTACTAGTGTTGTGCAGTTTCCAAGAACACTACTTAGGCACCATCAGTGATCAGTTCGGGACAGAAAATTAATTCTGTACAAACATCAACCAATAACTATAAAAGTTCTGCTGTTCAGAACTAGAGTCAATGTTCTAAATTTGGTTGCTTCCATTTTGAACTTAGTCACACACAGGAGAGAATGTAAAAAAGAAAAGAGACAAGACAACCCTTCCAAAGAAAGAGTTTACCTGGCTAAAATTCACATCTAAAAGGAACTGCTGTTCTGAGTTTTACTCAGTATTGACTAAAAAGATGCTTATGCAAGGTCTTACAGGTTAACTGGTTATTTTGGCCAGCCAATATAAACTTGAGCCAGATTTGTACCACTAATTGATTTGGGCTGTCACCTTTAAAGAGTATCCAAAGATAAACATAAATAGTTCGGTGTACACTAAAAAAATTCAGAAATTAAGAGGGACAGAGGGAGGGAAAAAATACCAACCATCCAAGTCTAGCATAAGGTGAAGACAGAAAATATGAAGCTGCAGGTTTGGAGATGTACTTAGAAGATTTCTGATGTGTAGCTGCTAACACCCTCCAGACACTGCTTGCAAAAGCACGGTTTATCAAGTGGAGGGAGTTCTGAAATAAAAATAATAAAAAGACACAACAGTGGTAAAAACACAGGCTGAAACTCTTGAACATTATTGAGGACCTCAAAACCAAGCCACCAACAGTGGAAATCACATCGATCGACCTGTTCTCAGGTCATAAACACCATTTTAAAAAGGGACAAAACCCTGTATCCTTTACATGGAATGCTACTAATTGATCACTACTATACTTTGTTGGGACTTCTTAACCCCAAAAAGCAACCATATGACTCTGTGAAATGTAAATAATAAAGTATAAGTACTAAAGGTATACTTGGTCTTTTTGGCATTGTAAGATGTGTTCTAACTTCACTATACAACAAACAAAGCAAAAAACCCCCATTAATATTTACAATGTACATATGAATATATAGATTAACAACGGTTCCTGGAATCTCCATGAAGTGAAGACACAAGCTACTGGCAGCATCCAAAGACCCTGCTCCATCATGCAGCACCAGAGACCACAATTAAAACAATTTTATACAGAGCTGAATTTTACCTGTCACTTCTCACTTACTGTGGCCCAAGACTGTATGCTGAAGTGAACTCCTCTCTCTGTGTAATTTATATTCTTCTCAAGTGTTTTTGTAGGTGAAGAAGTTGCATTCTTGTGATGTTCATTTTTTGATTGTTTGCTTCTGCTAAAATAAAGAAGGCAGTAATAACAATGTAACTGAATTAATGACTTCAGTATTTTACAACAAAGATAGGAGCAGCCATCATACTGCATGCAATCAGGTGGCCATTTCTCCCACACATAGAGGGAGTTCTCAAGAGACAACAATTAAGCCGTTTTCTCTTGAGATGTTTGCCAAAGGAACACCCACACTTGTGCTCCAAACAGCCAAGTTCTGCATTTCTGTACATAATCAGGAGAGAACGTAACTATGGTCAGGTTAAACTTCAATCAGTAGTTTCATGACTGACAAGTGAATAAAATAAGAAGACACAGCACTGAGAGTGCTGGAAGTAGTCTTGTCCTTAGGCTGGAAGGTAAAATCACCCCTAGGTTCAGCAGAGTTTCCCTCTGTGAAGCTTATTTATCCTTACCAAGGGATTCTCAAATTCCCACATGAAAAAGATAAACCAAAAGGTCTCTGATTTTCAGTAGCTCACTGCCCGCCTTAGCCAAGGACTCTCATCAGTAAATGTTCACACCTTCAGACCTATACTTACACCAAGGCGTCCTTCTGCTCCCTGGTGCAGTTTATGAACAGAGGGTTCTCAGGCAGGAAGCAGCCACTGAAGAAATAAGCAGAATGCATTTTAAGGATTTTCCCACAACTGAAGTGAAACTGAAAATACAGCTCCTATCCCTACTGATCCCCCTGTTAGAAGTCATCTGTTTGCTCAAGAAATTGGAGCATCATGATAATCCCGAGAAACCCCTTTGGTATTTATTTTCATGACTTTGTGCACTGGGTGTGTGTGGCAAGGTTTTGGTAGCGGGGTGCCTGCAGGGGTGGCTTCTGTGAGAACCTGCTAGAAGCTTCCCCCATGTCTGCCAGAGCCAATGCCAGGCAGCTCCAAGATGTCCCCACTGCTGGCAAAGGCTGTATCCATCAGGGACAGTGGTAGCACCTCTGTGATAACATAATTAAGAAGGGGGAAAAACCCACAAAGAGCAATTTGCAGCCAGAAGGGAGCGAGAATGTGTGAGAGAAACAACTCTGCAGACACCAAGGGCAGTGAAGAAGGAGGGGGAGGAGGTGGTCTAGGCACCATAGCAGAGGTTCCCCTGCCGCATTTGGATAAGACCATGGTGAGGCAGGTTGTCCCTCTGCAGCCCATGGAGGATGACGGAGCAGGTGGATGCATCTAAAAGGAAGCTGTGACCCTCTGAGAAGCCTACGCTGGAGCAAGCTCCTCAATGGACCCATGGACCCCACACCAGAGCAGGTTTTCTGGCAGGACTTGTGTCCCTGTGAGGGACCCACACTGGAGCAGTCTGGTCCTGAAGGTCTGCACCCTATGGAAGGGACCCACACTGAGGCAGTTCCTGAAGAACTGCAGCCCATAGGAAGGATGCACATTGGAGAAGTTTGGTGGGGGACTGTCTCCCATTGGAGTGACACCATGCTAGGGCAGGGAAGGAGTGTGAGGAGTCCTCTCCCAGAACAGGAAGGAGCAGCAGAGGCAACGTGATGAACTGATCACAACCTGATGGGGGGAGGAGGTAGAGAAATCAGGAGTGAAATTAAGCCCAGGAAGAAGAGAGGGGTGGGGAGAGGTGTTTTAAGATTTGGTTTTATTTCTCATTATAATATTCTTATTTGACTGGTAATAATTTAAACTAATTGTCCCCCAGTCAAGTCTGGTTTGCCTGTGACAGTAATTGGTGGGTGATCTCTCCCTGTCCTTATCTAAACCCACATGCCTTTCTTTACATTTCCCCTCCCTGTCCAGCTGAGAAGGGCAGCAATAGACCGGCTTCAGTGGGCACCTGGCCTCCAGCCAGGGTCAAACCACCTTGATTACATTCTACATGAACCCCACTCATCTTTATTTCACTCTTGAAGGAAAATTATTGTAGCATGCCTTGATAATTCTAATAATCTAAAGCACTTTCAATGAAAGTGTCATTCTGTAACAAAGGACACAACAGATTATGCCATATTATATTTCAAACATCATTTCCCAAATAAGCTGCAGTGACACTTTCCATATAAATGGATGGATTAATCACCACTGTTGGTTTAATAAAGGTATTTACAGTAAGGTTGCCCTCGTAACAGAGCTGTAAGGGGCCAGAAATTCTATAAAAATTATAATACCCTGAGTACAAGCCTGAGCTTCCAAGACTAGACTACATACTCTTACTCTTTGAAGTGTATCTGTCTTCAGTGTCTGGAGGCAGTATCTGCCCTCCCCAAGGAAAGGACATCTTTGCTGGCTGATAACAGGCCAACCAGTACTTCAGGGCATGGCTCTGCGACATTTCAGCAGGCCATTGAGTACATCTTAAGCAATGTCCCCAAATTTTCCCTGTTAAGTATCAGCTGGGTGTGCCAAAGCCTTGCCTGGTGGAAGGAGAGTGAACATGCAACAAATGTGAATTCAAGTCCTATGTCATCCTGCGCACTCAGAGGATTGAAGTTCAGAACCTCTCCTGGGAAAGAACCTGCCTTTAGGAGGATCAAAATGGGTGTCAGACCTTGACTGCTGCGTTCCATGCTGCAGGAAACACAGCTGTACCTGGTTCCATTCTCTAGCATATCGCTCGTCATCTCAAAGATATTGTTTGTCCAGAAGGCCATGTCATCCACTCCTCCAAGGAAATACTCGTGGAACTTCTCCACCAGAAACGGAGATTTGCTGGCGTATGTTGGAAAAAGCTAAGAGAGAAGAAACATCATTTATAAGATGGAGTTCAGTGTCTTCATGCTAATTTTTAATTTTTCAAAGGAAAAGAGAAGACCAACCTTGCCAACAGCAAGTCTTTCTCCATGCCTGAAAAAAAAAATAATCTTCAGAAGTAAATTTGCTTCATTTAATGATATTAGTTACTTGAATATTCATTTCAAGGCTTCTGTGTGGTACTATGCAAGACATTACATTTCCTTGTCAGCTGTTAATATATTTTTAAGGCTGTAATGTGAGAAGTAATGACCTTCACTTTATTGCTGCCCTTTATTTGGAGGGATTGACTCCTTTTGTAAATGCAGTCCGCAATTAACGGAAGCAAAGGATACAGCTAGACTGTTTAGGATATTCAAAAGCAGACATTGTCAGATATCAAAAGTCTCTTGATTTTGGGTTTAGTAGGGGGTCTGTATTGCTGATCTTAATGCATAAATTTGAGAGCTAGCATTTCGAGTATAATTATCATCATTTTCCTACATACGTTCCACTTGTGAAAACTCAGACAAATGAGCTATTCTACTTACAGTTCAAGAAACAGCAGGTAAGTACAGTCAGTAATCGTGCTTTCAGTTATGATCTCTTTTCCATAAAATTCCTTATAGATAGCTGCTAGGTCTTTGACAGGTACATACCTAAAAACAAGATGGAAGTATTATAACAAGAGGTTTTCCCACATCACCTGTTGAAAGATTACAGTTTCTGTAATAACAACAGCCTGCTTGAAAACATTCAAAATTTCAAAATACTATACAAGGGCACAAAGATTTACAAATGCCAAGAAGACCAGGGCTGCAGGTGCAATTACTCTTTGCACCACGCTCTCCTCCTGTTTAGGTTCAAACTCAGAAGCCTGTAGAACCACTCCCCTACGGCTGCTGCTGCTGCTGGTAAGAGCTTCCACACTCCCTACGTGGTGGGAAGATGTCCTCCAACTCTCTGCTGTGCCAAATCTACTCCTAGCCCAACAGGCATGTCCCACAACTGTGCCAGTTTTATTGGTGAACTGTGCCTTCTACACCTAGATTACCTACACCTAGATTACCTGCTTCAACAAAACAACTCAAATGACCTATTTTATCAGCAGAAAAAAGGAGACATATTTTTTATTTAAGTTAAAAACTCTGAGACAAAAAAAGTCTATTTGAAATCACCACTTCTTTTTATGCTTTGAAAACATGTCTGAATTCCATTTATAACCATAAAGCCACAACTGCCAGAACCTTAAATGGAAATCTAAGTGAGATTTATTTAAATAATTGAGTTATTTAACTGATTGCTAGGACATTACAGCAAGCTTTTTTTCACTGATTATTTTATTAAAGAGATAAATAGTTTAATCTTTCTTGCTGGATTCATATATGTAAAACTCTTTTTTTCTTTTGTCCTCCCAGTTTTTCTTGTCGGGGAAGGCATTGAAATTCCTCATATGCACATGAGGAAAATTCCTAAGAAAAATTCCAATAACTGCAAAGGTTTCTTTTGAGAGAAAGATAAAGGACAACATATTTTTGTTAAATACAGTGAATATACAGAAATAATTATTAAAACCGTAAGCTCATTATCTTACCAATTTGATGCCAGATAACTGAAGTCCAGCTCAAACTGACTCACTACATCTCCTCCTGCAAATGGAAAAAATGGAAAACACACACACACAAAACCGAAATCCACAAAGCCCAAGAAAATAAACCCATTAAGTACCTATCATGGATAACATGTGGATGGAGCAATGTATGACTCTGCTGTCTATATTTATATGGTACATCCTTCATCTGTACATTTAGAATACATAAATGGTTCACCTGAGAGTATGCCACACAATTTATATACTTCCAGAGAATAAGAATAATGTAAAATTTAAAATCACAGTAGTGACTTAATTTAAATTTTATCATCCTTCAGCCATGTGCTGGCTTTAATAAAAGTGTCCATATTCCCAAGCACATCTCCTGGAACGTGGAGCATGAGGACAGGTGTAGCAGGAATTTGCTATGGGGGAAGAGTAAGAACACAGTGTCCATGTGACTCATTCCATGGCATTGCACAGCGTTAAGTGCCAGAGTCACTCACTGTGGTTTTGAAGGGGACTAGTTATTTAAACAGAAGGATCTATGATCAGCAAACAGAAACATTACCAAAATCACCAACACTGTGAGCTTCTGAGTATGAACCATGAAAATCAATCTGGAGAAAAACAAGACAACAGGAAGTTTATTCTACTCATCCCTCCACAAAAACATATGAACAGAAACAAATGGTCCAAGCAGCCCTGAAGTTTACAGGTCCCAAACCTGACCCACTTTGTTCTTAGGGAGTTCGTGGCATTACATCTCTCTGAAACAAGGCTCCATCTTTTCTCTTCCCTCTCCAACAGACTCCAAAGCTAAGCAATCAATTCCAATAAATCCAGTTATATCAACAAATATAATAATACAGACTTACTTCTCCCATGGCCTTTAGAAATCCTTGCTCGATGCCCAGGCTATGCCAGCTAACATCTGCCACCATGTGTGAAGCAATTCCAAACAGGAAAGCCACCAGCTTCTCTGTAGCCTACGCGACAGCAAACTATTTGTAACAATGTCAGTAACTTTACTCCTGTCTTCAAGAAGAGGTGAGCATTTTAGGTTAGTGCATTATACAAGGATATAGGCAAGAAACTCTTCCAATCCAAGTATTTAGCATGACAAAGAGATGACCACTCATTCCTTGATGCCAAGGTCACTTTTTGTCTTGAGAAGCTTTAAGCACTTCATACAGTCCAAGGCTATAGAACAGCACAGTTGATGTTGGGGCAGCCTGTGTACTTTGAGCACTTCAGAGAAGGACTTAGGGGTGCCGGTGGATGAGAAGCTTGACATGAGCCAACAATATGCACTCGCAGCCCAGAAGGCCAACCATATCCTGGGCTGCATCAAAAGGATGGTCAAGGGACGTGGTTCTGCCCCACTACTCCACTCTCATGAGACCTCACCAGGGGTACTGTGTCCAGTTCTGGAGTGCCCAACACAAGAAGGATATAGAACTGTTGGACTGGGTCCAGAGAAGGGCCACAAAGATGATCAGAGGGCTGGAGCAGCTCTCCTGTGAATTCAGACTGAGAGTTGGGGCTGTTCATCCTGGACAAGAGAAGGCTCTGGGGAGAATTTATAGCAGCTTTCCAGTGCTTGAAGGGGCCTACAGGACAGCAAAAGCACAACTTTTGGAATGGCATGGAGTGATAGGACAAGGGGTAATGGTTTTCAATTGGAAGGGGGTAGATTCAGATTGGATATTAGGAAGAAATAATTCACTGTGAGGGTGGTGAGGCACTGGAACAGATTGCCCAGGAAGGTTGTGGAATCCCCTCCCTGGCAGTGTTTAAGGCCAGGCTGGATGGGGCTCTGGGCAACCTGGTCTAGTGAACGGTGTCCCTGCCCATGGCAAGAGGATTGGAACCTGATGATCTCTGAGGTCCCTTCCAACCCAAACCATTCTATGATTGTATGATTCCATGAGTTCAGTGTGTACTTAAGTGTTTTTCCAGGTAGAGGATGAACTTCCTAGGAGTGAACCCCCTCTGCTACCATGGGTGTTGTGTGGACACACAAAGCAGATAAAGAGATTCCTGTGCAAGTGGTGTTCACTGTAAAAGTACCTGGTTAAAGCCCAGGCATGAAATAACTCATTCCCACAATGAGAAAAGTTATCTGGAATAAATTTTGCAGCATCAGAAATTTCATTTCTTCAAAAAGGGCTTCTCTCCATCGCAACACTGTAAGTTCCAGACATCTTTTAACAGGTTTTGGGGTTTTTTTTAAATAGTTTTTGACAAATGTATACTTTATCGTTCATAAGATCAGTGTCATCAATGGCCAGTCAGAAGGCAGCAGACTTATTCATATTTTAAGAGCACATGCTCTCAAATGCTGCTCCACCTGTATGCCATTCTCTCTCTGCTCAGGAGAGTCAAATCCCCCCCCTAAGAAAAAGAAAACATTATGATCTTTAAAATCATTCCCAATTTGACCTTTGGCTTTTCTTCCTCTCCTACACAGCTCGTACAGTGAAAACAAGAGCAAATCAGGACCAAGTCTCCCATTTCACAAGTGAGATTTCTAAAAGATGCCTGGTTTTTGAGTGGCAAACGCTGAACCAGATCTGACAATCATGCAAGAGCACCAATTACATTTGAAAGTTTGGACCTATGAAAGATATCATAAGCACCAAACCAGTCTGGAGATAAGTGATATGGAAATCATCACCTTTTTTTGTCTGGGGTTTTAAATATTCCTGTATCAGAGGAGACTTTAATTTTAAAATGCATTATTTTTTCTACACTTCCCAAAGGATGAAACTGTAAGTTATGAAAATAGTAGAAAGCAACATCAATAGTCTAAGAAATTTCCTTACCTCTTCCCAAGGCTGAGGGTAATTCCTTCTGATGTAGTCAATACTTGTACTAAGAAATGGTGACCAGTGAGTGTCTTCAGACACGTCATGGAAAATTCCTATTTCAAAAAAATTTTATCAGTATTTTCATTTTTTTTTTCTTTGGGTAAAAAAGCAGAGGAAAGGCGGGAAAGAAAGGAAAAGGGGGGGTTGAGGAAAGGAGGGAAAAAAAGTGGGGAGAGGATAAACAAAGGAAACAAAGGAAAGACTTCCTCCATGAAAAATCCACAGACTTTTGTTCAATTTCTTATCACACAGACAACACATCTTGCAATCCACTTATATGAGAAGAACCGAACGAGATGTATTTTTATATGATTTTTCCTGTCAAAAGAGATCCTAGATTTAACTTCCATGGTTTTGGTTTGAAGCATGAGAGTTTTGTGCTCACTCCTTTTCTCTGTGCCTGTGGGTAGGTACACTGCACTGAAAAACTGACTCCCAAGTGGGAAGGGTAAAGAGAGCTAAGGGAGAAGCTGATGACTAAAGGAGTGCATCAAATTGTACGGCAGAAAAGCTGACAGACATAGCAGACAACTCAAAATATCATGCTTTGGGACAGGTATCAGTTTCTACAGAGCCAAGGAGGGCCATGTCATCATTGTCATCATAATTTCACAGAATCACAGAATCACAGAATTGTAGGGGTTGGAAGGGACCTCAAGAGATCATCAGGTCCATGATCTGGAGCTGCCAGAGCAGCTCCCCAGCTCATATCACTCAGATAGGTGTCCAGACGGGTCTTGAATATCTCCAGAGAAGGAGACTCCACCACCTCCCTGGGCAGCCTGTGCCAGGGCTCTGTCACCCTCACTGTGAAAAAGTTCTTCCGCATGTTGGTGCGGAACTTGCTGTGCTCCAACTTGCAGCCATTGCCCCTTGTCCTGTCTCCACAGACCACTGAAAAGGGGCTGGCCATTTCCCCCTGCATCCCATACTTAAGATATTTATAAACATTAATTAGGTCCCCCCTTAGTCTTCTTTTCTCAAGACTGAACAGCCCCAGCTTATTCAGCCTTTCCTCATAGGGGAGATGCTCCAGGCCCTTAATCATCTTTGTAGCTCTTCTCTGGACTTTCTCCAGGAGATCCCTGTCCTTATTATACCAGGGAGCCCAGAACTGGACACAATACTCTAGGTGGGGCCTGACCAGGGCAGAGTAGAGGGGGAGGATCACCTCCTTTGACCTGCTGGCTACACTCCTGATGCACCCCAGGATCCCATTGGCTCTCTTAGCCACCAGGGCACACTGCTGGCTCATGGCCAACCTGTCATCAACCAGGACCCCCAGGTCCTTCTCCACAGAGCTCTTCTCCAGCAGGTCATCCCCCAGCCTGTACTGATACAGACGGTTGTTCCTCCCCAGGTGCAAGACTTTAAACTTGCTTTTGTTGAATTTCTCCCTGCCCAGCTCTCCAACAGAATGGCACATTTACCAAGATACAGTCAGTGTAGGAGCTGAAGAAGGGCAGAGGAAAGCAGGAAAAATCAGGTTTTCCTTTGAAGCATCAATTACTGCTCTCATTTGGATTTATGCAGTAGAGATTATGTAGGATCTAAACAGTAACCTTGCCTAAAAAAAGCCTATGTACTTCCATAAAGCCGAGGACAAAGCGATGCTGATGTGATGAGACTAAGCAGCAGACTATTAATTCTCTAAGGGGGAAGAAAGTGGGTGGAGATAGATTGTTCCAATACACTTGGAGGCAGAGAATGTGTTAGTTCAGATGGAACTGTGAAACTGCAGAAGATTAAGGTATATTCAATGCTGAAACTGAGACAGCAGACCTTGTGGGTGATTCAGTTTGCAGCAGGAAAAACAAATAACTGAGATAAATGGAGCCACTGGAAGTCTGCTGAAAAACGTGCAAAAGATATGGCAAACCAAAGATCCCAAGAACGCTCTGAATTTAATGGATCCGAATTTGCACGACACAAACTACCTTTCACTTCCTGGGATCTGCCAGGAGGTTTGCTGGAGGACTGTCTGTCTTTGTCCTATTTAGTAATTGCTCACTATCCAGACTGACCACTTCAGTGGCAAACATCCTGGAGCAAGCCCGAGCTGGCTGTTTTATAGCTCTGCTGTTGCTGAAGAAACTGAGTATAATCAAGAGCTGACCTACCAGACCTGGAAATTCAGGGGACCAGCTGCAAAGTCAAGACATACTCTTTGTAGCCACTGTAACAGGGTGCTAACTTTGTAGTGCAGTCTTTAGATCTGCAAGCACCAAAATTTAGACATTCTGTCCTCTCAATTTCTCCCCAAGACTGTACTCAGTCATCTGACCTAATGAAGTCAAACAACATCCTTATATCAAATAGCCCTATACCTTAAATTGTTACATTTACACAAAAGTAACTTGCTTAAAACCTTTTCAAAGGTATTGTTTTCTTACATAGTTCTACAAAAAGGCTCAAAATACTAACAAAAATGGTGGATGTTTTTGAAAGAAGGTATTTTTGGTATTACTTCATTTCTTACAACATAAGTATTTTCAACCCAACTAAATTCTGTATGATTTTCACATAAAAATACAACTGTTTGTTACAATACTGGACTTTCAAAGCTTTCCTTACCGCCTTTGCAGATTGAAGGATAAAAGGCATCAGGATAAATGCTCCCAGCCTGAAATGCATCTTGGTGGTTTAGTAGTAACTGGGAAAAGGACAGGGGAAAAAAGGAATCAGAACGCTACTGCACAGCACAAAACCACAGTTTAAATTCTAAATATCACATAAATATTCACAGATAAATTCTAAATATCCACCAAGATACAACTATTATCTTGGTAAAATGTGTTATTTCACCGTCACCACCATCCCTCATCATCCCGCCCCACTCCCTCGCTCCCAAAAATACCTGTAAACCAAACTAAACTTTAGTATACACTGTAATTTGAAAGGCCATTTAGGAAGGTGTTCACATGATCTAACTTAGGTACTGGTGAAGTCATCTTCTGAAGGTGCCCTCCTCCTCTTGGACTAGACACAAAGCTTTGTCTGTTATTGTAGCACAGCTCTCTACAGCAGACAACATGGCTACTTTCCTTGAGTGATCTCCTATTTTGATAAAAGATTAACTTAAATATAATGGTCTTCTTTACAGTTTGCTAAAGGAAATTAGAGATGTTTTAAATGCAAAACGTGTTTTGTTTACATGTTTATGAATACTGTCCACATGCTTACAGTGCTCCGCTGGATACAGCCCATGAAAGAAAAAGCTATTTGCATCAATCAGAAACTGGTTAAATGATAAATGTGGTGGACAAATTCAAAACCTTGCTGCTATTTTGCTATCCTTATGTTTACTGAATCTCCTTTCCAAAAGTTCTCTCCTGATTCTTCTAATACAGCTAGAGTATGACTTAAGGTGAAGGGAAAAAATGTGAAAAAACCCCACATGGTATATACATTGTAATTACTGCATGTTTGCAAGAGTAGTTAGAAGGAGTCAAATTATTTTCAACAAAACAAGCCAAACAGCCTAGACAGAAGTTACACATATTAAAGAGAACAGATAATAAAGGCAAAAAGATGGACAAAAACACTCAGAAGAAAGGCATACACAATTAAGCAACAATATGTTTCCTACCTGTCTATAATTAACGTTTCCTTCTCGCTTAATGAAAAATTCCAGAGCTCTGTGTGCTGAAAAACAAGATATTGAAGTATAGATTTATAGTCACTGTGGGCAAGCCCATGTTTTGTTAGAAGCATTATCAAAACCAGAATACGTCACATCCTTGTATCAAGAGTCCCGTGGCACAGGCACACACAACATGATTTCTCAGGAAGTGCTGTGTGTGTGAGGGTGTGCTGCCTCGCCTAGGGAGCCACTTCCGTGGCATATCTGGACACTGAGGTCTCTAAGTCTCTCTCTAGTTCCCCAGCTCCCAAACTGACCAACAAAGCTGAAAGTCCTCAGTCACAGAGAAAAGGTATTCTGCGTGCCCAGACCTCAGCTACAGCAGGGAACCCTCACGCATCACACCCACCACGTACACAGCACGGATCATAAGATTCTTGCTGTAAAGGACCCACGTGAATTTTATTTCCATTTCAATGTGGCCCTTAACACTGAAAAAAGCACCTCAGGAATCAATGTGGATCTTTGACAGTTTGATGAATATTTAACATGTAGGAAAACCAAGAAACAAATCTACAGTCAGCAAGGTAAACACTACTATTTACTCATGAAACAGACAGACATTCTGGCAACCAAAATATTTATTGACCAGGAGTAACAAAAGAATGAAACAAGCTGACATCACTTTTCTTTAATGATGTCTCCTAATAAAAGTTAGATCCATCCTTATACAGATACGTTACTATACCTTAAGGACCAAACTTGCACCAAAACAGGAATAACTTACAAGCAACAATAAAAACACCTCTATCATTTTAAGGCTCAACCATTTCAATACACATCTCTATTTCCAGTGCAGGAGGCTCTCAGTTTTGTAGTTTGCTTTTCCTCTCTCCCGTAAGCACCCCCCTTGACCTTCTCTCATTCTTCATGTGAGCCCAGGTGCTGCAACTCCACCTTTACAACAAACTTCGTGATGGATCCCCACAGTGATGCAGAGTGCCCCGTGGGTCTGATGGGAGCCCCCAGGAGAGGGGGAAGAGCCTCCCCACTCAGACCTGCCTCCAGCAACCAGGCCATGGCAAGTAGGACAGCGCACAGATCTGCTGAGCGCACTGAACATGATCAACATTTTGAACAGGCAGAGCTTTTCACTGTTTTATTAAAAGTACTTTCAGAAGTCTGCCCAGGATGGACTTCGGTGCTGGTTTTGAGTCAGAGGAGTTCCTTTCTATACTTTTTGGATTTGGCAACAACTTTCAGCACCTTATCATCACGGACTTTTACTTGCACTTTAATAAAAGCACTTACTTTAGCAGCGTCAGAGCAGAACCCGGTTTGAAGTCATTTTCAGACAAATGGATAAAAAAACCCCTGTGACCCAGTAGCTCAGTGTACACACCGCTCCTCGGGCAACCAACATCCCTGAATTATATCAACGCAGGTTTTCTCCAAGACACTTGCTTGATTAGACAAAAAAGAGACTGCTTTGGGACAGATCCATAAGCTCCTGCTTCTCTTCACGGATTTCTCGCAAATACACCCTATTCTGCCAGATCTGTTACTGCAAGTGGTAACAGGAGCCCCGGGCTTGCAAAGCTTGCTCTTGCCTAACATCAGGCAGTGTGACTTCTCCTACTCCTACTGATTCCTGTGGGTTTCTTGAAATATTGTTAAGAAAAGCAAATGGCTGCAAGATGCTGACCAAGCCTGTAACACTAAGGGAACATACTCTGTCTCAAATGAAAGCTGTGAATAATCCCAGCCTTTAATTTGTTCAAAGTTGCATGCATGAAGTACTTAGTGGGAGATTACCTGAACAGAGACAGCATCATATGTTTTACTAGCTGTTTGAGCAACGGATTTAGAAATGAAAAACAGAACAAACAAAACTGTTGGTTTATTATGAGTAAATGTTTCAGAATAACCTCACACTACTCATGAGTGTCCCCACAAGAGCTACAGCAGAAACCAGCTTTTTAAAGATAACACATGCAAACAACAAATTAAAACCTGAAGTATTTCCCCACTTTGATGTTCACTCAGTTCTCTCCTCCATTCTCTACAAATCTAGTCTGTTCAGGCTACAGATAGCAACCTACCAGAAAGAGACAAAGTTTTCATGGTGTTTGTCACAGACATAATGCAATAATGTGTCTTACATCTATTTTATGCAGGTACGGCAAAATTAATATATGGCGATTTGAAAACAGAGCCACCATGAATGATCTGTGTTATTCTCTGGTTTAAATATAACAGTCCCATAAATGGCACAAAGTATTCCTTCCTCTCCTTTCTCCAAACCAAACCCTGTCAGCCTCAGGCTCGCAGACACAAACATTCCAATTACATAATGCCTGTGCTTTAGAAGACGGAAAAATACGCAACCAACTCGCTTCAAGGAGAACAGTAGTTTCAAACTCCAAAAACCAAACTACTCATCTATCCTATCTGCTATTCACTTTTTCTCTTAGAATTATGTGGAACGATCATTCCTTTCACGTTACTTCGTCCCTTTGCTTCCCAGCTAAAATTACTTCTCTTCCCAAGCAACTCAAAAGACACAAAAATTCATTCTCAACATGTCTTACCTATTTCAACATGTGTTGAAATTCCACTTGGGATACCTCTTTGACAGAAATGGAATAGCAGAACCAGCAACACAGACCACATCTTCGAACCGGCCATGATGCTGGCTCAAACTGTGATTTTCAGAAGCCTGAAGCAGTAGCACTGTGACCTTTGAAATGTAGGTTACAGAGCATGCCTTTTCTTTCAGGCATATTGCTGACACAGCAAACAAACGACGGCCGTATTTGAAAGGCTATTTTATACCAACGCTTTGCTTTACCTCAAATAAAGCAATTTATTTAAAAAAAAAAAAAGAAACAACTCGTAGGTCTCCTCCCCTCTTGAATTCTATTAAAATCTCTGGGGTTTGGGCAGCATAACTGCCATCGCTACACAGCAGCTGTGAGGTTTCTGTAAAGGTACAAAAGAAGGGCGGGGAAGAGCATCCTCCCCCGGTTCATCAGTTCACCCAGGTCACGGTGCACTTGCCTTACAACAGCTACATCAGATCCCACCAAAAAAACATTAAAGCCAGTTGCCGAAAGCCGCAATAGCAGGAACACGCTAGCTTCTGAGTTGTAGGCAGCATGAATTCATAAGCTTTGGTGAGCTGACAGGGTGCTGCACACGTACATTTGGGTTGCACGATCCGGGCTGAGGGCAAGCACGGTGCGTACCCCCGCCGCACACAGTGCCACCTCTCTGCAGCTCCAGGGCACGCTGCAGCTCCAACCATCCTCCACACAAGCCTGGCCTGGCTGCCAGGCGAGGCTGCTGCTCGGCCTGCAGGCACGGCACGGCACGGCACGGCCACCCCGGCTCCCCAGCGAGATGATGGGGAGGGCTCGGCATGGCTGCTGCCACAGGACCCGGAGGCGACCACCGGCTCCCGCGGGCCGGTGCTCCTGGAACCCAGCCACCGAGCACAAGCCCCTGTCCCGAGGAGGATCTCGATAGGGCTGAGGGAGATGGAGCTCCGGGAAGCAGAAGTCCCTAGCCGAGCTGCCCCCGCACCTACAGCAAGCCCAGATCAAGACCTCCCCCGCCTGCCGTGCCCCGGCGAGAAACCGCTCCTAGCCCGGCCCCTCCGCAGCTCCTCCTCCGGGGCGGTACGGGCGGGCTGGGCCCAGGCTCGGCCGTCTGTAGTGGGTGCGCGGCCATGGCGAGCTTCTTGGCGCGGCGGGCCGCCGTTGCCCGTCGCCGCCTCTTCTTTCTCCCCCGTCAACCCCTAGGTCCGGCGGCGACCCGGCGCGGCAGCTATGCGCTGCCCGCCGCCCTGGTGCGCCGGGGCGGCCTGGTGGGCGGCCGCTGGGTGGAGACGCCCGCCACTTTCCCCGTGCTGGACCCGGCCAGCGGCGAGGAGTTGGGCCGGGTGGCCGATTGCGGGACGGCAGAGGCGCGGGCGGCCGTACGGGCCGCGCATGAGGCCGGCGCCGCCTGGGGCCGCCTCCCCGCCAAGGTGAGCGGCCGCGGAAGATGGCGCCCGCCCGGGGGCAGGAGGCGGCCCGAGCTGGGAGGTGAAGAGCTTCCTTTCCCCGTCCCAGGCGGCTGTCACGGCGGTTTTTCTCCCTTCCTAGGAGAGGGGCGTGCGGCTCCGCAGATGGTACGAGCTGATGATGGAGAACAAGGAGGAGCTGGCGAGGATCATCACGGCCGAGAACGTGAGTAGGGCGGCGGGGTCCGCCTCTGCCGGCTGCCCGTCGGGTGCGTGCTGCCCCGGGCTGGCTTCAGCCCTTTCAGGCGCGTACCGCGGGGGTGCCGGCGTTGGAACAGCACGAAACTGGCAGCCGCCAGAGCATCCTGCGTGAATTCCACCCGTTAGCCGCCCTGTCTTTTTCTTTTTATCACTTAAGCAAGTTGAGTCCAGCAACTGTCAGGTTTTCTCAGTGTTAAGGTTTGTCACTTAGGCAAGTTGAGCCCAGCCGCTGAGTCGTGCGCTCGCGTTGCTGCCGTAGGCCCGCGGGTGAGGTGCCGGGACATTCCTGGGGCCCATGCAGTGCGTGCTGGTGGCTGTAGCGCGGAACAGTCCAGCGGGAACCAGCCCCACACTGTGCTTCATGGTGTGCCAACACACACATCCCCCTCAGCTGCCGTCTGTTTGTGTTGTAAGTTATGTTGACTCAGGAAAAAAACCCCAATGGAAGTGCTGTCAGGGCAAAGTCTCCAAATTGGGTTCACTCAGCGTACTTTGGTTTGCATCGGTCTGGGAGCTCACAGGCTGGTATATTTTTTGGTTAAAACCATGCCAGAGGGTACTTAAGCAGCTCCTCCCAGCTGCTGATGCTCACTCAGGCCACGGGGTCGGACCTGGAGGTAACCCAAAGTAATGCTCCCCAAAACAAACATCACAAACTTGTAACTTTTCTGCTGTGCTAGGCATCTTCTTCGGAGTGGTAATAGGGAGCTAAATGCGGTGTTTGTAAATAAACCCATGTTACCTTTGCTGTTCCAGCCCCTTGTCTTGGGCGGGTATGAATCCAGGCACAACATACAGAATGATTGCTACACAATAATGCTGTATCGAAGCCACACAACTACTGCTGCTGTAGCCATGTCATCATATTTGTGGACTGCAGCGTGCCTAATAGGGGATTAGGTAGTACTCTGAAAAGAACAGAAGCTCTTGAAATGACTTGAATTTGTTTTTATCGCTTCAATCTGCTGCTTACAGTGTATCTTCAATCTGATTTAATCAAAAGGGGAAGCCTCTGAAAGAAGCTCAGGGTGAAATCCTGTATTCTGCCTCGTTTGTGGAGTGGTTTGCGGAGGAAGCTCGCCGGGTTTATGGTGATGTCATTCCAGCATCTGCAAAAGACAGAAGAATCCTGGTGTTGAAGCAGCCAGTAGGAGTAGCAGCCATTATAACCCCAGTAAGCACAGCTGAATTTTTTGAATCACTTGGAGGCTGTCAGCTCAGCCCATAGCATGGGGCTGTGCCACTATGGCTCCACTCCTCCTGCACAGGAAACATCCCTATAAAGTTTTACTTCTACCTGGTACTTGCATCTTTCTGGATTGGCAGAGCTTCTTGGTAATAAATGCTTAGGACAAAGCACATTGTGCAGGTCTGTTGAGATTATCACGTAACTACAGAAGATGTCAAGCTATTTCTGAAAAAAAAAAAAACAAAACAAAACCCCAAAACCAAACCCAGGGAAAATTTCCCCAAGTTTGATTGTACTTTTCTTTCTCATCTTAGTGGAATTTCCCCAGCGCCATGATTACCCGGAAGGTTGGTGCCGCCCTGGCAGCTGGCTGTACAGTGGTAGTGAAACCTGCAGAAGACACACCTTTGTCAGCATTAGCCCTTGGGGAGGTGAGCTTTTCTGCTGAGCTTTATATTGGCAGTGGGCTGGAGCTGTAAATGGGGAGTCACGGTGGGCTTCGAGGTTGACTGGCCAAACTCGACATAAAGGAAGGACAAGCTGGCTTAATTGGTCCAGAGGTTTTAGTTTAGTTTAGTAAGAAAGGTTGCCACTAATATGGTCTAGAGGCTCATCTTTACTTTGGTCACTCTGAATGACAGACAGCTTAAACTGGAGCAAAGCTGCTCTACTGACACCCTGGCATCTGTTACTGTTGTGCTGCACAGTTTCGGCTTCCACTGACTAGCTTTTTCAAAACAATAAACAAACATGAAGTGACTTCCTCATACAAGATGTAATGATTACACAAACTCTGTTTCTTTCCTTGCAGCTTGCAAACCAGGCTGGAATTCCAGCAGGAGTGTATAATGTTGTTCCTTGTTCCAGACAACAGACACCAGCCGTAGGGGAAGTTCTGTGCACTGATCCGCTGGTAGCCAAAATATCTTTTACTGGCTCCACAGCAACAGGAAAGGTACATAAGTGCACAGAGTATCCTTGAAGATTATTACTGTGGTTATACTGGAAAGGTAGGGGGAAAGTGTGTGTCTTTATACAGAGCTACCCTCTTTTCTGGCTGTTGTGCAGAGATTGTCCAAATAATTGCATAGCTCCTGAGACATTGCCTATTTACTCTGGTATCAGTACTTCACAGAAGGATAAAAACTGCCCTTTATTAAGTTACAGAGTTAACAGTTCTGTACGGGATGCTTTTGTTTCATAGCATGGGGTGGCAGTATATTGTGAACACTGAAACTGAGTTTCAAGGGTACTGAATGGCTTCTGCAGGCAAGAGAACATGTTAGAGAAGCAAGGCCCTTGTGTCTCTCCTGTCAGTCTTAGTTAATAAGCAGTCTTACTGGTCACCATCTCTAATGAAGTCAGTAACACTGCAGAGTATGGGTAGAAGGTGCTAGAATTCTATGGGATTGCTGTATGCAGGATGAAGAAAGAATTTGATATCAAGGCAAACTTTAATCCCAAATTCTTTTGGGTCTTGGAAGACTTTTGCCAGGGGGAGTCGCCAAGGTTTTTATTGCCAACAAGAAAAGAACAAGCAAACAGGAGTGACAATGTTAGTGTATAAATGCTTGACCTGAACTGGAGCTGATAAAAATCCTTCTCTTCCTTATTCCTTGGCCAGAATTTAATCTTTAAATATTTTAATGAAGGAAATTAGCCCTTGTTTTTGTCATAAGAGAAAAGAGATGGTCTAGCATTATAGAGAAGGTGAAGATAAATTCCCTGCCAGGATTAGTTTTTCACTACCTTCTATCTGTGGTTCCGTTGTTCGTATCTGGTAGAGGTAGAGATTTCTGTGTCTCCTCTGTTGCCTACAGATACTGCTGAAACACGCAGCTGGCACTGTGAAGAGGGTTTCCATGGAGCTTGGAGGACATGCCCCCTTTATAGTGTTTGACAGCGCCAACGTGGACCAGGCTGTCGCGGGAGCCCTTGCTTCGAAGTACAGGAACTCCGGGCAGGTAAAAGTAACCTTCTTGTCCTTGTTTCTGGAACGTGAAGAGCTATAGTTTTAAACAAGCTATTTTACGTAAAAGGAAAGTGTAGAACACTTCATTGTGAAGGGAAACATGCTGGAGTCACTCATGGCTCTGGGCACTCAAGCCAGTTGTCAGCAAGTCTAAGTAACACCCCTGTAAAACCCTACATACTTTCACAACATACACGGCAGTCCATAATATCACTTGAAAAGGAAGATGTTCACTAGGACCCCTCACAGGAGCATGAGAGGTAAATCATTTTGTTACCTGCTTTGTTAGCATTAAATTCATTGGAGAACTGGAGCTGTGGAAAGACACCATTCTGCCTTGGTTCTCAGGGTTATGTTTTATAACATGTGCCTAGCCATTTCTTGAGATAATGGCTTCAAGTGCCACGATAAACGTTTCTGTCTCTAAGGCTGTGTTTGATCCAAGTCTCTTACTGTGTTCTGAGAGCATCCAGCAGGAGCTAAGGGGATTGAAATCAATTAAGACACACATGGTTAGATTTTTTCCACAATAAATAGCATAAAATAAGTGATAAACAGGCTTCAAGTGTACATTGCTGCAAATATATTTTACTTAGAGTAAAAAAAGTATTGAAGAGCATAATTTTTCAGAACAGCCAGCTGAGGAGGGCTGTGTGGAGACCCAGGGTGAAGCCGTTCCAGTCTTAAGAGTATTATTACCTTTACATGTGAACATGCAGCTGTGGAGAAGCAGCAAGTTTTTGGTGGAAGGAGGTGGTTTCGTTGGGATAGCGTTGCTTGAATAACACAACAAGAAAACCTAAGATTAGACTTGGGAAGAAAGAAAGGAAACAAAAGAGATTGGAATGTAGACAGGGACCACCGAGTGGTCAGACACACTGTACAAGATCTAAGACAAAAGCTATGGCTGCATGGAAGGGTAAAGTGGCTGTTACTTAGAGGGACTAGCAATCAAAATAGGATGTAGTAAGCAAAGGGGTAGCACAGATACCTAAGCCACTGAAAGCACTTGCAAACAAACTCCAGGAAGAAAGCAAAATCTAACCGAGTTAATGAAGGTGTTAGATAAAAAGACCCCACACGGCCAGGTGGGATTTGAAGTTCTGCTGTTCAGTCCAGCATTCTGCAGTCTGTAATTAGAAAGTATTTCTTGCAGCTTCTGGACCTTGGTTGATACATCTGTCAAAAGTCCACAGAAACAAAACCTTTTCCCACCCTAAGCGACTTAAACTTAGTGTGACATATTTCACACACCTACTTGTTGAAGTTGTATTGGGTGAAGTGAGTGGGGTGGTGAAAGAAGTGACAAAACTACGTCAACACCTTAGGATGACGAAGAGGCAGAGGATGGATCACTCTATTAATCTCATGGTGTGACTTGACAGCCAGAATAATTGATAAGTAACCTACTGTTTTTCCTTTCTGTGTTTGTTTTCAGACCTGTGTTTGCACAAACCGTTTCCTGGTGCAAGAGGGAATCCATGACAAATTTGTGGAAAAGTTTGCTAAAGCTATAGAAAGGGAACTACATGTTGGAAGTGGATTTGATGCCAAAACTACCCAAGGGCCACTAATTAATGAAAAAGCAGTGGAAAAGGTACAAAGAAAAGATATTATCATCTCAATTTCCTTTTTATGATCCATAAAGTAATTTTAGATTGACATGTCCATATTTTCATGCTTGTTTTGTTAGGATGCATTTGCAGACTGGCTGGGAGTGTGTGCTTGTCCTCAGAGTCTCTCCAGGGGTGTGCATGCGTGCACAGCCTAATGTGGCTAAGTTAAAATACCATTCCCCTGTTTCCATTAAGGGAAAAAGAGATTCCTCCTTTAGATGAAGCTGATTCTTCCAGGTTACTTCCTACCCATTCTTAAGAACATTTACTGAAACTGGATACAGTGGGAGAGTTGTATGGTGATCCTGCAGTTCGGAAGCATGGTGAATGACAGCTTACTTTGAAAAACAGTGCCTCTGTCTGGCAAAAGCTAACCAAGGTTAAAAATACCAGAGCTCTGGATGTTGTAATCAATTGAAACTTTCCATGTGTGGTTTGTGTCTTCTGTGTTGGATGGCTTGTGACTCCAGGAATTTTTTTTTTTAAAGTCACATTTTCTATAATAATTCATGTTTTCTAAGCTTAAAGATTATCAAATTATGTGGTTTATACGTTCTAAGATATTATGGCTCAGTTACATGGTTTGAATCCATGATGCTTCACTGCTGCCAGACTCTTCTCTGTTTTTAAAATAATAGAATATTAAACTGTTCAGAGTAATTTGGGAACCAGAGATAAAATACTTGGGATTTTTTGTCTTCACATCTTCTCTTTGTGCATCACAAAAGTGTAGTCTGTGTATTGTATACATCTGTATATACAAATAAGCCAGCACTGTGCATAGTCACTTAACTGCCTTTCTGTAATTTCAAAGAACGTTATCCTGGGGGAGACTGTAGTTTTCATTACTTTCTTGCCTTTGGATGAACTGCAGCTGGAGGGGGTGGAAGATGTTCTTGTCAGTACCATCTTGAAAGCTGTCTTGTTTCTCTTTAAATTACAGCCAGGTACTTCAGTTTTCATAGTGCTTGATCATGGATATCAGCTGTACTACTTAGTCCTGCAAAGACTTTTTCCCATGCTAGATGTAACCCTTTAATTTCAACAGGAAAGCTGGATCATTAATATCTGTGAGTCTGGGACCGTACTCATAATTTGTTCCTCTGAAGTTGTGTCAGACTGAAATAAAAATTAAAGAGAAATTTTAGATAACACTGTGAACGGCCTTCTGCAAACCATGAACCTCTCTTCCAAGTCTTCTAATTAATACTGTCAGTGGAAAATATACTATTGTTTGTTCCTAAATGCTAATGTTGATATTTTTGGTTTGCATGCCTCAGGTAGAAAGACACATTAATGATGCAGTTTCTCAAGGAGCCTCTGTTGTGACTGGAGGGAAACGACACAGCTTGGGGAGAAATTTCTTTGAGCCAACACTACTTAGTAATGTTACAACAAAAATGCTTTGCACCCAGGAGGAGACGTTTGGCCCTTTAGCACCAGTTATCAAGTAAGATTATTAATTTTCCAGATTAAAAATAGCAATTAAAAACAATGAAAGATTAATAAATATTTTGCATGACATTTTGCCAAGAGATATTTTTTTTGTACGATCACACAAGTCTTGTAACAAGACTAGCGTACACATGTGAAAACTTCCTTTGGGTATGTGGTTCATTTGTTTCTCCCTCAACCCCATTTCAGTGTCTCTGCAATGTTTTGTAAATTGTTTTTTCTTTCAAATTGCATCAGCAGTTAAGCAAGGGTAGCTTGCACACTTAAGCAGCAAAACCCTCATCAGCTTCATGATTTATGGTATGAAGTAGGAGGCAGGGCTTTGCAGTTTGTCGTGTGATTTGCTAATCCGAAATCTTTGTGACAAAGGATGCCTTGGAACTCTCTTTTTGTCCTCAAAACCTTCCCTACCTGTTGTCTCTCAGAGGTGCTTGTGTAGTTGGGGAAGTTGGTGGACAAACCCATGTGAAGTAAACGTTTTAGTAAGAGTTTTAACTACCGTTCTCAAAGGAGGAGAGCAGCGATCCTCACCACTTAACTGCACTTTAAGAGAAATAGTAGATACTCCTCTATTTCTTCAAAGTGAAAAATCAAATTAGATGCTTACAATATACTTTAAGGAAAAGCTGTGTGACTTTTCTTCTCTTTCTGTCCAGGCTGCTGCTTGCCAGTAACTCAGCAAGGTGGGCTGTAGGCCTCACTTGTAATTTTTCTGTCTTTGTGTTGACAGATTTCAGACTGAAGAAGAAGCAATCGCTATAGCGAACGCAGCGAACGTGGGTTTAGCAGGTGTGCCTCTCCCTCATAAATGTTCTGTTTCTGTGGGTTTAGTGGCTGTAGCGTGGGGGTGACGATTTCTAATGCGGGCATCTTGTCAGTAACTGCCTTTCACAGTCTTCTGCAGTTGTTCTTCCCGATTTCAGTTTTCATTCCTGTATCTCTCTCTCTGCATGGCAGGATACTTCTACTCCCAAGACCCAGCTCAGATCTGGAGAGTTGCAGAACAGCTGGAAGTTGGAATGGTTGGTGTTAACGAAGGCATCATCTCCTCGGTGGAGAGCCCTTTCGGTGGGGTAAAGGAGTCCGGCTTAGGGCGAGAAGGTTCGAAATATGGCATCGATGAATACTTAGAGATAAAATACATCTGCTTTGGAGGCTTATAAAGATCTTCAAAAAGCACAATCCCAACAGCTTGGAACAGAGTGCTGTAGTTCTAATAAGCTTCTTAAACCAGAAGTATGTCTGAATGCAACTTCTACCTTCTTTAAAACTAAGTAACCCTGTTCTGTTTGTGTAGTGACAGTATTCTGTGCTGCCATTTGATTTTACATGATTTACATCAATTTTTCAGCAATGTGATCATGGTGTCCATCACTTTTAGTAAGGAGTAGGAGAGGATGCACATTTGTTACTCCTGTGTAACTGGGAGGACTTGGGAACTTGTGCATAATGAAAATGGATCCTAACCTATGGCAAGTGCAAACAAGACCACCATTTTGTATTACCTGTAATGTTTCAGTGTGGATGCAGGGGACTTTGGGGGCAGCAGTTTCCCTTTAGAATTTTGTGTAAACACTGGTATTTTCTAATGTGGTTATGTGACCTGCTTTTAGAAGCAGGAGTGTCTTTTTTTTATTTTTAATTGTAGGAGAATCTGATACTTAGTAGAGGATGCCTACAGCTGGGCATCCATGCAAGCCAAAGGGCAGTGCTTCCAGTGTGTGTTAATGCTGGCTGCAGAGATGCTGCCTGGTCAGCTTTGGGCTTCTGAGCAAAGAGCTGTAACCTGTGCCCAACAGCTTGCATGCCTGAGATCAAATGCGGCCCTTGTTTGAGGTTTGGGAGTCCTGGGAACAGGACAGTGCAGGACAAAGGAGCTGCTGGCTTACTGAGTAGGGGAAGGAAGATGGGATGCTTACTTGCAGGAGTAACCCACAGGATTAAGAGGACACCATAAGGGCTGTGGTAAAGAAGCACAAGTGGTGACATGAAGATAGAGGTAAACTCCCTTCTCCACAAAGGAAATTACTTTGCTTATCTAGAAGAATGGTCACTGATGTAGATGTCATTCAGTGTCTGAAGGAACATTACTCAGCACCTCCAAAGAGCATGAGCAGGCAGGTGGCTCTGTTCCTATGGCTCTGTGCCTTGAAGTGGAAGTGTGGTTACACAGGTGAATGTCCATTAGGAAGGAATGTTTAAAATCCTTTCAACCTGGCTAACTTGAGAGGTTTGGGAGGAGAGCCATGAAGATGATTAGAGGGCTGGAGCACCTCCCCTACGAAGAGAGGCTGAGGGAGCTGGGCTCGTTCAGCCTGGAGAAGAGAAGGTGGCGGGGGGACCTCACTGCAGCCTTCCAGTACCTGAAGGGAACATAGAAACAGGAGGGGAATCAACTTTTAAAAAGGGTAGACAGTGACAGGACAAGGGGGAATGGATTGAAGCTAAAGGAGGGAAGGTTTAGATTAGATAATAGGGGGAAGTTCTTTACAGAGAGAGGGGTGAGGTGCTGGAAGCCCCGTCGCTGGAGGTGTTTGAGGCCAGTTTGGATGGGGCCCTGGGCAACGCTGTGTAGATCCAGGCCTGGAGGTTGGTGGCCCTGCCTGTGGCAGGGGGTTGGAACTCTATGATCCTTGGGGTCCCTTCCAACCCAGACCATTCTATGATTCTAATAAAATAGAACTGATTAGAGGTGAGACTTGCACACATCACCTCACTGTTTTAATTGCTGTCTTCAAAAGATGATGTAAAGTTTCCATAATATAAAATATTCTTCTAATGGCAGTCAAAAGCAGCATTTTAAAAATGTGCAATGTTAATTTGGCAAATAAATCAGCTTCTGCAGAGGCTAAGGGGAATACATTTTATTTCCTGTCCTGGTTAGTTTTACTTGATAGGCCTTTATCAATTTATTATTAAAAATAAATAGAAGGCAGCAACAGAGCTCTTCTTCCTAAGCAGTAATGAATGTACCCTATAAAGTGGGAAATTTTAAGATATTTTATCCAATCAGACAAAGAATTACCAGGTAACACAAGACTTAGGTGGGAGGAAGCAAGCTGGAACTGAGTTTCACAGTGGTTTTTTAAAGCGCACATAAGGTAGCATTGACTGCTACTTATTATTTCTAAGTATTTTTTTATGTCTGTATTTGTGTAACACTTGAGACCAGGTGAGTCTGGAGCACATAACTTGTCAGTAGAATGTGTGTGCATCGTGCCAAAAGAAGGGCAGTTAAAGGGCACTTGCCCCATCCTTCCACTGATTTCCCCAGTGCACCACAAAGGCGCATTTCAGACAGCCAGGACTCAGAACTGTTACTGGTTGCCAAGAAGAAATATAAAAGGACAGCCTGTCTCTACACTAGTTACAAGAAACTTTGTTAGAGCAACTTCCAAACTTAGGCTGTTGAGGACAGGGAATGCCTGAGCTCTGGGAATACAGTGATGTGGAAGAGGCAGCAGTTTGTCTGCCTGGACTATTGCTCCTTGTTTGTTTCTTACTGGATAGAGTAACTAGGTAGAGGAAGGTCACAACTCAGTGCCTGAGTACCACAGTTCAGTGACACAGACACACTTACAGGTACTCTATACAGGCAGAATACCTGCCCCTGAAATTGCTCGGACTCTGCTTGTGAACTGCAGCGTAAGGTCAAAGTTAAAGTTGACCTTAGTGCTGTATGACCATGTAGTCAGTCCTGTATGTAGGTGTACTTCTTGGGACAGGGCAGTTGGAGGATAAATTCCTTAACCTGCTGCTCTATTCTTGGCAGAGTTGTTGATCTGATGCATTGGTGCACTTAAAAATCTTGATGTCTTTTTTGAGAATAGCACTGTTAATGTTTACTTTTTTCCTAGCAAATAATACCTTTTACTATGCCTGATAACAAGCACAAACCATAATGAAGGTATATAATAAACTTTAAACATACCTTTTGTCTAGATTGGATTGTGGTTGGACTCCAGCATAGTATCCTTGTGTCAGTAAGATCTATGTCATTTAAGCACAGAATAGTCTAAAGGTCATCTTCACAGCAAAAGCTGTGGTTCATCAGCAAAAGATATACTTGAATTCTCACACCTCAGAGATGTTGATTAGCGTAGCGATTTCTGGATATTAAAACTGTGATGGAAAAATGTTTTCAGTTAATAAATAACTTCTGTGAAAGCATGGGACTCTGTGGTTTATTACCTTGTTCAATGTTGACTTGACAAACTGACATCAGCCACATTCAGTTCAGTCTCTCAGATTTGCAGAATTCTTTGTTCTGCTAGCTTTAGCACTGGAAGAAAAGACACTTTGCATCCACGGGTTCATGAGGTGCAGGATGGGTTACCCCAGTTACAGTCCCTTGAATCTAAATCAAATAGATGCGCTTTTTCTAGTACACTGTCACTTTTTGTATGCAAGTCTCTTATGCTTAATCAAACATTTTTACCACAAAAATACAGGCTTTGTCAGTCAGAGTGCCTCCGCCTGCTTTCAGGATATCACTACTTGCATAATTCTCTGCTTCACTTAAGTTTTAAAGTAGGTTTTTGGAAGCTTTTTTATTTCCATTTAGTTAATACAGTTTTGAAATGTTAGAAACTGTCTTCTAATTTCCAACCTGACAGCGTCATGGCCCATTTTCATTTATTTTCTTATTTATATCTTAAAGTTCGTGTCTTGTGGAACAGATTTTTAGCCTAAGGAGGCAGAAATTATCTCTAATGCAGAAGCTTTTTTTGGCAGGTCATGTCAGGTAATACTTGTCCGTTTGTACGCTAAGCTGGCAGAGACACGGTGCTCAGAATAAATGAGGGAGGCTCTTGGTGCTGATCCAGCACTGGTGAAGATAGACATACTGTGGAGGAAGTATATCTAGTACTTCATTTTGTTTACAGTAGCTGGCAGATTGCACTTTATTATCTCTTGTCACCAAGATCAAGGGAACATTTAAGCAGGCTTCTTAAGCATTCTGTTCTGCCAATGATCCATTTTTCCCAGACACAGGTGGTTTTGGACACAGTTCATGCTTTTATGATTAATTGTGCTCTCATGATTAAGTCACAGAACATAAACAGCAGTTTAAATGGTTTGTACAGAGTAGTTTTCACCCTTCTAAATCACCCAAGCACACGTTGGGAGAGGGGCAGTCCTGCTCACCGCGTCAGCAAATGCTGAGGCTGCTTGGCACAACCAGCTTAAGGTGTTCAGGAATCACTACTACTTCTCTTCTGTTGTACAAGGCTGGAAGCTTGCAGCAGCAGCCTACTCAAAGGGGAAGGGGGGAGGCTACTGCTGTTGGCAGCCTGCAGTGCAGTAACAAAGGAGCAATTCTCCAATCAAAGACCCTACATATCTATCATCAGCTTCTTTAGCATCCAGTATTCTCTTCCAGGGGGTACCAGTAAACTGTTACACCATATAACCACTTAAAATTCCTTCTATGGTGTGTTTTCCCTACAGAAAGACACTTGTATGTCACAGTATCTTTTATTATCGTCATTTAGCACAAACTTCATGTGCTCTGATGCATGGAGTTTTCTTTCCCAGTTCAGAAACAGGCAGCTCATTAACAGCAGTGTTTGGGATTATACTGCACACTAACACTACTGCAGAGCACCTCAAGTATTGGATTCGCTCCACAGTAAGTCACAAAACCTATGAAGCCACCACACTTGCATGACAGCTGGTGAATATTTGCACACAGCCAATTAAACCAAGTCAGGACAAGCACACATGGAAACATTATCTGTGAACTGCAGTGATTTTTTTTCTGCTCACTGATGTACTGAATTACATTTTCTCTCTGAGAATAACAGAGTTTGCTGTGGTCAGTAGGAAGGGAAGGGACCATACACTGCACTGCTTTTGTGCTTGAGCTTCAGCATACAACACAGTGCTATTTGCCTGACCTGCATTTTGAGTCCAGCACAGAGACCCACGTCTAAAGGAGACCCTGACAAGTTCCTAGAAGGAAAGACGAAACTTTATTAGCAGTTACATAAATGTAATAGTTTCAGCTCAGAAATGGTTCCAGTTACAATACATTACCGTTTGCAATAAATAACATTTTCTAGAAACAGATTCCCAATAGAAATTGTGTAATAGCTCACCCACCCACAGGGAGCAGTGCTTCCATACAGAGACAGACCACTGATGCACAGCTCACCTGCACTTGACATGCAGCCTGTGCAAAAGAAAAAATGTTATTTGTGTTTTCTCCCTCTTTTTTTTTCATTTTTTTCCCTAATCTTTAAGGATCCCCTCCCTCACCTTGGGGAATTCAGGATCTAAAAGGTCTGTGAAATGGGTTCTCCTTTGCTGCAGAAGTACGGGATTAGTATCCTAGTTAGGGATCAATGACAGGCAATAGCTCACGTTAGGAAACTTTAATTCACCTCTATCCCATTTCCCTTCTTCTAAGGGAATGTTCACCTCTCAGGCCTCACAGAAGTGGCCCAGAAGACTCAAGTAGCTGTCACTACCAGTATCCCAAAGCTCCAGCTGACTACAGTATATTGATGGGCAAAACTAGTTTCACTTGAGGCTTAAAACTGGAATGGGAATTTTGCTTAAGATCTCAGTTATTTCAAGGATATCAGAACTGTCAAAAGAAAGTTTAAACTCAGCAGAGAACACTCAAGTGCTCACTCGCTCTGTTCCCCCACTGTTCTTTGCATGTGTACTCACTTCTGTTTGCCTTCAAGAGACCAAGAAAGAAAAAGAAAATTAGCATCACATAAGCAAACACATCTGACAGCACCACACAGGTGCTTCAACAGTACCTGCATCTGATGCAGGTGACTGAGGGAGATTGCTCAAGACTCCATTTACTTAAAAGGACCCAACTGAAAATGTACCCTTACACATGAAACAAGAACAACTTTTTTCTCTGTCTCCCTGAATAAAAAAAAAAAACCCAAACCCTCTGCAATTAGACTGTTCAAATTTTGCTGGAGTTCCTCTGCGGCCTTCTGGGTTGGCCAGGGTGAATTTTGTTCCATGCTGCAGTAGCATTTTGGTTAAGAACATGGAAAACAGAAAGCAGTGCCCTGTTAGCAGCGTGGCAGCTTTGTGCTGCATGAACAGTGCGCTGAGTGTGGACGCCGAGTGCTGAACCTGTTTACTGCCTCAGGCAGGAATGGCTGGGAAGTTTTTTCCAATATACTCAAAGTGCAAACCAAGACAGTCCTTTTACAGAGCTGGACAGTCTCTGCATGCATGAACATGTGTAAGTAAAGCCAAGATGCAGATGAAAAGCCAGTGCTTATATCAAGGCTATGATGCACAGTTAAGCATCAGCACACCGTTCACCTTCAAAGAGAAGTGCTATCTTTTCAGAGCCAAACTGAATTTACTCATTATTTTCAGTGAACCCTAAGCCAGACATGACAAACTACATCAATTTCTGCTTGTCAGTGCCAATGAGACTGCTGGGAATATCCCTGTTTCACAAGGAAGCTGCCAGCACTGAGGGCCTGCTTCAAACCTGTCGTAACCCAAACCGGAAGTTTAACACATCAGAATTCTAACACTGTGTTTGCCCCTTAACAGCTGGTTTTCCTGACCCTTTCATTGCAGGTATGGCCTGACATTCTGCAAGGAAGTGGCAGTTCTAGAAGTAATAATCTAGAAGATGCAAGGGTTGCTATCATCTCTCCTAAATGCCTGAAAAAAATAATGCTTGGCCAAGTGACACTAACATGTAATATCACAAATTCAGAGCCAGAAACCATTATTTTCAACTTTGGAGCAAATTTCATCTTAATTAAGAGCAAGCCTAATCTTATGTAAGATGAATGACTTCTGCTTCGATGGGGGTGGAAGAATGGAACTAGTATAGTTGGAAGGAGCTCAGAAATTTCTACTATATCCAACTTTTACAACTAAGTAAAATACTGTCAGCAATGAAGATGTCAAAGCCTTGTCCAGAGAACAGAATTTACTAAGCAACTTCCACTTGCCAGGGCTTTATGCAATAAGAAATAGGTCTAACACTTCACGTTTGTTAGTGAGGAATACTTAAGTCCAATCATGCAGATGTTCTCATGGCACACGAGCTTCCCACCAGACCAAAGATGGAAGCCCATAAAAGGGATGTGTGTGAGAGGGCGAAGACCCCTTGGAATTCTGCAGCACTGAGGAAAGCAGGTTTATGATTCCTGTAGTTTTACTAGAGAGCCATCCTTTAAGGGTTTTTTTAAAAGGACATCTGAGTTTTAATTCCTTGAAAGAACAACCTCCCCTAGGCTTCACCACCAGCTTTAAAAATGTAAAGTAAATCCCGAAACACAGTTGGCTGACCTCACAAGACTGAAAGATGCTGCTGATGGCACTGGTATGTCCTGTAAGATGCATTTATAGATAGAGGCACACTGGAGACAGTATTTAGCAGAAGAATTAATGGCAATGTGACCAAAACAAAGTTGTAGTTGCTTATTGAGCCTTTTTTTTTTTGTCCCACTCTTCCCTTCAAATGCATGTTCCCAAGAGCATAATTCCTGCTAGAACATACTGGGAATTGCTACAGAATGCACTAAGCCAAACATTTTGATTTAAAAATGAAAACAAACAAAAAAAAAGGTAGTATTTGAGTAGGCCTTAACTTTCTTCAGGAATGCTTTAAAGTGAACATTGCATTATTATATTAACACTTCTGAAACAGAAATTGAAAGACATCAAAAACTGACCTTGCTTTTATTGACCAAGTTATTAAAAATAGATATATACACACACACATATATGCACACACTCAGGAAGGAGGGAGAGCAAGATAAAGTAGATTTGTTTCAATAAATAGCCTGAACCCACCCTCCCCAATTAAAACTTGGCTTCTGAAGAAAGCAATTCATACCATATATACTGCATCTTGCTGGTGGGTATGGGGAAAGCATGGAAAACACTTGCATTAGCCCTTGTAAGCTCTTTGCAGTCTCTCCCAACGCTGTGACTCCTGCAGTCACACTCAGCTTTCCAGAGAAATGGAGGGCTGTGCACAGGATAAAGACTCCTCAGTGCAGCATCAGTAGCCTTAGGGACTGTTGCTGGCTGCATTTGAAAATCACAGGTATGAAACCAGGTATGAGCATGCCACATTGCTCCAACTTTCGACTACAGATTCCTTCCAACCTAGACGGTTTGCCCAACTCCATTAACAAGAGAAGTACCAAAGCCATCCACCAAAAATTGTCCACCAAATTATTCCTTGTGATGGAGGTGGGCTACATCCCCTCCCTGACCATTCTTATCTACTCCCCTTGATTTCTACACTGCTCCACCCTTCTTTGTTAATGGATTCTTCACCACCAGATTTAAAAAAACAAACAAACAACAAACTAAAAAAAACCCCAAAAAACCCCACCTATCCAAAATGGTCCCAGGGGAATATTTTCTCCCTCAGAACACATCACACCTCTGGTTCAGCTAAAGACTCCAGCATGTCAGTAAAGGACCCCCAGGAAAGGCTGATGTCATGGCCAGACAGTACTGCTGACTGGAATGACCCCACAAGTGAGGCTTATTTGTAAGAGCCAGGCATTCAGTTTGGGGTTCCAAGAACAGGATTGGTACAAAGAAATTGCCCAGACTGCAAGCAAGAACATCAGAACTCCAGCACACCTGCCCTTCCCAAACACCTCAAGGGACCTCTTTGAGCTAGCACATCTTCTAGTCACTGAACAGCCACAGAGGGCAAGCTAAACCTTCCTCAGTACCATTCCCATGACAAGGAAGGTAGGTGTTTCACCTCCCGGCCCACACCAGGTACTTTGCCAGGAACACTGCACTACACAAATGCCTAGCACATTCTTTATTGGAGCACCAAGGCTGACAGATGAAAGCCCCTCTCAGCTGAGGGTTTAGTCTTTAAGGTCCAGAGCTCCTTAAAAGTGCTCTCCAAGCAAAAGGTTGTTTGGGATGCTCATAATACTTCTGAAGGCACACCATACTGAGTCCTTCCTTCCTTTCTGCTACTGCTTCCTGGCTGGACATAGCAGACTTCAGACAGCCAAAGCACCTTCATCATTACGGAAGGACCTAAGGCTGCACTTCCCTGCAGGCAGCATATTTCCCACATGAATATAGGGAACACGGCATCCTGCAGGACACAGAGGTACCACATCTTTATAGCTGATTAAGTGCAAATGCTACACTGTAAACTTTCTCTGAAAACAAGGACATCTCCACCCAACGAGCAGTACCCCAGAAAACGAAATCACTAAACAGAGACTGAAACGCACTGAAAATGCTCAGTGTGTTTTCTCAACCTAAACTGAAACTGAAGGTGGAGCCCTGCTCTGTATGGTTCTAAGGGGAATTTATCTATATTACCTTTTGCTGTTTTAGGTCAGCATCATAATCTCACTGCTTCTCCAAGAGAGAGGTAGGAGCAGAGGACACGAAGCTGTGTGCGTTTCGGTTACCTTTGTGAGCAGCGTAACAGCCCTGGCTAGTTTCATAGCAGCAATACAGGAAAAAAGGCCTTCTGAAGTTCAGACAAACATTCAGCATGGAACATGCAGGAAATAAGATGTGCTTTTCTTTGTTCCTATCAGGGTGACAAGAGGAGTTAGCTGACCATCTAATTCTTCATCTTTCTCTCCCCTAACTGTGCTAGAAATTTACCCTTTTATCTGCAATTAGTTGATATTTCAGGAAGTTTGCGGTTCTGGAAAAACAGAGATGGGCCAACTTGTTTCAGATGTGTTGGACCAGCATGTTCTGTGCTTTTAACCTCATTCAGTTATCTGTCTTTGGAGCTGTAGTTGAAGGAAACTCCATTTCTGATGGATCCATTCATGAGGGTTTTAGGATTCTCTCTTTCAATCTTTTCTCTGCTGAAGATAGTGTCCTGATCACTGTCAAACTCTGACTCAGAGACCATCAGACTGGAGTTGTGTTCTGTACTTCTGTGCTTGATACCTGACAGTAAAAGCACAAAACAAGCTCATTAGAAAAGTTTCAGCTTTTAACTAACCATCCTCTCTCCTCTGCTGTGGTATGAAAGGTATGTGAAAACATTCCCTGCAGTCCAGCCTAACAGTGTGCACCATGGCCACCACCAACGTAACAACTGGCCTGGGAGGTATCATATACTGTTAGGCAGATACTCTCCTGACTACCCTGTACACCCACCAGTTTACAGCTCTGAAGTGTGACCATATGGGTTCAAATTTGAAACAATCAGATGATCTTAGTAGATTAGTTAATGCACTTTTAATAGCTTGACACTGGAAACCAGTCTGTCTATCTTATTAACAGGAGTTGCAATAAAAGGTCATGGGCAGGATCCTTATGGCCCAGCAATAAAACCAGCCCCAAATTTAATTGTGTGCAGGAGAGGAGGGGTTACATGAAGGCAGTCTGTGGGAGAACTAGATGTTCTGAATTAAGAATAATGAAGAAGCTCAGAGCAGTGGCTGAGCCCAAGGCCTCATGGAAGAAAATTAAAGTGATTCTTCTCCAACCATTTAATTGTCAATGCTTGCCTCTCTCATTCCCAAAATTGTAAGGTAGCTTCTGGGTTCCACCTGACTGCAGGTGCCAGTTCAAATACATTGACCATAAGCTCAATCTTACTTACCATACTTGGGTTGTAGCTCCATTCTCTCCTGCTCATCTATGTTATCCAAGATGGTATATTTTGTTTTCTTTCTTATCTTTGTCCTCTTTCTGCTAAAAATAAAGTTGCCACAGAGACATTCAGTTCCCAAACACAAATTGGTTCCCTCTCCCTTTTAATACACTTAACTGTGACCCCCAACATACGCAATCTCATTGCACTTTCTCACCTCCACTTAAAAATAGCTGTTTCAGTTTATACCTGTACAAAGCAGCTGTACAATCTGGACCACAGGGGATAATTTATTTTCTCTCTAATATATAAAGATGAAGAAAGTAAGAAAGACTGAATTGCTTTCCTAGGCCCCAGGGGTTCAGTTTGTACAATTTCAACACAGTATCTAAACACAAGATAGACATATACTCATTTGTTTCCAAATTAAATTTCAGTAAGTCTTGGTTAGTCTGTGTCTCCCCCCTGCCCCACCTTCCTTTCTCTTTAACTGAGACTTGAAGTGGTGCTTGTCTGGTTATGCTTACAGAGAAGACCAGTCACAAAAGGAGACTGGCTCGCTCTCACACATGCAGGGATAACTTCCTGCTGGGCAGTAGGCAAGTCCACACCTGTTCTTTCTTCAGTTAAATCCTTTCCCAGCATCTGCTTCCAGAATGCTGCAAGCACCATCATCTCTACAGTAAAATTCAGCTATTTTGGGAGTTACTCATCTGCTCATTAATACAGAAGGGGAAGTCCAGGAGCTAGAGGAGCATAGAACTATTTGCTGTACTGGATCAAGAAGAAACAAATAAAAGCTTTCAGGGTACAAACAAGAGCATTATGCACAAAACCACAGGGGGCACCTCCTAGAAGATGCTGTCATACCTCAGGCATTTTTCGGTCTCTTTCTCTTATAACATTGGAGGGGTTGAGTGAGAAGTGTCCTTTGTCAAGGCATGGATTGGCTGACAAAGTCTGGAGTAGCATTCCAACCCAGACTGCACAGTTTACAGTGGAAAAGCTGCCTACTGCTCAGTCTACAATTACAGCAAGAGCCAGCCACTCAGCCTCCCCTCTAGAGTCTTCTGAAAAAATGGACTTCACTTGGCAACTCAAAGCCTTTAAACCTCCAAAACTCCAACCAAATCTTGGACTACAGTGTATCGTTTTTCACGTAGTTTCCACAAAGCACAGAGCATCTCTTGCCATTCTGTCCTGTGCAGCATTTCCCTCCTTTTTCACATGTATCTATCAACCAGCCCTTCCTCTCTGGTACAAGCCACATGAGCACAAATGACAGAAGCAGCTGAACTCCACAAAATATCCCATTCTGCGAGGGGGGACTGGGACACCCTTCTCTTTAAATCTTTCTACTAACAGCACTGTTCCTTCAAACATAAAAAGAAAAGCAGTATAAACTCCCATGCATTTAAAACAGCACTCTTTACATACTACAAAGACATCCTAGAAAGTTGAAAATCCAGAGAGATTTTGACAGCTTTTCATTTCTGCTAACACCTGGACAAGCTGTCTATTTGCAGGGCTTTTTGAACAGCAGCAAAACCACTTGTTCTAGCGACAGAACTTGCAGGGACTTGTCACTTGAAAGAACTTAACAGCTGGCTGGAAACCTCTGGGGGTTAGGGGTGGGGAGGCAGAGGAGGAAACAACATACAGTAGCAGGCAAAACTCCTTAGGAAAAGGAACAGAAGTCTGTGTAACTGAGATCTCCTTGCCTGCCAGTCAGATGTACCCATATGTCCACTCTTCCCATCCAAGGGAGACACCTGGTTGGGAGCAGGTCCATGCCCATGGCCCAGAACACTCCCACATTGGTGACCTTCAGACTACACCTCTTTTCTTAGTGTGCAGTACCTGGATAACTCAGTGGGAGACCAAGGAGATCTCCAGTACATACTCGGCATTTAACATAAATTATTTCTTAATATGAAGGATTCTCTAATATTGGCTTTTACAACAGACTAGGTAGAATCTTTAAGGTTGGAAAAGGTCTCTAAGATCAAGTCCAACCATCAGTCCAACATCACCATGTCAGCTAAAAAAAAATAATTCTGTTTTTCAAAAATGCAGAAGAGCACAGAGCCACAAATAAATATTTTTTCTTTTTCCCAATGAAAGCCTGTCTATACAGAAATAGCTACAGGAAGCTCCTCACATGGCTGAAAATACTTCAGTGGTTTAGTACTAAGGGCTGGACTAAAATGTGGCAGTTGTCTGCAGTTTTTGCATATAAGCCATCAAAAAGAAACGCAAATCTCATACCTTTTGCAGCAGCAGATGCAGAACCAGGCAAGCCCTACCATGACCACAATCAAAATAAAAACAGATACAGTCACATAGAGTATACTCCACTCTGAAAAAAGAAACACAACAGTGCTTTGTAAAGTCATATGAATGGGATAATTTCTAATACAACTCTATTAAAATAACCAATCCTGAGGAATGGCAACAGGATCTTAGGACCATTTAGCACCTTCATATTCTCAGAGGAATCCCTAAAAATTCTTAAACTTCCTTATTGAATGTGCATGTCTGAAAATATTCTTCCACTCCAACATCTGGAGGTGTTCAAGGCCAGGTTGGATGGGGCCCTGGGCAGCCTTGTGTAGATCCAGGCCTGGAGGTTGGTGTCCCTGCCTGTGGCAGGGGGGTTGGAGCTCTATGATCCTTGGGGTCCCTTCCAACCCAGACCATTCTATGATTCTATGATTCTATGATCTTTTACCAGCCTTAGATAGCTGTAGTCTGTGTGGGAACTTAAAGCCAAGAGGGCATGGTTACCACCTCAGTCATCATTCTCTAACTGAACACACATAGGTGTTTAGCAGGGCTTTCAAAGAGCAGCTGACTAGAGACAGACCTTTCTACCTGCACACTTACTTTTGTAAATCCAGGAAAACATGAGAGGGACACAGGGAGATGTGCAAGCATGTAAAGTCTAACGCTATTTCAGTGTTATTTATTATATGCCAGAACAACACTGCATTAGGGCAGGGCTGCAGGAGGTCCCAGCCTCAGGCTTAGAACCTAGTGTCCCGTTTTGGTTGATCAATTAATCTTCACTCACTAACAGACAGACACATGGCCCATGATGACTTAATTGCTTGCAGCAAGCTCCTTTTAAGCATCTATACATTTTCTTGCAGACCAGTGCTTGCTCGGCAAACGTCTCCATGTCTGCACAATAGTCTGAGTTGAGCTTTAGATCGACTGAAATAGGAGATCAATTTAGTTAAATGAAAGCTATTCAATGTTTGAAATAGAGAGGTTTAGCTTATATATTAGGTGTGCCACAGAACATAGATATGATTAAGCTGGTGAAACTACATTACATTTCTCAGGTGCAACAGGCAAACTGAAAGAAACAGTGAAACTAATCCTGCTAAAGACCTGATGTTTTAAAGGTGACTGTATTAATTAGTAGTCCAGGACACTGATGTTTTCTTTCCTTAGGTTAGACCATACTTCCAGTGCACAAGTATCAATTGTCCACTCAGAGAATCTAAGCTGTTGCCTCTTTTTCAGCTTTGTAACAACCTGAAGAATACTACTCAAAAAGCTTTGCAACACCCACAGTATTCAACAACCCTCCCCACTGGCACCAAATTGTTGCAAGATCTCTCTCCCATGGCAAAGTCTTCATGCATTTTTCCCTCAAATAATGATAAAATTTAAAATATTTTAAAAGTTTAAATTATAATATTATAACATTATACTTTCCAGATGTTATTCAAAGAACATTCGAAGAGAACTTCTTAGCCCAGGAAATAGACACCCCTACTTGAGGGGATGCAATACTAGACCTGGTAGTCACCAATGCATGTGAGCTTGCCAGTGACATCAAGATTGGCGGCAGCCTGGGCTGCAGCAATCACGTTGGTTGAGTTCGATGTCTGGAGGGATATGGGACAGCTGAGGAGTGTAGTAAGGACAGTCAATTTTAGTAAAGCAAACTTTCAGCTCTTCAGAGAGCTAATCAGTAGAACTCCTTGAGAAATGGTCCTTAGGGATGAGGGAGCAGAACAGAGCTGGCAGATGTTTACAGATGCTTTCCACAGTGCACAAGACCTCTCAGTTCCCAGATGTAGGAAATCAGGCAAGGAAGGGAAGGGACCAGCATGGTTGAGTCAAGACTTGCTGGTCAAACTAAAGAGCAAGAGGTAACTGCACAGGCAGTGTGAGCAGGGACAGGCAATCGAGGAAGAATGTGGGGAGTCTGCCCGGTGGTGTAGGGTTGGGGTCAGGAAGACCAAGGCGCAGCTGGAGCTGAACTTAGCAAGGGATGCAAAGAACAACAAGGTGGCCAGCTACAGGTATGTCAACCAAAAGAGGAAGGTGAAAGAAAACACACCCGTCCTGATGAACAAAAATGGTGACCTTGTATTAACAGACAAGGAGAAAGCTGAGGTATTCAACAACTTCTTTGCCTCAGTCTTCACAAGCAACAACTCTCCTCACCCCTCCTGGGTCAGTAGGCAGCAAGATGGGGCTCAAGGGGGTAAAGCCCCTCCCACTGTAGGAGAAGATCAGGTTTGTGACCCTCTGAAGAAACCTGAACATATACAAGTCTATGGGACCTGAGGAGATGCATCCCAGAGTCCTCAGGGAATTGGCTGATGTGGTTGTCAAACCACCTTCCATCATATACGAAAAGTCATGGTGGTCAGGGGAAGTCCCTGGTGACTGGAAGAAGGGCAGTGCTGCGGCCATTTAAAAAATGTTAAAAAGGATGACCTGGCGAACTACCGACCTGTCAGCTTCACCCTCTGTGCCTGGGAAGATTATGGACCAGATCCTCCTAGAAGCTATGCTGAGTCATATGGAAGGTAGGGAGGTCATTTGAGACAGTCAGCATGGCTTTACCAAGGGCAGATCCTGCCTGACCAACCAGGTGGATTTCTATGATGGGATGACCGCATTGGTGGACACAGAAAGGGTGATGGATGTAATCTACATAAACTTCTGTAAAGCCTTTGACACAGTCCCCCCCAGCATCCTTCTCTCTAAATTGGGGAGATATGGATTTGATGAGTGGACTGTTCGGTCAATAAGAAATTGATTGGATGGTTGCATCCAGAGAGTAGTTGTCAATGGCTCAATGTCCAGATGGAGATCTGTGATGAGTGGTGTCCCTCAGGGGTCTGTACTGGGACCAGTATTATTTAATATCTTCATCCATGACATTGGTTGAGTGCACCCTCAGCAAGTTTGGAGATCGTGCTGTTGGTGCAGTTGACACTCCAGAAGGACAGGATGTCATCCAGAGGGACATGGAGAAGCTGGGGAAGTGGGCCTATGTGAATCTCACGCGGTTCAACAAGAACAAATGCAAGGTTCTGCACCAGGGTCATGGCAATCCTTATCATCAATACAGGCTGGGAGATGATGTGCTAGAGGGCAGCACTGCAGAGAAGGACTTGGGGGTGCTGGTGGATAAGAAGCTCAACAGGAGCCAACAATGCGTGTTCGCAACCCAGAAGGCCAAACATATCCTGGGCTGCATCAAAAGGACCGTAGCCAGCAGGCCAAGGGAGGTGATTCTTCCCCTCTACTCTGCTCACATGAGACCCCACCTGGAGTACTGTGTCCAGCTTTGCAGCCTCCAACATAAGGAGGACATGGAACTGTTGGAATGGGTCCAGAGGAGGGCCACAAAGATGATCAGAGGGCTGGAGCACCTCTCCTGTGAAGACAGGCTGAGTAAGTTGGGCCTGTTCAGCCTGGACAAGAGAAGGCTCCAGGAAGATTTTATAGCAGCCTTCCAGTACCTGAAGGGGCCTACAGGACAGCAAGGGAGGGACTTTTTAGAAGGGCATTTAGTGATAGGACAAGGGGCAATGGTTTTAAATTGGAAGGGAGTAGATTTAGATTGGATATTAGGAAGAAATTCTTTACTACAAGGGTGGTGAGGCACTGGAACAGATTGCCCAGGGAGGTTGTGGAAGCCCCTCCCTGGAGGTGTTCAAGGCCAGGCTGGATGGGGCCTTGAGCAGCCTGGTCCAGTGAGAGGTGTCCCTGCCTATGGCAGGGGGGTTGGAATTTTATGATCTTAAAGTCCCTGACAACCCTAACCATTCTATGATTTTATGATTCTACGATAAATATCTTTCTATTGCTAGGCTGGAAAATAAGGAGAGTATTTTAGTCTTCCCTCAGCATCTTCCTCCTAAGTAGCTCCCATTCTGACACCAAATAATCAACAGTTTCACAGGATGACAGGTTATTCTCAAAATACATCCCAGAACACCCAAAACTTACCACAATTACTTTCTCCATCATTTAGATAACGATGAATCAAGTTTTCCATCCACAGCTGGTAGCAAATGCAGCGCTTTGTTATGGGGTCACAGTGTCCGTGTCCAGAGCATTTTAAAAGACAGGCTAAAGAACAAAGCCAAACATAGGGTCAGTTGTGTGAATGGACAACTTGTCATGTACCCTGTCATGTACCTTGTCATGTACTGTGAGACTAGATTGGTAGTAAAGCATCTAGTTCAAACATTCTGGTATTGTTTTTAAACTTTCTTTTCCTTTCGTGTTAGACATTAAATAGATTTACTGTTCAGCAGTGTGCCGGCTGTGAAAAGAAAGATAAGAATATATCTTATCCATGCAATACTAAAATTACATGCAAGTCAACAGCAGTTTATTCTAACCAGAAATAAAGATGATTTGAAGTTGTGGAATTTGGACCCACTCCTTTCTTTATGACCTATTTTAAGATCCTCTGAAGTACTTGAGAACAGAGAAATATCAGTGTTCTCAGGTACTACAAGACAGGCACCATGCTAACAAGTGTATGTCGCTATTTCAAAACTGAATTACATCATCTGAGGCTAGAACATTTACATGCCTCATACTCTTATAGTAGTAGTAGTTAACTGCTAGATCAATGTGTCACACCAGACTAAAATAAGTTATTCCCCTTGAAACTTAGAGTGCCAGATTTGCTATGCCAAGAAAAATGTTACTACATATTTGCAAGTGACACCTACACATTTCAGTAATCCAAGTACATTTACAGCAGAAGAGTCCTTTTCCACAAGGTGAATGAGGACAGAATTTACTATCAATGACTATTTTATTGCCAGAGCTTGCTCACTCTCTTTGCACGTGGATCATTATGTCATCACTTTATATGATTAATGATATCTTAACACTATCATAAAGGGTTTGCATTATTAATGAAGTTTAAAACTGGCTTAGAAGTTCAGGCATCTTCTTGGGGAAAGAAAAGGTTCCTTATAAGAAACCCCAGTGGCTTGGCTGCATTGCAAATATTAGAAGACTAGGTTATTACACAGTGATCTCCTGAGCATTTTGCCTGGTACTGACAGACATAACCAAATTACATTACAAACCTATTACTGAACACTAAAAGCCTTGAAGGAACCAGGGACATGAAACATTCTATATTATGGCTGTATGAAGCATTCCTCGTCTTGCCACAAAAGATGGCGTGAGTGGGGTATCTTTATCCTTGCTCCCCACCAGGGCTTCCTGATGCAGACCAGATTAAGATGTGCTTTTGCCTGCTCTTGCAGATAATGCCTTTTAAAATAACCAAGTGACCAGCACCTGTCTACTTCAAACGATCACGCATTTTAAGTACTGTCTTCAACCTCAACTTTTGGATAGCTACATCATAGCCCAGACACCAGATGGCAGACAGAAAGCCTTCATGCCCTGTGTCCAGGTTGCCACGTTAGCCAAATACCTGCAAAGTTCCAAGAGGAGCAAGCACAATCCAAAACATACCAGCCGTGTCAACCCGCAGGACTTTAAAGAGTAGGAAGTCAGCCTTCTCTTTCAAAAGCTGCACGTGCAGAGTCCGGGAGACATCTGATGCCTTGATCACCTTGGAAGGATGCCCGTTCTGCACGTAGAACACAACCGCCGTGCTGCAGAAAGAACAGCTAAGGTCACCCGTGATCTCAGACAGCATTCATTTGTCAGACATTCAGTTTACAGCCTTTGGGGTTTTGGTTTTTTTCTGGAAAGCGAATGTCACCACTGATAAAGACTGGGGAACTCTGTCCACGGATTAGTCAACTCCATCCAAATGTCATGGGATTCATTCTAGGCTGGGAACAACAGTAGTTCTCTGGCTTCTCAGTTTCCTAGAACAGTGAGGACAACAGGAAACACAATTCCTTCCTTGATTGTCAACACAGCCAGTATTTGGGAAAAACAGTGCTGCATGGAACAAAAATGCCAAAATATATGCATGTGTTTTATTTAAAGGAATAATATCCAGAGACATTTTTTTCCTAAACAAAACACTTGAGTTCTGAGCCTCCAGAGAGCTTACTTCATCAATTTTCTACCACAGCAGAAGAAGTTCACCTTTTAAAGTATATACTGTTAAGAATTATAGCAATTTTTTGTCATCTTAGAAACGATTATTTTGCAACTAATTATGAGCTGCAAAAAAGCAAATGAAAACCATAAGTCTTCCTGGCACAGTAGGGTATCTTTGTACCTTATATCTGAGTAGGCTTGTATCTTCTGAACTTTGATATCTGAATCCAAAACGTTCAACAACACAGCTAGCTGTCTCACCAGGGTGTCCTTCTGCTGTTCACTCAGCTGTCCCACTCCAACTTGCAAAATCAGCTCCACCAGACCACTCCTCCTGGGATCTGACAGAAGAACATGCCCTTCTTTCAGAGCCTGCCAAATACTTCAGTTCCAACTGAAGACAACATGCAGTAGAGTCAAAAGTATTTATTAATGCTATACTTCTCTGTGTAAGACCCATATTACTTAGGACCCAACCCTCCTGAGTTCTTGGGAAAGTACTTATCCTATATTTTCCCATTCTCTCTGAAACACACCTGGTGGGTATGAAGGTAGCAACCCAGCTTATGGGTTGAAAGCAAGCACTTCAGTGCGTAATGCCATTCAGTGTTGACACAATTCTGTGCTGAACAGCAACTTCAGTCACTGTAAATGCTGCCATCTTAAGGTCAGAGGTAAGCAACAGGTGAATCTAGGTCTTCAGTTCCCTGCTAGTTATCCACTGGCTATCACCCAGAAAAAGGGAGGGAAAGATGGACTTGTATGGTAATGCAAGACGATGTGAGCGAATCTAAATGACAGTGGTCAATTTCAGAAACACCAAATATGTTTGCCTTCACAAAACTGAGTATTCTGGTAAATAATACTTGAACTTCTACAGTGCCTTGCAAACAAAACAAGCTTCACAGATATCCAATGAGAATCCTGAGCCAATTATTTGGACTAAATTCAACAATGAATTGAGGAACAGAAATAAAATCATTGCCCGGGAACCAGACAAACAAGAAATCTTCGACAGACCCATGATTTCAGACTAATTTCCTGAAACCTCAACTTATACTTCCATTGCATAGCCATCCATCGGCATTTGAAAACAAATCTATGTATGAGCAACATCAAACTATTAAACAACAATTGAAGAAACCCTGAAATTCTTTGAAGCTTATTTTTGTCCTTCGGGATGAAAAGAGGAAAACGAGCATGAAACCCACACTTTCAGCTTTCAAACACACAAGTGTAGCATTTGGACCTAAACTCGGTGCTCAGCTCCAATCTCTTTCCCTTGGCCAAAATAACCACCAGAGAAAAGAAACAAAAACCTACAATGAACAAGTAACTAATGAAAAATGTCAACTAGAAAATATGATTTTTATTTATTTAGACTTCCAGTAAGGAAGTGCATTTTCTAATGTACCCAGGCCTATTGAGAAAACAAGAAGGTATGAAGAGAGAGACCTGTTTGCTTTGTGTTTTAACTTCTGAGAATCTTGTCAACATTGAAATACTTGAGTGAAAAGGAGAACAAAGATGATGTATTCACAACGTATCGATGACCTTTTAATTGTCATACCAGGCCGCACTTCAACAGTTGCAGAATCAATATCTGAGTCTCCTTTGGCATCTGTCACTTTCAAGTGAAAAGTATAGGTTCCTTCCACCAGATTAGTTAGCTGTAGTACTGCCTCGTGGTCTGAGCCATGGATCACATCCTGGGGGGGAAGAAAAAAAAAAAAAAAATCCTGGAATGATTACTTAAGTGACTGGAGCATTTGTCTTATGAGGAAAGGCTGAGAGATGGGCCTGTTTAGCCTGGAGATCTTACCAACGCTTTTAAGTATCCAAAGAACAAGACCAGGCTCTTTTCAGTGGTGGCCAGTGATAGGACAAGGGACCACAGGCACAAAATGGGACACGAGAAGTTATGAGGAAAAAAAATTCTTCACTGTGAGGGCAACAGGGCACTGGGACAGGCTGCCCAGAGACGTAGTGTCTCCTTGTCTGGAGATATTCAAAACCTGCCTGGACACCATCAGGGGGTTTGGACTAGATGATATGCAGAGGTCCCTTCCAACCCCCACCATTCTGTGATTCTGTAATTATACCTTTAGAGAAAGTTGCTGATGTGACTATTCAATTCGAGTATCTGATAGGAGTGTGAGTTCTTGTTTTGATTTTGGGGACAAATGTGGCCTACCACAGTTTATAGCAGAGTAATGCAAACTTGAAACTGGGAGCTCACAGAATGAGCATGAGGATGTTTGGAGAGTATGGGTATTTTCATTCAAAACTACAGAACAGCTGACATTCTCAAGTACTCACCTGCTTGAAAATCTGGGACAGTTATATTATTCTTACTCAGTTTTAGTCCTGTATCCTTAGCACTGTTTTCTTACATTCCAAATTGCAGTTCCTTTCCTTGGAGTTCATGTACTTCCAACTATCATCCCTGCCAGCTATGTTTAAACTGAACCTCTTCAATTCTTCTTATATCCTTAAGGAAGTTGCTTCTAGAAGCTTTGTTATTGTGGTGTTGTTTCTCCTCTCCCACTTCTTGCCAATTTGCCACTGTCTTCCTGACTGTGAAGAGCTGTCCACAATACTTTTGTGTGGATAGAAAAACGGAGTTACCCCAGTATTAGCAGCCACCATATAAACTTCCGTTTATAATGAGGTACTTCTGCTATCTGCTCTCACTTGGAGAGCAGACTCCGCTGCCCTAATGGTCCAGGCTATCCACTGTGGACTGCCAGGCAAGTTGTCTATGTATCTAGCACCAAACACCACTTTTATCTTAAACTGCACACTCTGCCTCATCTGGTACCACACATGAATCTTCTTAAGAACTTCCTGCTCCTTGCCTTCCTCCTTTGGAATATCTGGATTTCAGATGAATTTTCATTCAAACACATTAGTGTGGTACAATCACCAATTACTCTTAAAGAGTCACAACTTCATTCTTCTGTCTCAAGCCTTTCCCAACTAGGTCCACAATGCTGCAGTCCATTTAGCTACCATATTCTACAGCTGTACTGAAAATATCACAAGCCCCTTGAACCATAGTATTAGAGACTGTGGGGGAGACAAACCATAAGGAGACAGCTTGCCTCAGAGCATCTTATGGATTATACCTGCTTGCCCTGCTGCAGTGACACTACATTAATAACAACAGCTGATTTTGACTCCAGTTAAAACCTTCAAGAAACTTACCCCAGCTGCTGGGCTTTGACCATCCCGAATCCACAAATATGAGACAATCCCCTGGTCATCAGCAGACCTTGAGCCATCCAAGGTAACAGAGTTATTTGGAAGCACTAGAACATGCTTCCCACCAGCATGCGCCCGGGGTGGACTGTTGTTTTCTAGCCATAAAAATAGTGGAGGAGAAGGATTTTCTTTCAAAACATGCAAAATGTGACATGCCATTGCCAACACACCCACACTGCAGTTCATTACCTGGTGATTACAGGCAGTAACAACAGAATCTTGTGTCAAAGGTACAGTGAAGGATAAGTGGGTATATAGAATTTGGCTCCAGGATTATTACAACCTGACAAAAGCAGAGGTGCCACACAAGGAGAATACCAATAAGAGGGGTACCATTCAAAAAGCTCTTTTTCAAAAAGCATTGTAGGATACTCTATTTACAGTCTCAAAATAACTTCTGTGTCAGATCCTCTCAGCCAAACAAAAAGATTTTCTGTCTACTTAGAAACACAGCCCACACAGCCCAGCATGGGGTCACCATGCTGGGCTCTTGTCATCTTGAGAATCACTTATTACCCAATAGAAGCTTGAGTAAGGTCTCACATCTTCACAATACCTGTATTTATGCAAAATCTATTCAGGAAACTTAGAGTAAACCCAGCTCCCAAATGCTTTTTGCATGCTGCTAGCAGTGAAGTTAAGGCATGCATTGGGAGTACAGCTGAAAAAATACCAAACACACACACACAAACATTCTCTTTCCAGAAACCAGACATCATTGACTTCTGGTTAGAACACAGCTGATAAGACAGAGTTCCAGGAAGCCTTGAAACTAAGTGAAACACCTCGCTGGTGTGAATGTTAGATTGGACATAAAGAATTCAACATTAGGCACATCTCTAGGGCACTGGCTCTAACTCTATTCTATAGAGCAGTGTAAAGTTCTCTGTGATACATGCAATCCTCTCATCTCTTCCAAATAAAGCAGTTGATTAAGCTTGGCTACTGAAACATATTGAATCTATGACTAATCAGCACACACTGTGGCTACACCTCACAACATGAATGTGGCCATGACACATTTGGGCATAGTTGTTGCCCGATGCTTCTGGCTAAACACCTAACAAACTCTGGAACAGTTCAACCAATAATGCAAAGCTGAGTCCAGCTTCTTCACTAAGATCCATTTGTTCTGCAGTAACACCAAGCAAAAAACAAATAAGTATGCACTGTTTTTTACAATTCAACACCCAAGACTCAACTCTACTACCACAAATGACAGGTAGCATAGCTACCAAGTCAAAGTTCACCTTTCTCCTCAAAATCCAAGGTGTGAAACAGAAAGTTAAACTCTGGACCAAACAACATCTGAAGTGTATTATGCCATCTTCTTTTAAAAGAAGGCATAGGCCCACAGAGATTGCTAAAATCACTTCTTAGGGAACAAAATGAGGCAAAAGGTGGTTGGATTATCACCACCTGCAGACTTGAGGATGCAGCATAAGTTAAAGCTGTGACATCTGTCATGAGTATCTGACAGTACCTCTTATTTTGCACAATAGGTTTTACTATCCTAAAGTCTCTTCTACAACATGTATACTGGGGGGAAAAATCCAACACTAAAAACACCATAGAAACTGTTTCTCCGTATGAAAAAACCCAAATAAATATAGGTCTTTTAATGTTAAGCTTTTAAGTGGAAATTGGTATTCTCTGAGATCTCATTTCTTGGGTGTTACTCAAAGCTCACAGTAAAACTGCCTTCCTGCTCAAAGCTTAACTTTGAGAATAAAATAAAAATTTATCCTCTTCATGAAGCAAACACTATCATCAAAAACGGTATTTTGGAGCATTTTTATTGCAACTAATTCTGGATATATTTATTTTTTAAAAAGCTTGCAGTAAGTGAAGCTACTTCTGACAGTTGCTCACAATATTACTTTATTACAAAATAGCAGTAACTTTTCTTAAATACCCTTGAAATCTGACAGCTAGCACATTATCCCTTTCTGTTCCAATTTCCTTTACAGTCTTTTAATGACTGAATTAACTGGCAAATTGCCTATCATAATCTAAGCAGGAGGAACAAGGCTTACCTTCCTTCACAGTAACAGACAGCACAGAGGCACTGCTTAAACCCTGTTGATCTTTCACAGTCAGCCTGAAGCGATAGGTACCAACCTGAAGACCAGTCACAGTTGCTACTGCTTTGTTGCCATTCTCCATCTGCACAGAGCTTGGTCCACTGAAAGAAAACATCACAGGAAGATAATCCTGTGCAGCCAAATCGTTCTTTCAGCAGCACCATTTGTGCCATTTGCTTTTATGTCTGTTGGAGTTCTGCTGCTGCTATAAATGCTGATGGTTAAAGAACCATGCATGTCATGAGTTTGGTTCAGAGAATCCATTCTGTTGAGGGCATTCAAAGCACTCAAGCACCACATACCAGTTATTAGAAGGGTAGAAAACATACACCAGAAGTTCAACCTCCTCATTGTTCTATTTCAGAGAGGCATTCAAAAACTGTTGTTGTTGCTCTAAGAGCTACTCACAACACACACAGGGTGCCAGCAAACCTCTTCCTGTACCATGGATACAACAGCTGTATGAGCTAATACCTTGTCATTTTATTAAGGATCAATTAGTTTTGCATATAAGCATGAAAGTAGAGTTTTGCAAAACATTTTCAATCGTTTAAGAGTGCTTTAATTACCTACTATTGAAAGCTCAGGCTAAACAGGTTGTCAGTTTACATCATTATTCAACCAGTGACTGAGAAAACCTAGTTCTAAACACTAATGAGAAAGCTCTCTGTTACAGGACAGTACTCAAGCCTGTTACTCGTTTTTTACCAGGAGACATGGAAGCTCCTGTCATTTCTTCTCATCTTTGGAACAGCTGACCTCAAAATGAGACATTGCCCAACACAGGCAGAGACTAAGCTTTCCAAGTTGAATTTGGAATCTATGCTCTAATACCATCATCAGCTGAGTGAGAAGAGCCTCAAAGCAGTTCTCAAATGGTGCACCACCCGAAACAATTGCATAAGATTAGTAAAACCTCTAGATACCTGATATTTTCCCAATGATAGAAGACAATGCCTTGGTCATCCTGGCTTTTGCTTCCATCCAGCGTAGTACTTTCTACTGGAAAAGTCAATTCCTTATCAGGGCCAGCCACTGCTACTGGAGGACTGTTATTTTCTGTAAAAATAGTATTTAGTGCACAACATTTACTAAGTAGTCACTGACCAGAGAGAAGACTTTACATGGAATGTTATATTAAAAGTTTTATATGTTGGCTCAAAGGTACAAGTCACAAGTATGACGTGCACAAGCCAGCAGAAAATATTAGGTAGGAACAACCAGCTCTGCAAAAAGGCAAATCCCACAGTGAGTACTCCCCTTTCTCAGAAACTTTGAGAATTTGTTGCAGAAACATATAATCTATTATTCTGTTTTCAACCTCTGCTTTTGTGGCAAGGTAAAGCTGGCAACACTACCATTTTCCTGGATATTCATTTTCCTCTTAGAAAACAGCATCTTCTCTGTGACACACTATAATGGGTCTAAAAGGCACCAGCACACACTGCACTTCAAATTCATGTTCTCGATCTTTGTAGTAAATGCCCACTGTAAAATTTTTCCAGAATGGGCCATCTACTAAAAAGTGTGTAATAAGCAACAATAGGAAGATAAAACGTTGCCCTATGGTGGAATGTGAGACTTTCAGATAGGCAGAAAAGGACACTGTGTATGTAACATTACCAGGAACAAAAAGGCATTTAAAAAAAATAAATCTCATGAGAGCTGGACCTTTCATCAGTTGGCTTCCAAATCTAAACAAATGTGTCGGAGACGCAGCTGTTGAAAATGCCTTGCTCGAAACTTTTCCCTAGCAAGTGCAATGCAGTTCTAGTGAGAACTGAAATCACACAGGGATTCTTGAAGGAGAGCTGCTAAACAGTAAGAAAACAGAACAAAGCACCAACTGATACTCTGAACAGCTTTGAAAAATGGACTTTGGAGGATATTAAACTCAGAGCTACTTTTTAGCTTTCAGAAGTACACTCACATCTCTGTGCAGGTTGCCCTATGTAACTGGACTGGTGTGAGCCCTCAGGATCACCACCTGGGCTTTCTATGATTCCCCATTCCTGTTTACTGTTTGCTTTGACAGAAAATGGAAGTGGAAGAATCCTTGATACAGACATACCAGACATTCAGACTGCCTTCCCAGTGCTGCAATGCGGGGAGATGAGGCATTTGAGGATGGTGCTAAGGCACCAGGCTGGCCCAACCCTGAGGGACCCAGACGTGCCTGCAGCTGACTTACCAGGCTGCACAATCAGTGTGACCTCAGCTGTGGACCGCTGCCTCGCAGAGTCTGTGACAGTCAGCTGAAACGTGTAATCTCCTTCCTGCATTGCAGATAACTGGAGGTACGGCGTTCGTACTCCCTGTGCAGCGTTTACAGAGAGATGAAACACAAATGCTTATGCATTATGAAAGGTCTTACAGAGCAAACATCAAGGAAAAGTAAAATTTGTTTTAATTCATAATAAACAGTGTTTGAGCAAGCAGTTTATGCACCTTGTAGACAAAGGGGTAACGTAAAATTTGATACACAGACAGACGTAATATATTCACTGTTCCTACTAACCCAGAGAAATAACTGTAGAAAATAAACTTTAATATCTTATGCTGCTATAGTTGCTGCATTATATCGAAACAATTGTAAAACTCATGGAACATTGATTTTCTCAATTCAGAAATAAAACAGAGGTGGAAATTACTACAGCTTATTCCATTTCCTCAGAGACATTTAAAAACAACAAACATCATAGCACACTTTAAATATATTAAAACTGGTTAAACACAAAACCAAGCTTGATTTGATCACAGCAAGATAGCTTTATGGAAAAAGCATACTCAGCACAGAGCTAGGTTTTTTTAATATACTCTTCTATATGTATCAGCTGATTCTCTGCATAAGCTCATGAAATGACTGGGACCAGCTATAGGTTCTTTTGCCAATAAAATGAACATTTGTTGCATTTCTCATATGAGGAATAACAAATCACAATGCAATTAGCTTTTCTTTTATTCTTTTTTAAATGATAACAAGAACTAAAGGACATGATAAATGATTAACTAGCCAGCAGAGGTACTTGTGACATTGCACTCTAACCATGGATACCATGTAACACACCTGAGACCAGCATCTCATCTTTAGGGACCTGAACATTACAAGGTTCTTGAAAAGAAACTGTAAAATGGTCTTGTATCTCCACGTTAAATATCCAAAGAATCCATTAGATTCTCTCAAGCATTCTTTCCCTTCTTTCAGGGTGTCTGCTTTCAGATTGAACAGCTTTTAAATGCTTCAAGTTCAGGTTGTATGGACGCTTTTAGAAAGTTTTTATCTTGGCAAATGAACACAGGCCATTATAGTATAAGCCCTTTCATAGTTTTGTAATTGCCTCTACCGTATATGCTAGCATCAACATTACTCCTTTCCTAAAAGATCTACAAAGCGATGTCTTTCCAATTCTGAAGGTCTAAAGCAACATCACTCCAACATAGTAGAAAACAAGTCTCATAAAAAATTGCTTGAGGTTCAGCTGCTCCATTACATTAATTACTTCAACTACCTACAGAGCTCCAAGAATCTCCACTTTACTGGGTGTAAGTCCACTGAAAATTTTTATTAACCTTTCTCAGATTAAAAAAAAAAAAAAAAAACACATGAAAATAAGAGAATAAATTCAGTTAGAATACCTACATTTTAGTGACTGACCTCAGAGCATGACTGCGTAACACTGCCAGAAGCTTGTCACCTTTCGCTCAGAAAATTAAATTTCTGTTAGTGTCCTACTTTCTCCAGGAGAAAGTGTCACAAGAAAACCCTGACTACCTCCCAGTATTGTCCCAAAACCAGTTTTCTAGTCTCAGAAGATGGAAACCTGTGGACTAGGCTCCAGGGTCCAAGGAAGATATTGTGAACTCAAAGACTTTCCAAACCACGAGGGGATAAATAATAGCAGGAATCAGAAATGGTCACAGGAATGGGGTGAAAAAAAGAACAACAAACAAGATTATATCAGGGTAGTGGTGGGGGGAAGCACTCTAGATATTTCAGAGCTTCTGAGCAGTTACTTCGATATATATATTTGCTCATGTTAGAGGCAAAGAGAGAATAGTTTACAATCCTGTGCAAGGACAAATAGACATACCTGCATTGCTACAACCTTGCCTTCGCTTTTGGGGCTGAGTGACCACTCATAGCTGACAATTTCATGGTCATCACTGCTCTGGTTCCCATTCAGCGTGATGAAGTTCTGGGGCAGGGTGACTGCCTGATTCGGCCCTGCGTTGGCAATAGGTGGGTAATCCACCGGTTTGTTGACAGTCAGAGATGCAATGGTGGAGTTGGCTGCTCCATCTGAATCGATCACTGTCAGTCTACAACAGGAAAAACAATATTGGAAATCTGTTAAGACTGGGATCCTGCCAAGTCCTAACTTCAAAGGCTAACCTCTTCTGGCAGCAGCAGAACAAAAACATCACCTGAAGCAGATCCACTATACAAAGTTCTGCTTCTAAAACACAGTTCTCAACTAAGACAGGGAAGAAATTCAGAAAACTATTTTCAACTTCAGCTTTCAACCTTTAAGGAGAAGAAAAAGAAAAAGTGCAGCAATTCTGGATCCCAAATGAAACCCTTTCCCTGTAGTCAATGGCAAGTCCATCCATTTCTAACATTTCACAGCACATACTTTTAAATGTTTGCTCTGGAAAACACAGGGGGTTCATTAATCACCCACAGTGAAACAGTCCTGTTAACACCTACATGTAGAACTACTCTGGATGTTCGGAAGCTCTGCTTGTGACATAGCAGTAGTTCCTAATTTCTTATTCCTTTGTGGCACACTACTATCAGTTACAATGAAGCTTAGTATCAACTCAGATTTTTGAAGATGTCAAGTCACAAAACTGAAGTACAGTGTTTTAAAAACCCACTATTGGCTCTGAGACACACAAGGACAAATCATCTTAAAATGAGACTGCTGCAGACATCTGAAAGTGACAAAAGACTGCCCTTCACAGTGTGGTGATCAACTAAATCTCTTATTCTTCTCTCTTGTGAAAATTGAGTACAGCTCACCACATGGAAGGGAACCATACCGGAAGCCTTGCCCTGAGTGGGAACAAAACTAGTGCTCACAGTCTGACATTAGGGAACACATACCTTTCTGCTGGGTGCACATCCATACATATCAGCAGCACTGGATTTTATTTACCATCTAATTTCCTGTAAGCTTGAACACACTGCTGTATTGTTGAAGCACCTCAGCTTCCCCCAAAGACACAGAGATATAGCCAGTGATTTCTTAATACCCTAGGGCTGGAACATGCTTAGAGCATTGCTTGTCATCTTTTTAATACAGAAAAAAAAAATTCCTGTGCTCATTTCTGCCACTATACAGTATGGAACAAGTCTAGTAAAGAACACAAAATAAAAGTTGAAGATATGCCATTTTTGGTGAAACCACAAAACACCACATTTAATGTATATGTACGCTGGCTTCAACAGTCTGCTGATGCTACACTGATACATAATACACTGACTTGTATATAGGCTGTTACCCAATGGCAGCCAGGTAACCCAGGTCGAGTCAGTGCCACGTTTGCCTCTGTGCAGGCTAGGCTTTAAGTCTAAAAAGTTCAGAAAATGAACTCTGCTTTTTTATTAAAGCACCCAGAACCATAAACCATCCTTCCACTGTCTGGACAAAATCCAGACTCAGCAATGCATAAGTGGAGTAGCAAGGCAAAGGCTTTTATGAAGAAAGGTGCCTTGCATGTTATCAGCCTTGCAGTACTCTTCTGAGTGCCACAACCCTTCAAGGGATGACTTTCACAGTCTGACTGCAGAGTATCATCTGAGGACACTTGCCAACTTTAAGCTGGGGAAAAAACCCAATGTTCTGTCACAGCTGTTACTGGAGGGAGTGCAAGTTATTTAAATTCTGACACCTTGTTTTGTGTAAGTTTGTGTAGTAAAGTGTCACTACATCAGTATCATAAAATCACCTTTAATAGAAGTGCTTCCTATACCTCTCCATCCTGAAAAATGAAGGGTAGCAGCATGCAGAACTAAAATGCAATGTTTTTTGGGGGGGATACATGTGAAAACAAAACAAAACAAACATTCAGCTGACATTACAGAAATAAGTGTGCAATGTACCTGAAAGTGTAGTTCCCAGGAACAAGGTTAGACAGGTGCAAGACAGGCGTGTCAGCAGATGCCTTCTGCTCTCGCAAAGGACCTTTAATTTCCTCCCAGTGGTAGCTCACTATCTTCATATCATCTATACTTTCTACATTCATTAAAGAAAAACTAATCAGTTTCTTTTAACAATTGCTGGAATGATCACTAGTCTTTCATGCACCGATCCGTATCTGTTTTTCTATGATTAACTTTTCAAGCGTATTCAATCAAGGTTCATGTACCACAGCTGTTAAACCACAGATTCCAAGTTACATTTGGCATTGTTTAATCTAAACAAACAAAATATTCTTCGCACACAGACACAAATAAAAATCATTTTCAGACTCTGCAAATTCCAACTGGTCTTCTCTCAGTAATTGTGAGCATAATTTTGACATCTTATCATACCCTACATGAAAGCTCTGTACCATGGCCTGTGGTTGTTCTGATGCAGAGACCTTCTGGGCAGGACAAGAAGCAGCTGTAAGAGTAGCTACTGTTTGGATGCAGCAGCCTCCAATACACTGCTTCTGACTCCCCAAGTAGAAAGGCTGCACTTTATCACTTTTTATTTATTAAATTAATTTATAACTGGATTCAAATCCCTGAAATAAGTAATGATTCAGGGTACTTCTGTGTGAGAAGAGGGTATTTCACTTGTAGTTGTCAAACAATCATGTTGCACATCTTTATTAGGAATAGAGGATATAAGCATAGGACGGTTCAGACGTACGACTGCCATCAATGAAGGTGGAAGTTGTAGGCAAAGAAACTTCTTGTACTTCGGGTGAAGCAATGGCAACAGGTGGCTGGTTAACTCTGACTGCTGTGAGAGGAAGATTGGGAGAGGGAGGGAAAAAAAAACCCCAATTAGTGAAAGCCCAGGTAAAAGTAATCTAATAGCTCTACAGATCAATAGACCCCAGTGATCTAAATCTAGGGTTGATAGTTTTGCAGCATCTGCTGTCCTTGTTGGGCACGTGTCAGAAAAGGCTACAGGAGACCAGTGCACCGACACAGCAGTCTTCCGCTGCGGTCACTTCTAATCGGTCCGACCTGGACATCTATAGCTGGTTCAGCACCTAATTGTTGCTCCTAGCTGTACTGGGGAAGGGAGCCATAAAAAGGTGGCACGATGCTTTCTCAGGCCTTGCCTGAAGAGGGTAGAAGACCAGAGAGCACTTAAACACAGGAAGCAAAATCCTTAACTCTGCTTCCTTAAAACGCTTTATAGACACCAAGGTATGAAACATCTCTGCACGACTGGACTACCAGATGTCCTTGACAGACAGTAACTGACAGACTATTAAATAAGGTGCTGAGTAACTACTTGAGTCAGAGGAATTAATTCCATTATTTTAGCCAACCGATTTACCTGGCTTGACTGTGACATTTACAAAACCTTCACCAAAGGCATTTTCACCAGAAACCGTCACTTTGAAGGCATAAAGTCCCACTGATAACTGAGACAAACAGAGAACAAATAGGGTTACACGTAGAATTATACAAAAGTTGTATGCATAAATCTCCCTCTTATATTGTAAACAGAGAAAAGCCTTGATACCTGACATCTGAAGCTCCTTTTATAAATGCATACATAAAAAGCTTTCAGCTCACTTACATGAGAGAGCTTCAAAGTCTGGCTGTGCCTGCGCTCCATTTCACCACCGTAGTCAGCAGGGTGACTGATTAAGCTCCACTCATAGGTGTAGGCTGTTTCTAGGAGCAATTAACACAGCATAAGAGTAAATGGCTTTACCTTCAAGATAAGCCCAGGAAACAGAGAAATCAAATTCACCACCTGTCAGATAAAATGCTACAGTAGGAAGTCATGACTGCCACTTTTTGACACTGCAAAATTAAGCAGTATGAACCGATGTGTTGTAACAAATCAAAGCAGCAATGACGTAACAGACTTCACAAACAACTGACTTCAGAATAAAACGGCTTCATGTGAAGTGAATGCATTTTACATGGCTACTGCAGCTGGAAAGCTGGCAATTTTAAGGTAAACGTTGCATTCAGAACCTACTGTCCTCCAAACTCTGCTTTACAACAATATGCTATGACCTGGCCCACGTGATCCTTTGGTAGGAACTACAGGCTTTCTATTGAACCACTTGGCCAATGAGTTCAGGTTCTGAAAATAAAAGGCACTTAAGTAAAATCCAGAGGAGGATTGTTATCACCTCCTGCAACTACCTTTTTGTGGCTCTGTGATAACAGGTTTTTTTATACTGAGGTGCAGATGTTCACATTACTCAGGACTTTTCTGCAAGTGCAGGTTGGTCGTGTGCATATCTCCACATGTGCAAAGGCCATTCAACTCACCTGTAGGCGGAGGCGGGACAACAAAGGCATTCAGTTCCACTTCATTTTTGGGTAGCATCACTTGTATATTATCTCCAGCAGATACAATAAGTTCTTTTACAGTATCTAAGACAGAATGATTACATTATGTTTTAACAGATGGAATGGATATAAAAATATTATTTGTAATGGATTAAGTAAAATTTGACACATACTCTACAGTGAATAGGCAAGTAAAACCCAATAATTCTTCAATACGTAATCAAATAACAATCTATTATAATTATGGCAATGGCTCCTTTACCTTTTACCAAATCAAAATCTTTTTTCTTCCCCAAATACAAAGTGTCAATTCCCCTATTTCTGTTTTAGAGAAAAGAGAGATTTAAGAAAAAATACAATTACAGAAGATAAAAAAGCCAGCTTAGTGTCCCTTAAAAAAGATTTCCACTAGTAAATCAGGGCAAAGTTATTTTGTAGCCAAACTGCACATTCAATGTATTTGCCAACCAGGAACACAGTCCTAGTTTTCATCTGTGAAAACTCTTTCCTTATTCCACAAATCCTGTCCCCAACAGTAACATACCAAAGCATAACTTCAGGAAAGGCTCCCCTAGACCTGTATTTCAAAGGTTGTAGAAGTCTTCCTTTTAATATTGGGAACCCACAGAACAAAGGTTCTCCAAATTCACTAGTGTCTAAACATACAACTTGCAAACTCTGAATAGATGATTAAGAGGCTACTCAGCAGTGGCAGCTGACAGGTCTAAAAACAGATGAAGTGGAAACATCACACTGACATCATACTTTCTGTCATTGCAACTTAAGCACACCCAAGGTTCTGTAATTGCTCATGGGAGCTGCCCTAGACATCAGTGGAGTGGAGGTCTCTACTTCTAAAAATCCTTCGACCTCCACATGAGGTGAGAACAAATTGTCTAGATGAGGGCAATGACCGAAGGAAAGGAAGGGTTGTCTTCTAGACTTCCAAGACAGTGGGGCTGAGCACACACAAACCTGAAGTAATCCTTGCACAAAGCCGTACTTACTGTAAAATTCACCACAACCTTTTCTTCAGTGTCTTCCAAGCTCCTTTTTGAGTCCTCTTCAGCCTCCTCCTGTGAAGGAGGAGGAGGAGCTACCTAGTCAGCATTCAATGGTAATGATGATCCATTGCCTTGGAGAGGGATCTTCCTGCTACCTCCTACAGCTATCCTGACAGGCAGGTTATAGTGTGGCAGAAAACACCAAGAATGTCTCAAACCAGACTTGCTCTACCAGGAAGCAAAGGGCTTATCTCTCCATATTCCTCAATATATTGGGAGCGCAGAACACACATCTGTGCTAGTCTGCTTCTTGTGGTGCTTCCAACCCTTTGTCAGGGTGCACAGGGAGGTGAGAAACTCAGGAGGAGAAAGGAGATATTCTGAGATAGAGATTACAGAGGACATAGTGGTTATACATGTCCTGTTTTCAAAATAAAAACTTTTTCTCTGCAGCTGCAAGTCTGATAAATTTCCTTACATCTTTAGAATTAGACAAAAATGCTTCTTTCCTTCAGGAAGAGGAGGCCATGTTCTCCTTTACTAAGGGCTAGGCTTCTCCCCTATTAAAGCCCCGCTGTTCCCCTATTCTTCAGGTCCCACCTATGTTACTGCATAGTATCTGATAACTATATATTGTGGGAACTTTACTGAAATGCTTCTAAGAGAAGAAATGTTCTCAAGAGTCACAAAAAAACTCAACAGAATGGCTAAAAGAGACTATCACGAAGCTCAAAAAAAACCTTAGGCATTTCTTACACCAAGTATAAAAGTTAACCCATTTTAAAAAGGCTTTTAATCTCTGCTTTTTGCTTTGCTGTATTTGCTTGAATTATAATTTCCCCTTAGTGATGGACTTGGTCAGAGTTTTGCCTTAGAAGTAACTAGCTAAGGGTATGGAGTTTGCATTGTTACTGTACATCAACATGCTTGAAGTGGGATGATATTACATCTGAATGAAGAGCAAGCTTGTATTTAACAACAGGTTGGAAAACTGACAGTAGTAAAGCCATCCCCACACCCACTCTCCAACCTGCAGATAGCCCTCAGATCTCCAGGTATGTCAAAATATTACCTGCTTTAGCATCGGAGGCAGGTGATGTGAATTGCTGCATGGGCTCAGGTGACACAGTGTTAGTGGGAAGTAGCATAATCCCACCTTCAGTGACATTCTCTGGGGCAACCGTGGGAGTCGGGGTTTTCTCTGACACACCTGGGGAGAAATCCAGTTTGTCTGAAGAAGGGGAAGGCGTGGCAGCCTGAAAAATTAATTGCAGGGAAGGAGTTGTCAAAAGTGAACTATTTTTCACATTTCTAGACTTGGAGGTATGCTGTATTTTAAATAGCACATAGGGCAAGTCTACTGCTTTATGTCACTAAGAGGTTTTGTTCATATAAAGAACATCTATCAAAGGAGGACTCTTTTGTCTGGTGGATTGTTTCTGCTTGGCTCCCCACCCCCAATCAGCTTCACGAGAAATGTTCTTCATTTTCCAAGTTTCAGATGCAGAATGGGATAGGTTACGGTCATCGAGATGAGGTAACCTGGAATACAACTAAAGCTGTAAGTTTTCAAAATAATAAAGAACAATAGGACAAGTCTAAATATAGACATAAGCCTTTGAAAGTCAATGACAAGGTCTGCATGGTATTGTCTTCATGCTGTATACACATAAATGTAACAGAATAATTGCCTCTTACTATATCTGCTCAGACTTGAACTTGCTCATGCCTTCTTATTTCAGATAATAAAATGCCCTAAATCTCCCTGCTTCAGTCACTAAGCAGTATTGCTGAGCCACCTTGTTAGTAAATCAGAACTGCAGGAAAGAACACAGCGAGTTTTGCAGGAATAACTCATCACTGTGTTAGCCTTACCCATCACCTCGCCCCTCTCGCTAGCACCATCACCTTTCAAAGACAGATTAGTCTGAACAGGCTTGACAGTATTTCCTTATGTTCTCAACACTTACTCCTGACCTAACATCTAGAGAAAGCATTTTGCCAGCTTAAGACAGAACACACTGCCATTATTTGTACCTAATCTATTAGCTGAAGCACAGGATTATGATTGTATCATGGAATGGTTGAGGTGGGAAGGAACCTTTGGAGACAGACCAGTCCAATCCCTCTCCTCCATGCAGGGTCAGCTACAGCAGGTTGCTCAGAACCATGTCCAGTCAGGTTTTGGACATTTGCAAGGACATTACATTCAGAAAAAAATTCAAAAAAACCTCTGAAAAACCTGTTCCAGTGTTTGACCATCCTCACAGGAAAAAATACAAAGTTGAATTTTGAGGTTTAATAGAATTCCTTGTATTTCAATCTACCTCTGTCACTGGGCAGCACTGGAAAGAGCCTCCCTTCACCATCTTCGCTCCTGCCATCAGTTACATATTGCCAAGATCCCTCCAAACAGTCTCCACTCAGAGTGGACAATTGTAGCTCTCAGCTTCTCTTCAGATTCAAGTGCTCCCCTTTCACTTTGCAGCATGCTGCCTTCCTAGGATATCAGAGCAGCTCTGATTTAGATGTGGGCAGGAGGAAAAGCACCCTGTGCAGCTGGGAACATGAAATCAATACCAGGGACTGTTGCTTTCCAGCCTGCGAGAAAACAGAGAGCGTGGAAGTCATCTGCAATGTGTCTCTGCCTTCAGAAGCAGAGAAAAAACCATCCCTCTGCAGCTGGGACAGTGACAGCAGGGACTGTGGCTGCCTACCCTGCAAGGATACCAAGGATCACACACACAGAGCTACACCTCCAGATAAGTCCATAACATGGATGATGCAAGTATTTCTGCGAGCTCCAGCACTGCTCAATATGCAGATCATAAGAATTTCTCTCTGAGCAGCTGGGATACTCACTGCAGGATAAGGGACTGCAGCTCCCTCTGCAAGCCAACTCTAAACCCTCAGCATGGAATCTCACTGTTGACAGTCTTATCACACACAAGCAGAGCCCCAAACCCATCCTGCCTGTGGAATAATCACTGGAGGTAATTTATTAAAGAGAAAGTACAGCCTTAAAGAAACTTCCAGGGTGGAATGTGGTTGATATACAAGGAGTCTGTTCCATGATAGTTCCCTAAACAACATAACCTGTGACCTTAGACATTAGCAATACCAGGGGAGGTTGATGTGTTAACTCTGAGAAAAACAGCACAGAGGGTGGAGCACAGTGGAGACACCACAGCTAGTCTCTGTGGTAACACTGCAGGGATGGGAACTTGATGGGACTATGGAACTCAAACTGCATGGCTGTTACTCTGAGCCACTAGCTTCCCATTTTTTTGTCAAAATCAAGTCCTTGCCCATTTGTTAGGCAATGGAATGGGTTGCCCAGGGAAGTGGTGGAGTCTCCATCCCTGGAGGTATTTAAAAGACAGTTAGATGTGGTGCTGAGGGACATGGTTTAGTGGTTATTGCCAGGTTAGGGTGATGGTTGGACTTATCTAAAGAATTGTCTTCTAACCAAGACAATTCTGTGATTCCAACCTCATTATAATACCAAAACACATCTCCATTCCCTAGGACTACCCACCCCCTAAGTATGAACACCCCTCATTGAATGTGCACTCTGAATTTCTTTAAGCCTATACCTTTAAAAGCAAAGCAAGAAGATCTTATACCCATCATAACAAAGGTATGTATGACTAGAGTCACTCAAGCTCCACCAAACAATAAGAAAAAGTATAAAAATGGCTTAAGAGAGAAGAATGCTAGGGAAGATACTGTTGCAGAGAGGTCAGGAGGACATCACTGACTTTTGGGATCAGTCAATGAGCTGAACCTCTCTTTCTTCCATAGGGACACCTACTGAGTGAGATTCGAGCACTTGGCTCTTCCAAGTGCTTTCCCAGGAAACTTAGAAATGTCTATAACTTGCTTCATAATAAATTTCCAGTCTGCTATAATATACATTCTTGGTACTTGAATGTGCTTTGCAGACACTGTATTTATCACTGGCAAGCCAAAAGAACCTGTACTCCTGTGGCTTCAATAACCTGCAGCATTCACTTATCTAGCCATGAGAATTCTCATTGGACATGAGCAAACTCCTGAAGTCCTTGATAATCCATAGAACGGGACTAGACTGAAGGTGTCTGATACTATCGGTGCATCCGTAATCGTGACAGTTAAAAATATTGAATGCAATCAGACTTGCAGTGCCAAACTGGGTATCTCCCAGCCCCTCTGGTACCCAGGAGAATCTGGAACACAAAGGGATTGATTTTCTGCCCAAACTTCTTTACCCTTTGACACAACAGTCCTCATACCCTGACAAAAGGCTTCTCCTACATACAGCTCTCCTTTACGTAATCACTCCATCCCAAATCTACCAAAAAGAACTCCTTTACCACACTTTGGCAAAACAAAGTGTTTCCTTACCTTCCAAATACAAGGAAAACCTACATTTCTGAGCGTCCTCTGACTTTCCTTCTCTCCTGGCCCTTTGCCAATCTATCTGCTGAGTAGCAGCCATCCCAGCTTTTGTAGGACAGATGGGAACAAAAGTCACTTCAAACATACCTTTCCTGGGATGCTCTGCAGTGCACTAAACATCTCTTCAGTCAGCAAGTCTGAGAAAGACGGATGTCAAAAAAGGTGTCCTGTGGCACTGTCACATCTGAAGCAGTGTCACAGCCAAAAGGATAGCTCAAACTAAGAAGGTTAGCAGGCAGCTGATGACTGGGGAAGGAGGCAATACCAGAAATAGAGCACTCAAAAACTGTTACTGAGAGATAAGCTGGAGCAGATTTGGAGGGCAAGATTAACTTAAATTCCATCTTAGGAACTAAAAGTTAAAAAAAAGAAGACTCTTTCTGGGAGTGAGTAGGGTAGGCATTTCTATTGGTATGAGCTCTGTGGTTTTTCTGTTTGCTCTTACCCACCTGTGCAGACACCACTGCTAGTTACAAAATAAACACACAGACCACGAGGGCCCACATCCTTAAGTTCTCAGGGTTTGACTTGAGCAGAAATCTCTTGAGAAAGCAACTCTATAATCAAAAAGAAGGGGGAAAGAGTGCAAACCATCATACTGAATGACATGAAGTGCAGACAGGTATTTGACAGGTAAATTTAAATATCAAACCATCTTTCAGATGTCTCATACATCCCCTAGGGATCAAGTAAATGCATTTTTAACCAAACAGGAGTGTTGAGTGTTTGCAGGCCACAAAACTAACTCAGGCTAAAAATAAATAAATAAATCTGATATTTCACTTCATTCTAACTCTTAAGTATTAATTCTGAAGATATACCAATGAGCCAATAAAAGGTTCTTAATCACGTGTATTCTGTCAGCCATATTAACTTTTCCTAAGTAGAACTTTATCCATTGTGACTGCACTATTATTCCTGCAACTGCAATACACTCAAGTCAGGTCTAACCTATTAAAAAAGGTGTTTGAAGCATCACATCATCAACATAATCAGATTGCAGCTATTGCCAAGACCTGGAAAACCTCACCTTCCTTAACAGACCAGCACTTAACTGGAAACTTCTAAAAAGACAATTAATACTTGGCAGGTATTACACCACAAAGACGGGCAGCTCCACAGATTTCTGGTTTAGGCAGCTTAAGATCATTTACTCTGTACAGAGTTCTAAATGTATTCATGTTACTGAGCCGTTGGAGGGTGACAGCCCAAAGAAAGATCATTCTGAACTCCGATGTAATCCCAAAACCAGGCTACTCAGTTAACTGACAAACCCCACATGCTCTATCCCAAGTCACACACAGAAGCTCTTTACACCTGACTGTTTACACCAAGGATGGTCCCAGGGCACACATTCCAGAAGCATGTGTTTGGCTGGTCTTAGCTTAAAATCTCTCTCTAGACCCTTGCTCAAAAAGCACAGCACCCGAAGACACCGCATCCTGCCAACGACTCTGAAAGGAGACACATGCGTTTTTGCCACCATCCTGGTTGTGTGTCAGCATAGATCTAGGAACAGAGGCATAGAATTGCTGCGGCAGCTTTAAGCAGAGGAAAGGGGAATATTCTATAACATGCAATAAACAGAGGATATTTTATTAAAGCTATTAGCAAAAATGGTTCTAAGACCAATACATTTTCATAACCGACCCAAAAAGACAACAGTTTGAGAGGTAGTTTGGGTCATATACCAGTGAGAAAATGATTTGGAGACATCTCAACCTTTTTCATCTAGTATGAAAACTTAAGATTTCCTTAGTAACAAGACTTGGTTTCCAAAGAAGCATTTTTTCAGAAGGAAACAAATATGTACTTAACAACCGATACAAGGTCTGATTAAAATGTCTGCTTGCTGGAGAGACACGCAAGAAGGAAATCCTACTGCCAGAATTTATCACAAGCAACATCTTTTTTCACTAGTCACAAGTGCAGTTCCCAAACCAGAAAAACTTGAAGCCAGCCATAAGTTTGTGTTAAGCATAACCATCTGGGTTTGGCAGTTCCTCAAATCCTTACACTTCTTCAGATTCATAACCTTTCTCTACATTAATAGAGGGACTTTAGGGTAATTTCACAACACATTTCATGAACAGCTTTCAAGACTATCCCATCAACCCTCTACAGCTCTGCTAACAGAGCACTGCCAAATCAGTGCTTCTAACTACAGTTGTCTTACCAGCTCAACATCACAATCAGCTGGGGCTGAAGACTGGTTTTAGAGTTTTGTCCTTTCTGCACTGAAAGAAACAAGCCCATTCCTCAGCCTCAGGAATTCCAATGCCTGTGCCGGCATAATGTAGCGCCTCTTCCCTGACACAGTGAGAAATAGGTTTCTCTCCATTTCACTTCACTGTAAATTTCCATCTACACAGGTGGCCCGCAAAGAGACACCAAAATCTTTCTATTCTGGCTGGTGTGGCAAAATGGAAGTAAGGATTTATGGAGTAGGGTTGCCCATATTTCACACCCACTGCAAGGTGTCAAAACCCTGATCATGAGCTGACGTGGGCAAAAGCCCAAAGCACCCTTTGATCAAGATCAGCTGAAAGAGCTTTGAGAAGCTGCTAGAGGCCCCAGCCTCTGCAAGCTGTCCTCCCCAGCTGCAGCAACCACTCACGTTCCTCACAGCACTCCCAGAGCACCCCAAGAATTCCAGAAATTTACAGAACATCTTGACCTCAAAGCTGAGCCCAGAAACTGCTACACCTCTAGGCTCCAATGGCATCCAAATTAGAATGTACCCTAAGACTTGCTGCTCTCCACCATACTTCAGCTGTTTCAGTCATCACCTCCAAAAACTTCAGCTGTCACAGATTTCACACAACTTTATTACATGTTTTTCACTTTTCTACAAGAATGGCAATAAATTATCATTTTTACTGCAAGAGATAAGTAGTTGCTGGTTACAAAACCTGGTAGAATTTTTACCAATCCATCTAACATTGCTTAATTTCCCCTTCCCTCTAGCAAGAATCTGTGTCAAATACAAACACTGACTTTATAGTCTGTTTCAACTTTCCCACTGATCCCACCCTGTTTTTAAGGAACCAGAGTCCCTTTAGTCCCTACAGGTCAAAATGGTTGACATCAATAGAGAGCAGGTTCATCTTAAGTATCTAAGTGTTTAACTTATTTTTCTTATTGCCAGAATTAACAAAACAATTCTGAGAAAAACAACCCACCCTATTCACTTTATTCTGCTGTACATCATGGCCTCAGATCTACCACTGTCCCTCCTTATGTATTTTGCCTCTCATGTATTTTAAAAGCATTAGAAAGGGTATATACTCAGCACCATTACAATTTTAACACCCCTATGAACATGAATAACATGAAACCCATAGCACCACAGAGGCTTCATTTTATTGATGGAGGACCTTACGGTTACTTGTCTTGGCCTTTGAATACTAGAAGGTCCACCAACCCAGCTAACTTCTTCAGAGGAGTTGCCAAGTGTCAGAATGGAAGTGTACTATAACACTCCTACTGCACCACGTCCAAGCCCTCATGTACACTTCTCCAAGGAAATCCCACAGTGTCCCAAAAGGAGATCTGCTCCTTATCACCTGATAGAAGAGTCCTTTAGTGATTCATCTACCTCTTAGACAGTCCTCTCCCTTTCAGCCTTTTCTACACTGTAACAGGACTATAAGTGATTTGAGTGTTAAGGTTACATTACAAACAATAAACCTAATTTGATTTGTAAATGAAAACAATTTCAAAGTGACCTCACCATACTCCACCTGCTTCCTGAGAGGGACACATACCTCTTTTTGCAAAGCATCATCAGGTTGTGCGAGACGTTGAACAGCTGCTTCGCTTTCAAATGTCTTCCTAGGAAAGGGCGTAATTTCTGGCAGAGATGACAAGCCCTCTATGGAGTGTTCAGTGACAGAGCTTGATTCAGAGCTGTTTTTATTCAGAAGGCTTTCCACCTTCCCAGCCTCCCCTTTCTTCTCAGCAAAGTCTTCCCGGTTATCTCCGCCATCACTCACTGAAGAGTTGAAGCTGTTTTCACCTGCCACCATGAGGCCCCAGTCAGCATAATCCACATTCTCCTTCTGCTCATGTTTGATGCTCACCTGAAAGGGGTCCTGCTCCAAGTCTTTATAATCATCAATGTATTCAGGTATCTCCTCAAGGCTGGGATCTTTGCCAAGCAGAGACAGCTCCTTCAGGCTACTCACTTCATCAGATGGCTCATTCTGGAGTCCCACAGAGTGGACCATACTTGGGATCACTTGCCCAAATCCTAGCAGCGAAGCTGGCCTCTGAGATGGCCTCAGTACAAAAGTAAGATAGGACTTCACAGTTTCAATTTTTTTAGGTTCACAATTCTCTTTGTGTTGACAGTTCACGATGTAACAGCGTTGTTCAAACATCCAGGACAAGTCACAACCAGAAAGGTCACAACACGCTGCGATGCAGTCAGACACTGACATAGCATGAGGAACTCGCATAATTTTAGTGGTTTCTAGGTTGGGAGATATTACTGCACCTGAGTATGTGGCTCCCTCTCGGCACTGCTCACAGCTGGAACCTGAAACAACACCATGAACATAAGGCACAACACTACAACCAATGTGTAATATAGTTTACTGTGACCAAAAATGGCTTATTACAGGAGACAAGATAAAGACAGTTGTCACCCTGCATAAACAAACTTATTTTCTTCTGCTAACATCACCACTGTTTTTTCAGCATGCCCCTCTGCAGTAGTATTTATGCATCAGAGGATTTTCCAGTATAAGATCTCTGTATGTTTTGGCAAAGTAACTCTTACTCCCCTGCTACAAATACATGGAGATATTAAAGTGATTTGCTAATAATTAAAAACAAGAACAAAGCAGGTAACATGAAAAAAGAAATAATCACAGGGCACCTCCATTATACCCCCCAGAGCATAGTCAGCAAAACATGCTTTAAAACAAAGTTCAAATAAGATTCTGTAACATGTCATTGTTTCATCTGCAGGAAAAGGCAGCAAAAACCCACACTGGAGAAACATGTGCCTTCTCACTTGAACTTCATGAAGAGTCCTTCACATGAACGATATTGGCAGGCTTAACACAAAAGTTGGATTGATTTTCTGAACTTTTGCTGCTTTAGTGACTACTTCATATGAAATCCCAAGAGCTTGCTGCAGAAGCATCCTTCCCACCTTTGCAGTGAAGCTGCAATCTTTTAGTATGACGACAGTATTATTATCACAGCACATCACAGAGTGAGTGCAAAGTGTTTAAATCAAGCATAAATCAATACAGTGTATATGTCAGGCAATTTTTAACATCTTTTCTAAGGTTGTTTCTTTTTTTCTGATTATAGGTTATGATAGCTCTTCAGAATTCCTCTCTCCAAAATGCAACTTGAAAAATCTGATCACACTTCAAAAAAAAAAAACAGTTGAATAAAAACAGGACGTTCTTAACATGTTTTTCAGCCAGACTTGCTAAATCAACCAATGAAAACAAGATTCCACCACTGTGGAGCTAACATAGTAATGGAAGGCAACATTGACTCTGCCTGCCTTGCACATCATTAACAAAGCTGTGAGCTGAATTCTGGCAGCAGCAACCTCATTATTCACAAGAGCATATGGCAAAAGAAAAAGAAGGCAGCTTGACTAATAGATTCCAGTTCAAATCTGTTGAGCTGACAGGCAGGAAAAATAAATTCAACAAGCAGGAATAGACCAGCAGTACGGGATAGATCTGACCATGATCCAGAACCTTGGAGATGCAGATTCTCTTGTGCACGCAATGTGCCCAACCACCACGCTACGGTTCACTGAACTGCAGTACACACCTTCACCATACATGATCTCAACACAGCTCCTGAAATACCTGTGGGGCATCATACTGCCTGGGATCAATGTCCAGCTTCCAAAGTAGCTGAAGTTCAATGCAAAACGCCCAAAACAAAACAACTGCATGACACACTGAGTGATAGAGAAGACAAGATTTTCTATGACTGTTTTTTAGAGCTGGCTATTTAGGGTGAGGAGAAACATGAAACAAAACCATACCTTAAATAAAGATCAATGACTTGCAAATAGGTATAGCTGGATAGGACACTGCTGAAAATGATAAACAGCTTCAAGGACTGTTTTTCTGACTCCACACAGATCTGGGATGATATTTACTCTTCCACTTTACATTACCAGAGAAAACCTAAATCTATCTAGGGGCACATGAATTTAAAACCACTTATCCTGTTCAAACATAGCCCATGTTTAATCTACCCAGGAGATGTTTAGGACTTCTGCAGTTCTTCCTTTCACATTTTGTATAAGTATTTCCTATACATTCCCTTTCACCTTCAAGAACTTCAGACCCTGGCAGAGACTCACAAGTCTTTCCTTTAAGATGTCTGCACAGCTTAGGACAGGGGAGATAGCAGAGCTCTGGGTTGAGATGAAATACAGGAGTCAGGCAGCACGTTTAACCATTCTGTCCTTTTTCCACCCATATCACAGAATGACTAGGTTGGAAAAGACCTTTAAGATCTTCGAGTCCAACCATACCTGTCCTCTACTAAACCATATCTCTAAGTACCTCATCTACCCGTCTTTTAAATACATCCAGGTACGGTGACTCAACCCCCTCCCTGGGCAGCCTGTTCCAGGCCCTGACAACTCTTTCAGTGAAAATTTTTTTCCTAACATCTAATCTGAACCTGCCCTGGTGCAGCTTTGTGCCATTTCCCCTTGTCCTGTTTCCTGTCACCTGGCTGAAGAGACCATCGCCCACCTCTCTACAACCTCCTTTTAGGAAATTGAAGGCAGTGATAACATTTCCCACCAGCCTCCTCTTCTCCAGGCTTAACAGTCCCAGCTCCCTCAGCCGTTCCTCATAGGATTTTCCCTCCATCCCCTTTACCAGCCTGGGTGCCCTTCTCTGAACACACTCGAGGACCTCAGTGTCCTTCTTGTAGTGAGGGGCCCAGAACTGGACACAGCACTTGAGGTAATATCAAAGTAGTTAATCCTGTAAGTCAGAAAGGAGAGAAGAAACAGGTCTTTAATAGGATAAAACAGAAACACTAATCTGTGTGAATATGCAATATTAGGTCAGTAGCATCTCATTACAATACTTAAGGAACAGCACTATTAAGGCTGGTCAAAAAAACTCCTTTAAGGGTTCATCTTCAATCCTTCCCATATTTACATCATCCCTCAAGAAGAAAGTGACCAACTGGTTAAAAGAAATATGAAAGTTTCATTACTTATTTCTTCAGAAAAGAATGGCCTATAGTTCCTGTCTCAGAGACAGACTTACACAACCATAATAATCTAAAACTCTAACCTGAGCCCAAATCCTCACTTGTCAAAGCAAGCTTCAAATTTCACTCTGTCTCTTTCCAATTGATACATCAGCTATTACACTGCACAGTCAACCTCCCACAAAACTGATGGTGTTTCATTAGCGACAGTATGTTTGAACAAGTCTGGCATATTCCTAAAATAATGCATGACTTGGAACCTAAATCTTCCAAGCAAGCATCCTAACCACAGACTTTAGCTAACTACTTTTTTAAATGTCAGAAGGCCTTGGTTTCATCCCAACAAGGACCGGAAAAAACATTAAGTTTCAGAATATCTTTACAAGGGGAAAATTATTTTCCTGCAACTTTAAATTAAATCTACCAGTGTAATCCAAATATCAAAGTAATCTAGTTTCACCTCTTGCTTCAGTTACGAGTTACACCTGAGAAACTAGCAGTAAGTGGGTGAGAATGAATGAACTTAGCTGCCATTTCAGCTTGACACTAAGTATGTCCATTAATTGCCTTCAAATAGAAAATATAGAAGAAAGTAAATTTAATCTGATCTACAATCTCATATTCCCCTTCTTCCTATTGAATCTTTGCAATGGGCTCAAGTAAGAAATACTGAGGTCTCTCATTGACAGAAAATTTACTGAAAGTGTGCCACATAAAAGGTCACTAGTAACACTTGAGTCTGCTAACCCATTATTAGCTGTCCCGAAGTCACAGCACAGCTGCTTTCCTTTAGTTAACTGAACTCAGAAATTAAAGCACTGTCCTACTGTGACCATTAATGGCAAAACAATAGCATCACACAAATCTGTTTCAGATGTACTCTTTCAGGTTACCAAGAGAAAGACCACTTCCCTTCATTCTGAGCCCTGAAAGTCTTCTAGTGCCTGCGCCATCTATAGCCTAAAATTTCTGTAAGCCAAATGTTCCCCTTCCTTTTCGCTGCAACTTGTTATGTCTACTGCAGGACAGCACTGGTGTATCTAGAGACCTAGTCAGACAAGCCAGTTACACTAGAACAAACCCCACACCCCTCACCAAAACCCCAGTAAAACAGTCACACAGTGGAATACAGCTGCATTTTAAAGAAATGTCTTCCTCTAGAGAGGACACATCCAGACCCTTCTTTGAGCTGCACACTACCACTCTTTCACATCTCAGTGCATGAGTCCACCGATGGCAACAGCCCAACAGAAACACAGCTGTTCCTCCATCACAGATGGCTGCAGACCTTTCCTCAGCTGGACATGGAGACTAACTGCAAAATCTAACACGTGCTCTCCTCCCTCTCTGGCAGGCTCACACAACCATGAATGACCTGGAGGCAAATACTCTTTAGTCAGTAAGCAGGAAATTATGACAGTATACTAACACTGGGTTCACCATGGATAATTATCCCAATCTGAAACCCTTCAAGAATAAAACTATCTACTTGTGGGCTGGACTATTTGTTTTCCCTAGCAGCAAGGGGTACAAGCAGCAGCAGAAAGAAGGGATAAGAAGGAATGTGCAAATAGGGAAGAGCTCAGATTCAGACCTTGCACCAAGAAAACTCAAATTTGACCACAATGACCTCCATTACCTTCCCACTTGCAGCACTGAAAGCTCACATAGCACACAGTGGACAGACTGAGAACCTCTGAACTACATGACCATAGTAGGTCCTACAGCACTTTTCTACAGGAAGAGTAGAACAGTCTCTGCTTTCTTGAAGTCTGGTCCCTTCAGTCCCTTTAAGTAAAATATTAGCTCCATTCTATTTTTAGGGTTAATGATTTTTATCTGTCTACGTAACTTGTACTTCATTTTGGTGAATTTTTAGAGGAAAGATGCTGTATGATTAAGAAGTAAGCTTTGAGTTTCACTGTAACATCACATTGAAACTATTTGTATATGATCCTGGAAGCAAAATAACTTTTTTTTATTGTACTTAAGAGGAGAATTTGAACTCCAATTTCTAGAGCCAAATTCCACAGCAGAGTTATAAGTAGCTAAAAAGCATGCTTTATGTCATAAATGCCAAAAAAAAAGGCTTATACTCCAGCAGCTTTAGTAAGGGCCTATAGAAAGTGGTGTCCTGAAAAACAGAAAAGCCGTATTACTAAAAACACCAACATCAAAATGTCACTTCATCAGTTTCTCTAGCAACAGCTAACATCTCAGGACACCAGAAATACATTCTCACTCTTTTCCTGTGGGCTGCTTTTAGATTATTCAGTGTTCCCTTTCCCTGAATTCTCAGAGGTCTTTAAACAGGGGTATATCCAGGATACCAAAGTAATCTTTTAGGCCTCAGTAAAGATGCTGACTGCAGATTAATCACTGCAAGGGGAGGAGAAGAAGAACCAATAGATAAAAAAGGCTCAGTTATTTAAAAACAAAACCACATGTAACGCAAAAGCTAATAGTATTCTAGTTACATCTACAAATGAGCTTGCAAAGCTTTTGTGGCCACCACAGTAGCCTTTGTGATGTTTATCATTCAATTCTTGTTTCCAACATCTGTCAAAGCTCCCTAATTAGTTCAGTGGGCCTGATGGTCCTCTCCAAGTATTCTTTATATTCTGTGAATTGTTATTATCCCTGTTTGTCACTAAAAAAAAAATAAAAATCAATGCTATATAGGGGAGGAACCCACATCTAAAGAACACTTGAGTGTACTCCCCTCCTCCTCCTCCCTCTCCCCCCCCCCCCCCCCCCCGGCATTTCTCCTTTCTTTTTTTTCCCCCAGGCTGCAGATAAGCTCACAATCCAAGCATACCCAAACCACGGACCAGACCTGGCCTTGTCAAAGCTGTTCATCCAACACACTGCCCATTCTCCCCTTTATTTACATATGAGCATCAAAACACACTGAATCACTCAACGGACACTTCGTTTGTCCCATCCGTGACAGTGGATATTTGCAGTTGGAAACTAGGAGGTTAGATGTACAGATGCAGCCATTGCACCCCTCCACCAGGAAACACCAGAGCCCAAGGGAGACACAGACAATGTGAACAAACCTGACATACTGCATTACTCACTATAATCTCAAAGATCATAAGCATGCAGCACGCCACCTTTTCTTTCTGGAAAGACCTACGTGAACCAGGACACGTTACTAGAACAGCTACCCAGGGCAGTGTAAGTAACAAAGAATGCACTTAGACCCCAGACTACTGGTTCTGCTGTCATTTCAAAGGCATACCTACATCTTTAAGTGTCTTTTGACACTCATGGCCTGTGTTAGATACATGGTGTGGAAAGGGCTTTCATTTTATTCTTCAAAGTCCAAGACCAGCAGTAGTGAAATAAGTTGAAAATTGATGGTGTGTAATGTACTTAGAAACACATCCCTCTAGAGTAAAGAAAGGGATTCTGGTGATATCTAGCAAAGACTGGGTCATGTAATGTATGACTGGAATGCACGGAATTAAAAACTGCACACCTGTGACTGCAATTGCCTGCCAATCCATCTTTGCCTATTTGTTAGAGTGGCTAATCTCAGAACAAAGCACAACAATGTGGCCACACAGTATGAGAACACTGAGACTCAGCCATGAGAACACTGTTATATTTGCAGAAATGTGTTTCAATAGCAGTATGTTACAAGGTCTGCCTCAAATGCCAGGTTAGAATAAGCCTGCTCAAGATGAGAGCTAGGCTGAATTGATTCCAAGGTGTTGGGTTTCTAGTTACAAAAGTAAACTGTTGTTTCTGTGGTGGAAAGCAATGTCCTCTCTCTCTCAAAGAAAAAAAAAATCATTTTTTGATGCATTAGCATAAAAAATACTGATTTTTATTAAAGGCCAGAATAATTTACATTTACTTCAATATAAGCTGATTTCATCAATGAATGGATGTAAGCCAGTGAAGTGAGACTGGCATTATGAGGAATGCCTGAGTGGAGATATTAGGAGCTGCATCCACAGCCTTGGAAAGTCAGTCATTCAAGTCACATGATACATGGTATACACTACCTACTGCCATGTTCAGCTCAGGTCTCCTGAGAGGTAGAAACATTAGTCAGTGGTAGATACCTGTATCCATTAGGTGATGTGCCTACTGTTTAGCTTTGTTTTTCATTGTATTTGGTTTACATAGCAAGGTTTTGGTAGGCAGGGGGTTGGTGGATATGGACTGCAGGTGTGGCTTCTCAGAGAGGACAACAGAAGACATCCCCATGTCAGATAGTTCCAAATGGAACCCACTGCTGGCCAAGGCTGAGCCAAACAGCAACATTGGCAGCACCTCTGGGATAACATATTTAAAGAGGTAAAAAAATGCTGCACAAGAGCAGCAGCCAGGAGAGAGGAGTGAGAATACGAGTGTGAAACAATTTTGCAGACACCAGAGTCAATGAAGAAGGAGGGGGAAAAGCTGTTCCATGCACCTGAGCAGAAATTCCCCTGCAGCCTTTAGTTAAGACTGTGGGGAAGGCAGTTGTCCACTTGAAGTCCATGGATGTCCATAGTGCAGCAGATATCCACCTGCAGCCCATGGAGGACCCCACACAATAGCAGGTGGATAAGCCCAGAAGGAAGCTATGACCCTATGGAAAGCCAACACTGGAGCCTCCTGGTATGAACTGCAGCCCTGTGGAGAAAAGCCCACACAGAAGCAGGTTTTCTGGCAGGACCTGTAAACCCATGGGACATCTGCACTGGAGAGGGCCATTCCTGAAGGACTCATGAAAAGGTCAAGGCCAACCCACCACATTCATGAAAAGCAGTCAAACAGTATTAGCCAAAAGACACCACACACAAAAGAAAATGAATAAAGGTCATCTAAAGAGGAGAGAGTAGCCTGCCTCAATTCATTTTGACAAATAAGAGCATATTGTTCTATATCCTTCTGAAGATAAACCCATTTCACTTTTCTCTCAACAATGCAATGCCAACCCTTCCTTATATTAAGTCAGCCTTCTCATTACCTTAAGTTAAAACATGTGGTAAGAAAACTGTTTTTAAGAAGTAGCCTTTAAAAGCACAAGCTCACGTGCACAGAAAAACTGCAAAGTTAACATCTACCAACTTCCTGAGCCTGAGTCAATTCATCTTAAATCTTGTTAAAAAAACAAAAAGTCCTTTTGATGTATCAAGGGTGAATTCACTGATACATTTCAGCAAACAGATCCTGGAAATCAGCAAGTATCTTCCAGTTTCCTTAGACTTAATATTAACTGCATGGAAAATACCGCAAACTGCCAAGATGTAAATAAGTGAATACTAAAATTTATACTAAAATAATAAGTGATGCTAGAATGAATTAGCTCCTTAACACTGTGTGCTGGTGCCAGAGATACAGGGAGAGGCTTGGAATATACAGCCAGGAATCTGAGTGCAATGTTTTTTTCCTCAGATAAAATCAACACAGTAGAAAAATTGCAACTAAAGAACAAAAACGAGACTTTCTATATGCACATGGAAGTTATTCTTACCTGCCAGAAATTAACAGCATTATCAAAAGCATAAAACTGACATTCTCTACAGCCAATATTCAGTATTTACTGCACATTATTGCCTTCTATTGAAGTTGCTAGGTTATTTTTTTCTCTAAAGACAGACCCTACAGCAGGTATTCAGTATCTCATAGGAGAGCATTTTATTTATTTACAAAAAGCATACATGTTGTTTTCCACAGAAACAAAAAACCCCCACTCAGCTCCATGTTCTCCTTGAAAAGCTTGACACTATGAGATCCTCAGGGTGATATTGCAGACTACTTCAAACCAGCTATAAGCACAGTTGTAATTAACGCCTATCTCCCTTCATCCATAATTTCCAAATACAGTAGTCAATTTAAGTCTTAGCACATTAGGAAGACTATCCCTCATTAAACAGACAATCCTGTTTACACTACAGGAGATAAAAGCCAGATAATCAAGTATTATTTTCTCAGTTCCTGCTAAAATAGATATTGCTAGAAGATCTCCACAGCCAGAATTCAAACACTATCTTTTAAAGAAGTACAGCCCATGTTCTCATATATTGTTCTGTAGTTGCTACGTCAAAACTGCCTGCATCAGATTAAGTCTCCCTATGACACAGAGGCACTATTCAGAATTACGATCATTCTTCAACTGTCTAATTATGGAATTAATTTTCCCACCTCTGTGGCTGAAACAGAAACTTACAAGATTTTCCTGTGGTCTTTGAAAGGAAATACATGTGTGTAGAGTGGATGACATGAGAGCTGTAAATAAATGCATTTATGTTTCTAGCAAATCAACCATTCTAAGATACTTCAGAAGAAAACAGATAACTTAGAAAACAAACAATAGAAGCTGCTCTGCAGGAGAAAGAGAATGAAAACTCTTTGAACCGTCCCCCTACCCCTTCTTGCTTCGTGCATCTCCCGTCAAACACCTCTATTGAAACTGGCTCCAAACAGCTACTGTGTTCCCCTGCTACAATCAATTGTCAGTTATGAAGCTACACCTTACAAGGACTTTTTGCACTGAGGAGTCTCAAGATTTCCCAGCTCTTGCCTTATTCATGCATCATTCACACCTGCATACACACTCCAGGAGCCCGTTCCGCTTGTTCTCCGCGATTCAGGTACACAAGAAGTAAACTCCTACCTGTTATTGCCCATAGTAACAGGCAGAGAACACCAAGTCCAAATGCCATGCTGCACCAGGAAGGCAGTGACAGCTTTCCAGCAGTGTGGAAGTTGTGTGTCTCAACGTCTGTTTCCTCTAATAGTGTTCAGTACCCTTCTGCGGCCATGAAGCGCTGCAAGAGACACACAGGAAAAAAGTAGGTCAGATGGGAGCTCTAATTCAGAATGTCACAGTAAACGCCAACAGACAGGTTCAATGCAGGATTCATCGCTGCTTCCTGACTTCTTGATGGATGACACAGGAGATCAGGCAAGCTGAAGATAGAGAACAAATTACCTACCTGGAAACCTCATTCTGTGGACATGCAGAAGTGTCCCAGAAAGATCTGCATGCTTGGGCTCCTGTACCTCAAAACCCACAGATATTCTGCCTGCAGTTAGCCAGACCCTATTTTGCTCTGACTTTAAAAAGAAATTAGCAGGTGCACTTAACTGAGGAATCCCTGATGCTATTGCTATTGTCTATGCTAAAATCCACGAAGTAAGTCAGCTCTTGACGTAGCCCACAAGTTACTCTCTCTCAGCTATCAAGGTAATCCAAACAGACACTTCTCCAGAATTTCTAAGAGGACATTCCTTGCCAGGACACTAAATTCCCTAAATAAGTCAGCTTAAGGGTGGAGGATTGACCTTGGCTGGAGGTCAGGTGTCCCCCAAAGCCACTCTATCACTCCCCATTCTCAACCAGACAGGGTAGAGAAAATATAACAATAGGCTCGTAGGTCAAGATAAGGACATGGACAGATCACTCACCTATTACCACCATGGGCAAAACAGGCTCAACTGAGAAAAAAATTAATCTCATGCATTACCCAAACAAAATAGAGTGGGATAACAATTAAAACCAAATCTTAAAAGAGACACACACACACACCTTCTCCCCAGGCTCAACTTTATTCCCAGATTCTCTGCTTCATCCCTGCAAGTGACACAGGGGGTTGCAGTCAGTTCACTGCACATGGTCTCAGCCACCCCTTTCTCCACAAGAGGTGGACTACTCATACTCCTCTCCTGCCCCAGTGTGGGGTCCCTCCCACAGGGAGACAGTCCTCCACCAACTCCTCTTGCTCCACTAAATCAGCAATCCCATGTTACATCAAATATCTCTAATAAATGTGTTATAAAACAGTACACACCCCACATGTGGGTATCTAAAAGAACCTGGTCTGAGAGTACTGGAATCTCACAACTTTTTCTCAGGTCTCTGGTGCAAACATTAATTCTGTTCATGATATAAGCAAAATGACCACAAATCATCGCTAATTAAGAAAAAAAAAAAGTAGATTTAAAAACAAGTCCCAAGTACAAAGAGACAAGGTTTCAGGCAAACTCCTTGCAAAACCAGGAAAGACTTATCTTTCCAAAAACCTGACTGTTGATTTAAAACATAACTTTACTTGCATGACCTCAGTTCTACCCAGCAACAACAAAAGTGCTGCTCATAAGGCAGCTGCAAAGTTCCCAGAAAACCAAAGAGGAAGTTGGTCTCCCGATTCATTGTTATGCCACACAATTACAAAGTTATCACTGATCCCAAGAAATAACTGTCACCAAAACACTGAAGCACACCACACACTGCTTCTAGCATGAAGTGTTTTGGTATCTGCAGTTAGACATTCTCTCAGGAAGCAGTTCCTAACAGAATACATATAGGTGTGCTCCTCTACAGTGACTAGGATTTAGCTAGTAAGGCTTAATCTTAGAAAGAGCAACAATTTTCTAGATGTCTCCAGGGACTACTTCTGCAATGCAAACTCTTCAGCAACAGGGCTATTTAGTACTGCCTTGTATTCCCCAGTTGTTGCTCTGGACTTCCATCAACTATATAGTTATCTGCTTTTGTAACAGACAAAAAGCCCAAAAGTTCTTACTTTAAGCCAAATCATTCCAAATGTACCACTTGGAACACAGTCCTTTATTGGCTGAGCCCTAGGCAGTGTCAGGGCACAGTATCATCAGCAACTGAACAGAAATGAGCCCTTCAGCATAAAGGAGTGCTAAAATCAGTCCTGAAGGTCCCACAATGTTCAACAGCTTTTTGTTTCACTGTAAAGGTGCTGCAAATGAAATTATTTTATTCTGGACTGAAATTAACTATAAAGACTTGCAAAATCAATCCAAAGAAGGGCTGAGGTTTGAAGGGACTTCTGGAGGTCACCTTATCTAACTGCTCTGCTCAATTGGGGAAACCTGGAGCAAACTGCCAAGGACCATGTCCAGACAGATCTGAGTATCTCGAGGAATGGAGAATCCATGAACTCTCTCGCACTGAAGAGTCCCTTCCAAGCCTTCTCCAGGGTCACCAGCCCCAGCTCCCTCAGCCTTTTCTCATAGGAAACATGTTCCTGTCCCTTAATCATCTTCAGTGGGCTCTCGCCAATAGCTCCGCATCTGGAGAGCCCAGAACTGGACCCGGTGCCCCAGAACTAGCCTCACCAGTGCTGAGTAAAGGGGAAGAATAACCTCCCTAGACCTGCTAGCAATGTTCCTCCTAATGCTGCCTAGGATACCAATAACCTCTGGGGCAAGAGCGCAGTGCTGGCTCATGGTCAACCTGATGCCCACCAAAACCTCTAGGTCATTTTCTGCCCACTTGCTTTGCATCTAGGAGGTCCCCAGCACATAGTGATGCTTGGAGCTGTTCTTCTCCCTACGCACTTCCACATGTGGAATTTTGAGGTTCCTGTCAGCCCTTTTCTCCATCCTGTTGAGGTTCCTCTGGATTGCACCATGAGCCTATGTCTTATAAGCCACTCCTCCAAAGTCTGTCATCAGCAAACTTGCTGAGCTTACACTCTGTCCCACCATCCAGATTGAACAGGACTGGATCCAGTTCTGACCTGTGGACTACACTGCTAGTTAGTGGCCTCCAACTAGATTTTGTACCATTGGCCATCATCCTCTGGGAGCAACCATTTGCCCAGTTTTCAATCCATCTGACTGACTACTCATCCAGCCCATACTTAACCTCTCTACAAGGATGTTACAGAAGACAGCATCAAAAGTCTTGCTGAAATCAAGGCAGATAATATCCACTGTTTCCCCCTTATCCATCAAGCCAGATTTCCATGCTGAAATGAGCAAGAGGTTGAGCAAGCATGATTTTCCCTTGGTGAATCTATCCTGGCTCTCCTCTATGCATGAAGTGATCTCCAGTTGAAAACGTGATTTTTTAAGCCTTTCCAGCTGAACCCACTAGCATACACCTGCCCATCCCATAAATCTGTGCATTTATTCTAACACATTACTGAAACTGATTATTTTTATGTAGCATTTTATTTCAGAACATTCAACTAAACCAAAGCACCATATAGAGCATACAACTCTTACAAACTTCATCTTTCAACAGTTTCTAGAATGTCTCTCTTCTGTTCTCATTCTGAAAAGCAAGAAATTTGTTAGGATAGAATCATAGAATCATAGAATAGATATATATTAGGATAGACAACCTAATAAATATTTCCAAGTTAATATAACATAAACCCCAAATACCTCAGCAGATTAAGGGGAAAGGAAGATGTTATAATAGTAAGAGCACAATTTCACACAGGGCCTTTTTCCCGTTTCTATGGAAATCTGTCTAGATTTGGAAAAGTTGCTCACCACCAAAAAATCATGATTCGCAGAAAGAGCTTATTACTCAAACTCAAGGTCTCTGAGATGTTGTGCATTTGCTGTAACCTTCGCTTGTTCCCAGAAGCAGCTAAATGGACCAGATGCCTAAGAAAGATTTTCAGTCATTTAGCCTAAGGAAAAATGCATCAGGCTCCATATCAGAACATCATGAGGTCAGAAGCCCAATCAGAAGGCAGAAAAATAAGTTCATTTTATGGGCCTTTTTCCTCTGCAAGGCCAACTTCACAATCTCACTGCCACTAAAAGGAGACAAGTAGGAACTTCTGTATTCTACACAAGAGCTGACTGAGGTCTTCACATGATTACTTCCAGCAACACTAACACTGAGAGTTGATGCAAAGATCGGGACTGTTTGCATGTCTGTCCTGAGTTCAGGAACACAAGCAACTTATAGCAAACAGTTGTGGGTTTTAATTTATATTAAGAAAATACAAATTATCAAAGTGGCAAAATGTGAGACTTTGGACTGCATGCACAAGCTTCACAGAACCCTTAAGGGACACAGCACATGAGGATATAGCGGATGCACAAAAGCAGCACTGTGTCCTCCCATGCTTCTTTGTGGCTACACATCTATTGAAGTTTAATTTCCACATAATAAAAGACCTTGCATGCACTGCAAAACTAGCTTGCATTTCCTGATATTAGCATCAAGCTCCAACACAAAGCACACTCAGTCACAATTCAGTGCACAGCTGCTGATCCACAGATAAGAATGTAAATGGCATTGTTTCTTAAACCCACAGCAAATGAGGCTACAGAGTACGCATGCAATGCTCCTCTTTATCTTCCCCATGACACCATACTGTCCCCCATAATTGCAAGTTTTATCACACAAACACAAGAGATATTAAAATTTAAGGTGGCAGCCAGCCATGAGATTCCAGCAGTTAAAAATATGTAAAGCCGTGAGATTAATTTTCTAGCTGTATCTTAATCCTTCACTGATACGACAAAGCTTGTTATTTTTGTAACAATATGAGCAAGTAGCACTGCTGGTAATGACTTTGGATTTTCTTGGCTCTTAACAGTTTGAGCCTGACTTGCACTCTCAGCTAGAGGAGGGATGGCAGCCAGGAGAAGCATATAGGCAGGTATGGTAGATATACACATATTACATATGCTGCCTTACTCCAAAGTCCATTCTGTTTGTCTGTTCCAGCTGGCAGCTTTCAGTGGTGCTCCAGCCAACAGGAGGGGGAATTGTGAGCTGATCCCTCAATACAAGCACTTTGACTTTACAGTGTTGCGTTTGCTGATCAGGACTACATCTTTTGGTAAAGAATACATGAAGTACAACAGCTTTTCAAGGAAAAGGAAGTGCCAGCATTCTCCTGCTCTCCTCCAGGCTTAATCTCACTCCACGTTTTGGTTCACGTGGACTTTAATGCAGACTCCAGTAACTTTCTTCCTTAGAGAAAGGGATCAGCCAAGCAGAACTTTATTGCCACCTCCTACAAATAATTAGGCTGTAGCTATAACAGTAAGAACAGGTATGGACTGAATTACCTCTATCTAGGAAGATGTTCAAATCAGAGAAGTGCAGAGCAGCAAACACCACATAAGGTAAGTATACTGATGCTGTACAGAAGGTGTAGCAGGCTCCCTTCAAGCCAACAGAATCAGAGACAGGAGCAAGTGGCACAGAGAAAGCTCTGTGCCAGACAACAGAAACCCCCAGGAGAGCAGGAAAAGCAAGCAGGGGCTCCTTACCCTCCTGGTTATTAGCACCCCAGGCAACATGCCAAAAGACATACTGAAACAGCATCTGAAACTCAAGTCACAGCTAAAGCAACACTTCTGCTTTTGAATTGACAGCATCTCTTCCATAAAGCAGGATTGCTGAGTAAATGAATATAATGCCCATTTGGCAGTCCTGTCTGTATACACACACGTCTGTCAACGTGTCTACTAAACATAGTACAGGAAGATCTTTCAGGATATCCATTCCTCATGAAGAATTCAAATTAGTTATCAGCTATTGTACCTTCATTAACACCTCAGCCAGTTAGTTAATAGCAGAGCATGAACATTATATTCGTATTGCAGAAGAAAAATAAAACTTCATGACATCAGGATTTGTCACTGTCCTGGTTTCAGCAGGGCTATCCCTGCTGAAGATAGTTTTCTTCCTAGCAGCCAGTATAACGCTGTGTTTGGGATTTAGGATGAGAGCAGTGCTGATAATACACTGATGATTTTAGGTGTTGCTAGGTAGTCAAAGGCTTTTCAACTTCTTATGCTGCCCCACTAATGAGAAGGTGGAGGGCACCCAGGAAGCTGGTAGAGGACACAGCCAAGACAGGTGACCCAAAATAACCAAATGGAATATTCCATACCATAACAGCTTTCTCAGCATAAAGAGGGGCTAGTGGAGGAGTGGCACACAGCCCAGGGCACGCATCTTGGGGACAGGTCTGAGCTATACAGTCTGAAATCTGTGATTCATTGAGAGACTGCATTGTGTATCTCCAGTTGTGGATATACTGTTGTAAGTCCTGTTATTTCTCTCTCCCTGTGCTGCCCTAGTAAACTGTTCTTATCCCAACCCACCAGGTTTTGCGTTTTTCTCCTCATTGGCTAAACCACAATGGTCCCTAATAATGCAGACAAAAACTTGAGACATGTGGGGGCACTAGAAGTTTATTTAACATTAACAGATACTGTATGACCATACGTCATCAAAACAGACACTGGTTAGGCATCTAAATAAAGGGGATAATTGTCAAGCCCTTCAGGAGATGCGAAAGATATCGCAGGAGTCATCAATGCTTATGGCCTGTGCAAAATCACCTTCCCTTCTCACGCTGTTTTCTAACAATAAGTACCTACAGCTGAAAACAAAACCATGACTACAGATGGAAAGTTATTGCAGCTATAGGATATAGGCATGATTGCAAACATGTCTATGCTTTATTCAGAGAAGCTCACACCGGTCTTGTTGAAGGCTGATATTAGACTGGCATTACATCCCAACACTAAATCAACTTCCACGGTCAAGTTCAGGGCACGTAGAGCAAGTTAAGGGTGATAAAATGACAAACTGAATAGCTGAGAATGCCCTGCCATGACATACTGCATGGACTGCATGCTCCACTAGTTCCACTGGCACCCACAGCTCTGTCAATTGCTACCAAACAAAACCAGCACAGCAGTGCTTCATGAAAAGTGTACTCTACACTTTCTTAAAGCCTTTATTAAAGCTGTTGTGGAGAGAGCAAGAAACAGTGAAAATCCTGAAGGTAAGATGCTTAGCAGGGGTATATGGTGTCAAGATTTATTTACAGAGAAGATAAAATACATTGAAAAGCTCCTAATGAATGGTGGAACTGTTCTGCTGAGAAATTAAACCACTACTATTAGTGTCAGGATTTACATCACATTATGGCATACAACACTAAGTTAGAAAAGGTCCGAATAGTTCAGGATTGTTTCTACTAAATTTGTAATATGGACACTGGTGAAGCCCTAAGGTCAGCCAGAGGGGAGGGGGGCACCAACTAATCAAAAATAACCTAATCACTGAGTGAGATCATCAGACATCCAAGAGCCCTGCACTCCCCACTGACAGGCCAGGGACATAGAAGTATCTCTCCACAGGAAAAAAAAAGAAAACTATTGTCCAAACTATTGGACAGTTCCTCCAAAACAACATACTGTAGTTTTTATATTTTCCATTTGCAATCACCAATTCTCTCTACTCTTATCAAATATGTACTCTGCAGGCAACATGAAGTGAGATCTGGACAGGGAGAGCTCAAAGGAACAAGATGGTGTCTTGTCCCTTCCACAGCCCAGAGGCAAGACAAGCCATCCTCACATCCTCCTTTGGATTTTTGTTAAACCTGTTCCTAAGCCTCTCATGAAAGGTATTTCAGAATTTCTCACTCCTTCCAATATGTAACCGTTTTTGCAACAGGAGAACAGACCACAGAGAACATCTCTCCAACAGGTGTGCCAGAACACCAGTTTTGAACTCCAGATAGAAAACTAGATTTACCAGACTTCTGTAGGAGACACACACATGCAGGAAAGGAGGTATAAAAGTTTTTCAAGCTAACAGCTTAAAGTTATATTGTCCAACAGCTGATTGAAGAAAGGTCAGTGTGAAAAGGCTGTGAGGTCATATTCCACTTCCTAGTTTGAGCACTGTTATGACAGAAAGCAATGAATACTGTTAGACTCACTGTACAGTGGGCTCCGACTAGATACGTTTGCAGCAGAGGTACAGTTTGTGGGTGAGGGCTGATGCTTCTGGAGAAACTTGTTTAAATTATGGGGACAGTTGGAAGAAAGTTATTCACGTAGGTAGGTTAAGCTGGATCACATAATTGCACAGAATGCAAGAATCTATTTATTTTGCACTTGTTCGAAGTAAAATAATGACTAGAACAAGAGTTCCTATAGCAGTGAGTTGAAACTTAGAGAGTTTTTGTTCCATAGTCAGACTGTAAGCCTTCAAAAATACGGAGCTATTGATTGATTGAAATTATCAAGGTTGCACTGCAGTCCTTAGGATTTCAACAATTTTTCCTTAAGTGCTATTTCCTGAACTGTAATTCTTGAAGACAAGACAAGTAGCTGTGGTGGTTAGGGACATGGTGAGCCTGGCAGTGCTAGGTTTACAGTGGGACTTGATGATCTCAGAGGTGCTTTCCAACCTTCATGATTCTATGGCCGTATTTTAGTATCAAACTACGGTGTTATAAAACCAGATTTAGAAGTTACGTAAGTGTATCTAGTTTATGATAGCCTTCAAGGGCTGTTCATGGATTGATTGGCAGAGACTGACTCAAGCAACATTAAGTACTAATGTCAATAAAGCTAATTGACCATTTTTGAGATTAGAGTATTGACCACACAGCGCCTGCCTGAGATACTATCGCGCACACGCTGCAGGCAAAAACCTTGCACAAGGTGGCATGGGTAACGCAGTAGGACAGCCAGCAAAGCCAAAATGTTGCAAGTGAAGAACATAAACACTCTGTTTGTGTCTTGCTATTTTTCACCTTCAAGAAAAGACTCTTAATGCAGTTGCATGATATATACATCCACTTCTAGACTTAAAATCTTGTGTGTTGGTATAAAAGCAGATAGACTAGTAAATATTCTTGGTGGGGTGTGTTTGTGGGAGGAAGTCTTTTCACCTACATGACTATGCCAAGTTTTATGTCTGTTAAGTCTGTTCCCTTGCGGAGAAAAAAACTTACTTGACAGCTGTGCAAACAGATCCTTTTTCCCCCACTTACAGCAACCTTTAAGCCAACAACTGATTTCAATCAGAAAACAGATTTCCAGCAGGTAATTAAGTTCCTAACACTTCTGTAATACCAGACAGGTCAGAGAAGGCAGTGTGAACTTAAGCAATATGAACATACTGCAGGCAAAACTGCAATAAGAACTTCTACAGGCCCACCCCCAAAAAGCATGTCACCCAATTTCCATAATTGAAAATGACAGCCCATGTACCACATCAACATCCACACATCAAGTGTGTGGAAAGAGGGGTCTACACAGGAAGAAAAACATAGACACATGCAAAGACCACTGGGAAAAAAAAAAAAAAAAAATCCTTGTTTGACCTAAAGACACAAATTCACAGAAATCTTCATTAACTCTGCTTTTCAGAAAACTACTTGCTTGTTATCAAAGCACTGGTCTGTACACATAGTCCCCTACGATGCAAACCTTGGGACCCCCACCTCAGACAACTGAGTACATTTTATTTCTTTAAAGATCCATCTTATTTAATTGGTGGAACTGCTTGCAACATGCAGAAGAGTTAATAAACTGCACGAAGGACAGACTTATCAAGGAAAAGGCAGTAGGACACAAAACAACCACTAAACTGCCCCTTCATCAAAGTTAACTAGCTGAAAACTGGCATCAAGATAGCCACATTCATACTGCCTCCAGAATGCTTTCCTGCTCATTGGAAAACCACATCATCCTGAAAAGTACTGACGTCATACCTAGCACCATTCAGAAAGAGATTAGGTACTTAAATGGAAAAGCAACTGTATCCACAGTTAAATTAGGTTATAACTTTGTATGGAAAGACACTTTGTGACAGAAATTGAAAGCTAACTGTCTGACAGTAGGAAGGATTTCTCCCTATGGATACAATATCCATTACAGAGGTTCTGTGCCACCCCTACAGGACTGAAATTGGAGACTGCTGGATACGCAGCACCTGATCACAACCCCACCTCTAACTGCCAATTTTCTCCTAAGGATTTATGTTTAGCACCACTATCAAAGCTAGCAAATGTAAAGCATCACATGCTTTCTGAAAGCTAAAGCTCTATAAGCAGAGTCCATACAACCAATATGTGAACAAGCCCACAGCAAGCCCATTTTATTCACTGTCACATAAGGTACAGCTGGAAAGGGTCTTCACACAGCTCATTGGAGCTGACAGAACTGCAGTTCACTGATAGGCAACTAGTGAACAGATAACCTATGAACTAGTCAGATGGTGAAGGGAACGAAACACAAACTGTGTTGCCCTCCGCTCCTCCCTGTCTGTGCTGTAGGAGCACTTCCACATCCCTCATACAGACTGCATGACAAGATAGCAGAGTCGATGTAGGACGTAATAGCTTTTCAGCCCTTCGGGGTGTGTTCTCTGTCTGCCTTTGCCTTTACAGCATCTTGTAGTAGGAGACTGATCCTCAGCCACCCTGTACTTGATAGCTTCGTTTAATTATCAACTCCTTGTTTTTGCAAGGCTGACTGTTACAGTTGGTACTCACTGGGCATTGTCTTTGAGCGATATCTGCCTTCGCAGTATCTTGCAGAGCAGGAGACTGATCCTACACTGCCTTTTCCTTTGCCTTGTGCTTAAGGGAAAAGCATCAGCCCATGAAGCCTGCACACATACACTCTCACCTTACCTGCACCAGACACATAGTTTGATGTGCAACATACTGAGCAGCTCAACTCCCATCACCTAAGCTATCAAAATGAGTATGGACAGCATCACCTATTAACTTTGAAATATGTCATATTTTTTTAATGTTTCAGATTTGGCTCAAAGACAATGCCCAGTTATGAACAACAGCTGCAACAGTCAGCTTTGTGAAAATAAGGTGCTGATAATTAAACGAGGCTAACAAGTACAGGGTGGATGAGGATCAGTCTCCTACTACAAGATGCTGTAAAGGCAAAGGCAGATAGATAACACACCCCGAAGGGCTGAAAAGCTATTACGTCCTACATCAACTCCGCTATCTTGTTATGCAGTCTGTGTGACGAATGTGGAAGTGCTCCTACAGCACAGACAGGGAGGAACAGAGGGCAACACAGCTTGTGCTTCATTCCAACCCCTCAACCATCTGACTAGTTCATAGGTTACCTGTGATATGCTTCTGGAAGGGGTCAGGGGAATGATGAAGTTGTATTCTATTCCTGTAAAGCAATCACAATGTAGATAGCACCTCAAACTGCAGGGATATATTTTTAAAGAAGAAAAAAAAAAATCACACATAGGATTTTCTTCTGTTTAAGCTCTAGAGTTCTACTGCCCGAATGCAATCTGACAACGCACTTCACATGAGGAACACTGCCACCGCACCTGTCAGTTAGAAATACATACATGGGCAGTCTGTAACAAACACAGGCTTTGACATAAAACTACATAGCAACTTGGCAAGAGAAACATTCTTACATCCTTTAGATGCATAAATAGCCAAGTATCTATCCGCACACACACGCAGGCACAGAAGACAAACACTAAACTATGACTTCTGAGCTCAGACCAGCATGCACGCTTGAGGAAATCTCCCACCAAACCGGTTTGATCTTTCATATACCAATATATTTAAACACATATACGAACAAATAAACGTACCTGCAAGTTAAAAACACAGCGGCTTCCCCAACGCCCCCCGCCGCTGCCCTTGCCCAGGCTCTGGGCCCGAGAGGTTGCACACACACAGAGCACAGCACAGCACACCCCTCGCCGGCGGGGAAGGAGCCACAACTCCCCGGAGGCCGGGCTGTCGCTGTCCCGTTAGCGCTTCCGCCCGGCGCTCACAGCGGTGCCAGAGCGCTCCTTCTTCCCCCGGGGCCCTTCACATCGCCTGCGGGGCGGCTCCGGGCTGAGCTTCCCGGCGGAGCCCAACCCTTGGCCGGAGAACCCGGGGTAGCTGCCCAGCGCTCGGCTCCCGGAGTTAAGCAACCCGGCGTCCGGGCGGGGAGCTGAGCGGCGCTGACTCCGTGTTCCACCCCTTCCCCACCTGCGGCCGCGCCCAGGCCGCGGCGGAGAACCTACCTGAGGGCGGCGGTGGGCAGGAGCCAGCGGGGCCCCCTCGACCCCCTTCCTCCCGCGGGTGCTCGGTGCCAGGGGCTGGGAGCCGGCGCGAGATGGGGGGGGGGGTGGGGGGCGGAGGGCTGGGGCGTTCGGCGGGGCCGGGCGGCGAGACGCTGCTCGCCTCCTCGCCGCTGCTGACTCAGGAGCGAGCGCCGTCCCTCCGCACACCTCCCGGGGGCGGCCGCCGCGTTTCGCGCAGGATCACTGCCCAGAGACATCTCCCCCCCGACCCCGCCCGCCGGCGCTCAGCGCCCGCCACCGCCCCAGTGTCGAGCCCGCCGAGCCCGCCGCAGCGGAAGGGAGCCACACCTGCGGGCAGCGGCGGGAACCCCGGGGAAGCGAGGAGGGCGATAGAAATCGGCGCCCAGGAGAGATGTTACCACTAGCAGCGAAGCGAGGAGACGCTGCGCCTCCATCTTGAGGAGGGGGCGCTGAAGGGAGGTCGGGCGAGGGGGGTAGCAAGCGATGCCGCCCCCCTGGCAGGGCTGAGAGCTCGAAATGGCGCTCCCGGCCCCCAGGGCCGGTGTTAACCCCTCAGCTGCCGCAGCCGGGAGACGCCAGTCTTGCTGCCGCCTCCCTTGAAATCACCACCCCGCCCCACTCCCCCTTAGCAGAGGGGTCCCGCTGCAGCAGAGCCGTGTTACCTTCCACAGGATTACCCCGGGAGGGCTTTTACCTTCCCAGAGACTCAGCCTCGGTGCTGCCACTGGAGGTAAAGCAGCAAGAGGCTCCCAGGTCTTGGGATGCTGAACCAACAGGCCTTGACTAGCAGGTAGCCGAGCCGTCCGTGCTGTCCGGCTTCGCACACCGGTGCTAGAAAGGCGATCAAGGCATCCCTGTTGCTCTGCTGAGGGCCCTCAAAGGCGGGGTTCCACCGTGCTGCCCGAAGGTCTCCAGACCTTTGCCACCTGCATGACCCGTGTCTGCTCCGTGTCCATGTGCAGCATTTGGGGACCTGTCACTCCTGGTAGGGACTTTCCACGAAGACCAGTTGCAGGGGGACTGCAGTTGGAGGGTAGTACCCATCTGGCATGAGCTGCACTGGGGCAAGCCCTGCGGTCTACACCTCCTTCCTTCTGGCTGTTACCTTCCCTGTTTTCTGGAAAACAGTGGGCCAGGGACCTGTTGCTGTTTGGCTGGCAAAGCCTGGCATCCTAATGACAAGTATCTCTGACGGGAGCCTCAGTAAGAGTACACATTGTACACTCAGCACAGTTTTCCAACAAAATATTCAACGTTTCTGTGTCTTTGATTTTACTCTATCCTAGTTCTTACCTCATTCACATTTTCTTCTGAACGACTCTGGCATGTTTGCAGTCAGAACATGCAGAAATGGTTGGGTTTTTTTTTTTCATTTCTTATATTTTAACAATTGCATTTCAAAATAATTGGCCTATTTCCGTTCAGAAAGAGGCATTTTTCTATTCAGTGCTGAAGTCCGTGTGCCATAGAGAAGTGGTTTGTCTATCTTAGTAACATTTTAAGCTAGCAATTTCATTTTCAAGTGAAATGAAATGCAAAGAGCTGTGATTGTTTTCAAACTTTAATTGCAAAGGTTTCATGCTGATTTGCACCAGCCTGTCAAGGTCCCAAATTCTCTGTTCCACCTGCTAGTGATGCTTGTGTATTGCCAAGTTCTGCTTAGTCTCTAATGAATTGCCAACACTTTACTTGGGGTAGATGGTATTTTTGCAGGTGCTACAGGATGATGGAAACAAAAGTGCTCTGAAGATGTAAAAATGTCACCTCTAGAGCATACAACTGCTTTTGCCATCTCTTTTTATCTCCTCTTCTGACTCCTGCCTTACCAACCTTTTTATCAAAGGTTTGTATCACATTTCCTGGAGCTATTCAAATCTTCCTTGGGACAGGGAGCCCAAAGCTCATTTGCTTGCTCTTTCAAGCAAGGAACTAAATCTCTGCACTGTAATAGCAGATTACTTCTTAATATACATGAAGGAGACTAAAGGAATTGTTTGTTGACATTCTTAAAATATATTTTTTGTTATGTTGTTATGCCAATTTTGATTCCGCAATTTATGTGGTTTCTGTGTGTCTGCTGTTTTGCCCACCTTAAGGAGACTGAATTCTGCTTCTTTGAAGTAAAAAGGATCTTGTGAACTACTAAGAATTTTTCTAATAACAACACAAAAGGGTCAGTGAGCAGACTGCTGTGTCTTTTCCATTGTTGACCATGGCTGCTTGACTTTGAAGAGGAAACGTGTGCAGAGAGAGGAAGCTTGGCTGTCTTTCCCTCATGAGGCAGCCCCATTTCTCATGCCTTGTAGCCTTGCTGGCAGCACTGAGTGTTGATTTACTGACCCAGTGGGAGAAGAGGATTGTCCTCCAATGCTTTCTTTGGTTGTGCAATCCAAATTTTACCAACTACAAAAGCATCAAACAGAGTGGCACAATGTTTGGGGTTTGGGTTTTTTTTGTTTGGGTTTTTTTTTTGTTTTGTTTTGTTTTTTAATTATTCTTCTTGAGGAAGGATTATTTACTTGTATACTTGATACTAGAGCTTTTGGAATGACCTGTGCAGGTATGCAGAAGGCTCCTTAGCACAGCACAGGATTAGGGAGATGAGTCCTCTGTGTGCCCTGTGAGGAGGTACCTCCAACCTTCTTTGTGAAAACAGGGGGGAAAGGATGAGAGCAGTAACTGTCCCTCTGTTTCCTTTCTCCACACAGGAGTAGCTGATCCAGTGCCCTTGACTTCCTTGCATGCAGATTGCCTTCTCCATTGAATGAACGGGACACAGCTAGACTTACGCAAATGCATCCAAGCGAGCAGCACCTGGTGTCTATTCACAGTATGAAAACTCCAGAAACACTGTGAAATGGCAGAACAGAAAGCAACTTCACTGCAGATGGCTAAGGCTAAGATGATATTTTCTTGCTGAGCCAACTCTGGCCTTTCATGTCATTGATGATATAATAGGCTTAGCTCTCATGAAAGAATAGGCTCGGCGTGCTGTAATACTATCTGAAAATCATTAAAACTTCAAAATGCAGCCTTCTAGGTAAATGTTGATCTGGTTACCTCCAGCTGCCTTCCCACAGTAAGTGCATTCATTTGATCAGACAAACACCTTGTGAAGCTGTCATCACCCAGGACAACTAACTCATTGCCAGACATCCAGGGTCGATTTGGAGTCTGCCTCTGACATGCATGCCCCACCACTGCCAAATAGCCCTTCTGAGCAGCTTGGTGCTCTGGCAGGGAAGACTGGCCCAAGGCATGACATTAGAAGGTTCTTCCTCTCCCACGGGGCTGGTACAGCCCTCTGTCAGTCTCCATTTTGCTCTCCTTCCCCCTTTTGCCTGGTTTGCTAAACCAGGTCCTTTGAAGTTTTCCATGTGACATCTATTCCAAAAGAAAGATGTCTGTGAGATATACTACTTCGGTTACCTATACTTAATCTTTCTTAGACTGTATTGTGCTTATCAGAAAATACACTTTCTCCACCTCCCATCTTAAATAGGTATAAAAGCCCCCATTTGTCTGTCTTGTTTCAGGGAAGTGTCTGTCAACACAGAAAAAGAGGGTAGTAGTCCCCTTCAAGGCATCAGAGGCAGATTTTCTTCTGATTCCTCAATGATGGTGAGAATTTTTGAAAGCTACAATCAAGTGAGTTCCCCTTCCTGGCTGTATTTGTCCAGCACTGTCAGTTCTGCTCATGTGTTTTCTACTGCCATGTCCAGGTAAAGCTTCTGCCTCAACACATGATTTCTGAGTAGGTTTATCAGCTTCTCTGTCCCACCAGTGGCAATATCAGGAAATCTAGTCAGAGTGCAAAGTGCCTTAGTATAATCCTTCCCATCTTTCTTCACAAAAGGATGTTATCTTGCATTGAGGCAAATGTACCCTTTACACTTCTCCTTAATCAAAACTGTAGTTTTACGACATTTCCTTAAGTTCTTAGGTCCATCTCTTGTCACCTATGCATGAATACCTAAATAGTGACTTGCTAGCCATTTTACCATGGGTTGCTGCAGATAAAATATTTAATTTCAGTTAGAGTTTAGCAACATTCCTGCCTACTGCATCTCCGATTTTCTCAGCTGTTAATAAAATTAGTATTTCACTGATGGCTTCTCTGTCACTGAGGTGCTGTTTCCTCTGAGCTGATGTTCCACAACATGCCTTGTCTCCAAGAAATAAAAAGATTCCATTGTGAACCTTTATTATACTCTTAGTGAACACAAACCCTGGAAAATCTTACCCTAATGAAGTTGAGTCACTCTATAACCCCTGCATAATGTTTGTGCACTGTAGGTGTTCCAAGACAGCACCTGCATGCACTGTGTCTTCAATTGGATTTTATATTGGATTGTCTGCTGCTGGGTAAAAACACCAAAAGACAAAGAAGTGACAGCATTACCTTTGTTGAGCTTTTCAAATCACATTAACCCAAACCAGCTGAAAATCATACCAATTACTCATCAAAACACACGTTTGTTTCTGTATAATTAATCCCATCTTACTATGTCCTTGTTGACTGTTTCCACTCTTAGTGTTGTTTTAACTTCTCAGTTGATATCTACAGGATAAGGACTTTTACTTTGTGCACAACCTGTAACAATAATAGTTGAAGGTTTGCCATAATGCAGCTAGTTGTGTTTGGGTTTGTGATCTAGTAATTGTGGGTATGTCTTCTTCATCTTTCTATCAAATTAACTTCCAAACCTTTATATGATATGTGATATTCATAGTTTTTATCTTCCATGTACCTCCTCTTTGTAAAACAAATTCTTATCAGTTACAGTTTCAGATTACTCCCTATAATTAAGAGCATAAATATCCTTTAGGTGTATATTTTCAATCATAACATGATTTTCTGCTGTTACTGTGGTTTTGCCTCTTTTTTTTTAAATCCATCTATTTATTATTTGCCTCCGCAGATGTTTAATATTTCCTTATTTTGTTCTATATATGTCTGTATATCTCTTTTAGTAATTTCAAGCTATTTTGATATAGTAGTGTTTAAAACATTGTATAGATCCCCAGAAGTTTTTTCTCTTCATATCTGAATCAATAATAAAATTATACTTCTGAGAATACAGAATTTCCTCAAGGTTCACTGTTATCATTGGTTATGAAGAGTTACTGCATTTTCTTACATTCCCATGTTTGTAAAAGTCATTTGGGATATATAGGTGCCATTATATCATATCACAGAATCAAAAAAAGAAATAAAACTATAAGTTGTAGCCCAAGAAATATTTTCTTGGTTTTACTCTGCTGTTTCTACTCCTTTGAATACTTAATGATGGGTTTTTTTACAAGTTTGAGTTGCCATATTGAGCAGCTATTTTTACTTTTTACATCTGTAAGAAGTAAACAGATATAAGGCCTCTGACTCTTGATTGTCAGCAATTTGGGTACCTATTAAGTGGTTTAAAGTGTATTTAATTAAAAAAATGTAGAATTTGCTTAGCATTCAGTAGTCAATGAAATATTTAGCATTTGTGGTCCCTTAATTTTTTTAAAATATGATTTCTTTTACTGTAGTTCAAGAAGAGTTTTAAAAGCTGTACATATGATTTCCTCATTCTGAATACTAATTGCACGAATATAGTGTTCCTCTTGCCTGTTTTTGTAATTAGGAAAATGAATCTGCCCTTACAAAGTGTTACAACTTTTCTTGTTCCTAATGAAAAAATCACATCCCCACTCATTATTTCAAAAATTAAGAAACAATGGCTGATCAAAGGAGGGTTTAGTTAGTCCATAGCGATGAATCTGCAATTGGGACATTGTGCTGAGTTACACACAGGTCTGAACCCTCCCTTTTTCAGTTTTTTCCCTCAAATTAAAAAGCTATCCTACAACATCAGTCATTAGCCTTTTTTGTATCTTTCAAAATAGTCTAGAAGGTGTCCACACAAACAAAGGCAGCCATAATGCAGGAGGTGATATAAACTGGTGTTTATTTGTCAAAGGACGAGTTTGTTGTGTTTCCCCTTTCCCTAGGATCCTTGGGGATGTTAAATTGCTATCCCCAGTCTTCACCTTCCCCATGCATCCTTTGGCCGCAGCTACCAGGGAGGGGAAAGATATGGTAAGCGGTGAAAGCAAACCCCATGTCATTTCTTTCCTCTTAGTGAGGAAGAAGAGAGCATGTAGCAAATCCAGAGGTGTGAGGACTATTTGTGTCTGCTGGCATTAGTGGCTTGTGCCACTACTGACACTCACCAGCAGCTGCAGGGGTACAGGGAAGACTTTCTCTGGCAAAGTTATGGATACAGAGATAACCTCTCTTGCAGTTTGAAGTCAACTGGTACAGAAGTAAGTCTTTAAAATGACAATAAATATCAACTGACACTGTGAGTCTTAACTAGACCATCTTTTTTATTGTGTTAATTGGCCCTGATGATAAACTCCCAAAATTTCATACCATTTGTGTCATTTAAACCATGGTCTCCGTTCTTCTGTCTAGGCAAGGGTTAGGACTAGACTTGAATTTTGGTATGATATTCCCTGGTTCTTCCCACCAGGTTCCATCCATTTCCCTTGGCACTGAAATGTTCCCAGTCACTTAAACACGGGGGAATCATTTAGTTCAACATCAGATCCATTCCTTGTAAAAACACACATAAGCCAAAGGAGTATAAAAAACACACATAAAAGACACGGTATGGCAACAGGCGAAACAAGGAGCAGGGTTGAATCCCACTTTTCTCTATCATCATCATCATCATCATCATCATTTCCTTGAGAGCCTAAGCAAACACAAAACCTTTTCAAAATGAAAAATCAAAAAACCCACCCCAAGTACTCTTTCTCCTGGTAGTATGTTTGAGAGTTGTCCCATAAAAAGCAATAGATACCTTCGGATTTTGTGAGCTTTTAGCTATTTGGGAACATACATGAATAAATCAAATGCTGAGTTTTCTGGCTTAGCTTTCATTAGACTTTGACTATCATCATATCATGGTCGTCAAACCAAAAATAGCGGAAGGCAAAAATAATGAAGAGCTATGTTTAAATGTGGCTTTTCTAGGCAGCTTGTTTAGGTCAGAAGCTAAGCAGGGCTCTTGATCTAAGAGGAAGGGTTACTCTCCTCAATCCAAATGTTTTTGGTGATCTCACATTTGTAATTACATGTCATGACTAATTGCAATAGTGAGGCATAGAGCCTCACAGCTGTAGGGCAAGGGCAACTTACTACTCGACCAGGATGAGTTTCCCTCCCCAAGTGACTGTGCCTGGTGGGTACAATGCAGTGCTCTGCAAGGCCAGGCTAACATCCCCCAGGGCTGGCCTTGAGGCCCAAAGATGGCAGAAGGGTTTGTGGTGCTGAGAATGGGCTCCCTTTCCTTTGGATCCCTGCAGCAGTCTCTCCTTCAGGCTGTGAAAGTTTGTTGCTATTGCCTGCAATATGTGATTGCCACAGTATTAATTAGTCCTTAAAAGCAAGTCAGCAGTGGACACAGAGGAAATAAACACATTGGTATAGTTAGCATGTGTTTAATCGGAGAAAAATGACTTCCCTTACTACCTCAGGTTTCTTAGGTGGTTCCATGACCTCCAGTCCATGCTGGCAAAGATACTCAACCAGAAATGGCTCTGTGAGGCCACCCTTCTGAAAAGGAATAGCCAACTGGAATAAGGACATTAAAGCAGATAGGGCTCCTTGAAAAAAAAATGGTGTCATCATGGACAATTTTTCTAACTGTATCTTTATAATTACAGAGAACAATGGAGGGTCCAGAACAGAAAATCCAAGCTATTTGCAATTAGTCAGGCTGAGCTTCAAGTGTTTTTATATCTCACTGTGTAATTTTATCTTGAATAGAATCTTTCATGTAACACTCATTCTTACCCTCTTTTATGTTGGAGAGCTGCTTATTAAAATTAAATGTCAAATATGTCTTATGTAAGTGCAGTCAGACCAAAAGTTCATCTAGTGCAGTACCTTGCCCCATATCATTGCCAAAAGTAGATAGCAAGGGAAAAATAGAGGTGTTAGCATTAACATCTGCCCAGCATCTAGCCATATCTGGCTTGGCGTTTGTGAGCAGATTGTGGTATTTCTGTGTCTATTTCTGTGTCTACTCCATGAGTACACAAGCTCCTTAAGAGCTTCTGTTAGCTCTGAGTTTCTATACCATCCATCAGCAAGAAGTAATAAAGCTCTAAAGCTTCAAACTCCCACAGCTTGGTAGCTGCTAGAAAGCAGAGAGAAATTGAATTTTCAAAGTAGTGGCTCAGAAAAGGGATCAGCCCAGTCTGGTTGCCTAAACACAGACACACTCTGCACTGCACAGTATATTCTTGCTTTATACAGTTTCCTTCAGTGTTGCTGAAATTCTGCAGTATGCTTTGTCTGCTACTAGATCTACAGTACTGCCTCTGCAGCTGTTTTCTGATGCACAGAAGCATGTTTCATGGATCGGAGTGCAACTCTTCTGCAAAGTTGGTTTTAGCCAGCTCTTAAATAATGGGTAACATCAAAATCCTGGACCTAAAACCTCTCTAACGTTGGAGTTGCACATCAGGATTTTATTTTGATGTTCAGACAAGCCTAAATATAGCAAAGACTTAGCTCCATGCTTTGTATCAACACTTGTAACTGAGTTAGTGGTATTTTTTCTGCTTCATTCATGGTGTTTTGGGGACTAGTGTTCACATAAAGCTTGTAACTTGAAATGAATTCCAGATGCAATTTTAGTGCCTTAGGTTTACAACACTTCAGAAGTAATTTCCCAACTAGCTAATAGAATTGGTCCTAAATAAAACATGATGACTGTAAATCTGCAAATCCCTTCATGGGCTTGTTTATTCAACTGGGTACTAGCATTCTTAATCAGCTGACAAACTGAAAATGCAAAATTTGAGGCAAGTCAGAAACACCTGTGGAGAAGGGGGCTACAGGTGTGGCTGCTGCAAGAAACATCCAGAAGCTTTCTCTGGGCCTGACAGTAAACACCAGCTGGGCTCAAGGCTGGACCTATCACTGACCATCAGCGATGGTCACAGATGGTCTGGGAATCACATTTATTAGAAAAAACCACCAACAGACACTTTTTAGCACCAGAGAAGGGAGTGAGAAGATTTAAGGAACTGTGCCTATACCATGGTCTGTTAAGGGGGGCAGGGAGGAGGTACTTCAGGCCTCAGAGAGAAAGATTCCCCTGTAGCTCATGGAGAAGATGGAATCATAGAAGATGACTGGGAGCAGAGATCTCATCTGCAGCACGTGGAGACGCACCACGCTGGAGCTGATGGAGACATATGGAAGACACTGTGACCCATGTTGGAGCAAGGCTCTGACAGGACCTGCAGCCTGTGAAGAGAAATAGAGACATGGGGAGAGAGAGACACATGCCTCCCATGGTGGAACAGGTTTGCTGGGGGGGACTTGTGACTCCACAGAGGACCAGGCTGGAGCAGTCTGGGCCTGAGAGACATTCTATGATTTATGAGTGCACCCCATAGCAGTGACCACGCTGGGGTTACTGGTGAAGAGCTGAAGCCCCATGGGAAAGGACTCACCTTGTTGAAGTTCATGAAGGACTGTCTCCTGCAGGTGGGACCTGACACTGGAGCAGGGGAAGGGTGTAAGGAATACTTCCCTCCCACCCCACCCTGCAACCCCCTGGCTAGGAAGGAAAGCAACTCATGAGGAACCAACCAAACCTCCATTCTCCCCATTCCCCATGCCATAATGGGGGACAGAGGAGGGAAAGAAGGGTGTGAAATCATGACTAAAGTGAAGTCTGCTAAGAAGGGAGGGGTTTGGGGAGGTGCTTTAAGATCTGGTCACACTTCTCATTTATCCGACTGGTTTCACTAGGTGTGTAGTGTGGTGTGTTTTCTTTCATGTTGAGTCTCTTTTGCCTCTGACACTAGTTGTGGTATGATCTCTCCCTGTCCTTATCTCCACTCCTAAGCCTCTCAAGATATGTTTTCTCCCCTGTCCAGCTGAAATAGGGAGCAACAGAGTGGTTCTGATGGGCATCTGGTCTCTAGTCAGAGTCAAACTACCACAGAGTTAAAGTCTGGGTTTCTGGAAATTAGTCTTATATTACCTTCCTAAGCAGATGGTAAGACTGTCTCTCAACTTTGACTTTCAAAGGGTAGGGCATGTTTCAGAAATGAAAGCAATTTCTTTTTTTTTTACCTAATTAATGCATACATTTTGTGCATTAAAAATTTACTGCCAATAATATGTTGTTAATATTATGAAGAAAGGACTAAAATTTTTATATGGATTAAAAAAATCTCAGTGATTGGATTCAAATATAGTGTCTTACAAAAGGAAATAAGGAGCTATCCATTGACAAGAACAGTTAAAAATCACAAGACAGAACAAAAAACAATTAAAGATTTTATTTTCAATACTTGCTACCCATGATTTTGGGAAATCAGGTCAGAAAATGAACATCTGTAAAAAAAAAAAGGAAAACTCTTTCATGGGAGTAAAGTTATTTTTTATTCACAGTCACATTATGGCTGAAAAATTGAATCTATCATTTCAGACACAATATTTGGAAGGTTTTTTAGATTATATTTTACTTTGTCATTTTAAGGATAAATATTATAGCTATGAGGACAATTTAATGTAGCAATATTCGAGTTTTTATACAATAAGAACTGATTAGTTTTCAGCAAGTTGCTTGTTTTTATGGAGCCTGAAAAGTATTGCTTTTATTCTTTCAATTTGAAAGAACTGAAAATCATGGATCTTAGAGAAAATGTTCTAATGAAAATACATGGGTTTATTTTTTTAGTAGATATGAAATGCAGAATTACAATCAATGTCTATTTTTTACATGCAATCTGTTGTAGTTCATTAAGGGTTCTGTTTCTGAATACAATTCAATTATTTCAGCTGTGTCCTTAGCTCACAGTTCAGCTACTTAGATACATGAATATCCACATAAATTGTCTCTGCAATTTTGTGGGCAGAAAAATGCAAATACAGCCAAGTGCACTTCCTCTTCTGTCCTTTTTTTGTGTTTATAGGCTGATTTGTCGGCTTGCATAGAGAAGCAGACATTTCCAAATACTTGTAATTCTTTTTAACTAGTAGCTATTGTACAGTGCAGGAGATTATCCCTGTTGATAAGGCAATATTGGCTTTAACTGCAGAAACATTTGGCTCTACCTCAGTTTCCTTTGGTCTGTGTTGGAATGCTATCTGAGAATAATATAATTAGCATCAGTGCTTTATTTCAGGCAACGTACTTACACTGTATACATTTTACATGTGATAGCTTTGCTGAGCATCATTTCCTTTTATAGCAAACTTATTAACTTGATTAACTCAAAGGACTCCACTGAGAATGCTTTCAGGACTCAAATGCAGTGTCAAGCAAGATCTATCACATGTAATTGCTGCATGGAGGATTATACCCCTGCGGTCTTTTCTTGTAGCTGCTGTATTTTATAACAACATGTATCCTTGGCAACCAATGGCATGGAAGAGAAACGCCAGCATCACCTGAGTAACCATAGAGACTAAATACAATGTTTATGAGTAACTGGATAATCTAACCTACCTATATGGCATAAGAAATACTCAACATTTAATATCTGGTGATGTTATTTTGAAATTTGGAATGAGTTATGTCTGATCATTGTAAAACATGCAGCCAAAAGCTACATACAAAACATATGATAAAGGAAAATGACATGTCACTTCTCCGTAGCCTTTTTCTTTCCAGTCACACTCAGATCAAGTGACCAAGTCCTGTTTTTCTGCGTGTGTACCCGGTGAGAGCAGAGCATTCATGATTCCTCTGCAATAGCTTACACCGCCAGTTCACCACACCAAACGCATCTACAGTCCTGCACCTCACAACATAGATTGGCATCAGACAAGTAGCATAGCAAGTGTTCCCCAGGAGTATATCTCCTAAGGAATAAACCATCCTTGTGTTGTGAGGGTATTCTTCAGCCAGTACCTGGTGTAGACGCCTTGCAGAGAATCTGCATTCTGATCTGCTGTTGATCTGGCTTTGAAATAAACTATTTACTCTCCCATGTCATTAAGGAAACAAGCTTCTGAAGGACTAAGTAGTCTGAAGTGCTTTATTAATGACAAACGGTTTCAGTTGCTGTTTTGATTGAGATGCTCAGATCAAAACTTTTGCCTGAGAAATGAGGGAAGACAGCCCGAAAGAGGAAATCTGAAGAGCCTCTGATCTGTCTGGTCTCGACTGCTCCCTACAGTTGCAGTAGAAAACTGCAGCTGGCTTCAGCGGCACTCGGGGGTCTGCTAGGGGTGGGAAGGAAGCACGTCACCCAAGTTCCCTTAAAAAAAAGACATTTAATACCGTTTTTACAGGGTACTTTTATATAGGAACAACTCAGTAACCTTTGAGAATAAAGCGACAAGGAGGAGAGGAGATACCTCCTAAGACTCGGTGCAGCAGGCTTGATCCTTTTTTTTCTTTGCTGTAAATTCTCATGCTGGCATATTTTGTACAGGTCTGGAGTCCTCACTGCTGAGTCTGGTGGGACAACACGGCAGGGACAAAGCAGAGGGGACTAAGGTGACTGCAGTGAGATAATTAAACTTGCAACCAAAGGTTAATATATGTAAAAGTGCCTTTGCATCATAGCAGCCAGCTACCGCATCCAAGTGGGAAGCAAAAGGCAATAGGAGGTGTATCCATGATAGCTTACTTCCCCAGACTTGCTCGGGGATATTGGGAAACAATCCAGAGAGGGTATCTTAACAAATGTATTTCTTTTTAAATCAGGGAAAGGGAAAATATGCAGGTGGCAGATATTTGCCGAGAGAACCCTGGAAATGAATTGCAAGGAAAGGAGAAGGTGTTGGAATAAATGATAATTATGAATTTTGTTTTCAAGATTATTCCAGGAAAATTCACCAGCGCTGATTTAGGGTGCAAAGCTGCTTTAGGTCAAAGAATAGAAAGGTAATTAGACATAGGGATTTTTACAACAGGAAGTCAAATTAACTGCTAAAACAGAGATTTAATGAAATGGGAGACATTTTGGAAAGCGTCAGTGAAGGTCACTAGCAAGTTGAAAGAAATGTCAGAAAAGCAAAATACAAGAGAGAAATATAGTTAGAGTAATATGGCAGCAAATATCAATTTAATTATGATTTGGGTGAAGGTGAGGTTTTTTAGGGTAGTGTGTCTTACTTGGAACATGAAGTGATGTTTGAAAACTCCAAAAGCTCAGCTATACAAAAGTACAGCTCCTAAAAATGGGATTGACTGCCTGGAGAAACAAAATATATGAGTAGTGAAAGGAATGGATGAATTAATGCTAGGATGGATATCTAATAGAATTACCACATCACAAAAGATTGAAACCTGAGCTTCTAAGCCAATTAGGAGATATTTACTGAAGCTGATTTGAGTATAGTACATAACCAAACTACTCCTAGGAAAGCATGACTGCAATCAGCTGCTCTACAGAAATGGTTTGTATGTGACCTTGTAACTTGTGTAAAATATAAACTACTTCATCTGTCTTTTCTAGGAGTCTTCTTTAATTTAGATATACGTTAATAAATTGTGCCAATTTTATGAATATTCAACACTACTATTTCTTTAGAAATGGTTTGAGAGATTTTCTATATTATTACTCCCTGGCACTGAAGAGAACTTAAAGTATATAAAAATACCAGAAAGCCTGAATATTATCTTCCAGAAAAGCAAAAATATAAGACAACTGAAAGGTTTTATTTTTAGCTTCAAAAAATCAAAAAGAACTTTTTTAACACATTGAAGCAGCAGCTATGGATTTACGGATTTTTTTTTTTTCCTTTGTATCTTTTGTATCATTACAGGTAGGCAGAAACATTTTCAAAGCTGGCAGTCACTCTCTGCTGTAAGACTTCGACTTTTTCAGACTTTGAACATTTGAGGTGGTCTTTTCTGGGCTCTCTCAGAGCTAAATCATTTTTTAAGAATACTGAAAAATGAGCCAAGCATTCCTAAGGCTCTCTGGTCTTCCATTCGAAAGAATGGAATTTTGAAGATAAACCTAACTACCGTCTGCCTTTATCTGCTCTGGTTAACCTTCCCTCAAGTGCTGCTAGCTGTGAAGCTTTGGAAAAAATTTCAGTGACTTAGTATTTAGCAGCCCCTTTTTCTGGTGAATTCATTTTCTGTACTTTCATGGAATTTTTCACTGTCTTTCCAGTGGTGTCTGTGAACTGCAGGATACTGGTCCATATCAAACACCTTATTTGAGAATGACGTGTTTGATTCGTGCCCAGTAGCCCTGTGCTGAATCAGGACAGTGATGAATTCAAGCAGAAACAAGAGGCCATGAATAACTGGGAAACCTGGGGTGAATGAATACTGCACACAAGTATCAGTCACTGCTGTGCCTGCACAAGATACCTATGGGAAGGGCTTCATGCTTAGTAAAGAATCTGTCTGCATATGTAATGAATAGTAAAAACGCTAACATTGTCTAAAAACAAAAAAATATTAAAACTAGCAATTTGGCTTTAGCACAGGGAGCAAGTAAAGCCAGACTATTAGTTAGAAAGGTGCGTGTGAGTAGAATAGCTGTGGTTTATTGTGTTTGAGTGGCCTATAGAGCAGAATGTGGCCTGTGATTGTAGAACAGAATACTCCGAAGCACTGGTGAAAATATCTAAAAATATCTAAGCCCATTAACGTTGATGCTAATAGGATTGGAAGAATGTTGTCCACTATTCCTTCATTAAAAGCTATCCATTACTCCACATTTCTGTTCCATCACTAAAGAAAATACTGTGTGTCTTGCTTGACAGAGACCTTATCTTCCTCCCTTAATTGGTTATCAACAGATAATTGAAACAAATCATTTGCACAGTGCATAGAATGCATTTACTTGTCCAAATGATTAGAGCCCTGCATGCAACCTACTAATTTATTTGAAAATCAGGATCAAACCACTAGTTATTAACTAAATGAATACTGAAAATTAGTTCCCTCATTCTAAATGACTTCTCTAATTTTTGTGTGATTTACTCAAACGTTAGTTAAGGACCCCAAGACAAACAGAGCTTCAGACATAGTGAGGAAATCACTGAAATCGGTAACCTGCATTCACCAGTCATCAGCATCGGGGCAAAAAAAAGAAGAGTGGGAAGTGTTCCTTTCCTGCAGCTTCATAGCTTATATAGCGGCAAGCCTTGTAATAAACTTTCTAGAAATGTTCTGAAAACTATGGTAGAGGAGAAATGCTTATATTTCAAAGCCAGCCAACACAGAAATCTGAGTCTGAGCTGGACATCTCAGCAAGTTGAAGCATTTAAAGCTGAGAAGAGGTACATTTTTTTTCCTCTTTTCCCAGCAACCTCCTCTTTTAGTCATAGGTTCTTCATCAGCCTGAACATCTGCTGTCAGTCACACTTCAGCAGATTTGCTGAGGACAAGAAATTTTAGCAGGACAAGAGAAATGCTAAAGCAGAAAAATAGCAAATATCCAGTATCTAATGAACACAGGGTGAAAGGAACAGAAAATTACTATCGTATATGGAATTGCATGATACTATCTGCGCTAGGTTGTGCAATTTTAAGTACCAAAGCTGGGGAATGCTCTGGAAAGTTTCTGATTCTATGAAAATGGTGAACGTATAACCCACGTACATAGACGCATATTCCACATAAAGGACATTTACATTTCCATTCAGAGCATGAAAGGAATGAAAATTCTGCTTCTGAAAAACTTTCCCAGTGTGATGTCAGTATGAATTACTCATACAGTATCTTTTTATTAGTTTTTCTGCTTTTAAATACCTAGAGTGCCAAAAGAATAAAGAGCATGTCCTACCCAAAATCCTCCATTTTTTGTCAAAGACAAAGTTTGAGATTTTCATGTACTACCTGAAAATGTTACTCTTGGGTCTTCACTTGTCTGGAAACTTAAGGAAAAACAGAATAAATATTTTATTTGACATATGCTATACAATAAACTAGACATTTGAAACTCAAATGAAAATTAACTTTCACAATGCTTCATCACTCCCTAGCTGTTAAAATATCATTCTGACATATTACAAATCTGTTGGCAAATACAGTTCGTCTTCTAGCAAATATGTGAGAGTAATGATCAGCTGTGTTCAAAACAGCTTCCACTTTCTGTCATATGCATTTTCGGTGAAAGAAAATGGGGTTTGCATATTTATTTATTTTCACCAGGTGCTATGACAAACTCTACCTTGCATGACTGTGCATGATTAACTGTATCGTACACTTCTGAATATAACCCAAAGATAGAAATATTGGTATTTTGATCAGAGAAGTTTCAGATAGATCTAACCTAAGAATATTTTTGGCTTTTCTCCTGTTGGGCTGAAGTTAAAAAAACCCAGACACCTGACTGATGTTTTGTGCCTGAAGAAATCCACTGCCTCCAATTCTAGATGGACTGGCTCCACGAAAAAGTTTTTTTTGAGAAGGCATTAGGGGTCACTTTGTGGCAATGAGTTCTTGTTCCTGGAAGGTAGTCAGCTGTTTTCTTGGTTTTTTTTTCCAAAGATAGTTGAAATTTTTTTTTAATTAAATTTGCTTATCATTTCCATTGCCAAAATTGTTCTTCATGCTTTGTCACTGGATTGATGTAATTGTCAGAAGCTAAATGACCAGTAGCTATGCTTTATAAAATATTTTATGATATTTCAGTATGAAAAGCAATCTATTGTTAGCAATTTTGATAATTCCAGGCAGCTCAAATTTAGGGACAAATCATTGTTAGAGTAAAAAATAAAAGTCAAACCAAGTCCCATATAATTCAACTAAATGATCTTTAATCTAAATAATACTGAATCTGTTGTCATTGGCAAAATAGATCGGGGAATTTAACTTAATTTATTGATAATTAACATAAATATATAATTACTGATTTGGGTATTAAGAAACAAAGGTGGCAGATATTTAAAGACTTGGGGATAACACCTTCAGAGGAGCCGCCATCTCCTCTCAGCTGTGCCCTGCAGCACCCCTGCCCAGGAACCTGTGCCTCACATCTACTTAGCCTATTACCTGATTTTAATTTGCCAAGGTGATTTTTTTAGGTATTTTATTTTTTTTCTTAGCATTGTTGATTTCCCGGATTAACCTACTGATCTGATGGACTGCACACCTCAGACAAAACTTGTTTTGGTTTTTTTGGTTTTGTTTTTTTTTCTTTTTTTTTTTTTCCTGATGACTTATTTATAACAATAAAGTATTTGTTTTGAGAGAGGTCTGTAAAATGAAAGGATCTTACTCTGGAATTAATCTCTGAAGATTTTGCAGTTCTGACAGTGTGGCTGTAAAGTCCATGCACCCCAAGAATTCTCTAGCTCTTCTTTTCCATTATCTACGGAAAGTTTCAATTTTGTTTACTGTGACATTCATTTTGATATCCTGTTTTCAGCTGAGATAGAGTTCATTTTCTTCACAGTAGCTAGTATGAGGGTCTTTTTTTTTGATTTGTGCTGGGAACAGTGTTGATAATACAGAGGTAGTTTTGTTATACAGAGGTATTTTTTGTGATCGCTGAGCAGTGCTTGCACAGAGCCAAAGCCTTTTCTGCTTCTCAAACCCGCCCCGACAACAGGATGGCTGGGGGTGCACAAGGAGTTGGGAGGGGACACAGCTGGTGCAGCTGACCCCAATTGACCAAAGGGATATTCCATACCACATGACATCATGCTCAGCATATAAGGGGCTTGGGGAAGAGGAAGGATGGAGGGGTGGCAGCATTGTTGGCGTTTGTCTTTCCAAGTCACCATTGCACATGACAGAGCCCTGCTTTCCTGTGGCTGAACACCTGCCTGCCCATGGGAAGTGGGGAATTAATGACTTATTAGTCTGCCTTTATCTCAACCCACCAGCTTTCTCACTTGACTCTTCTGATTCTTCTCCCCATCCCACCATGGGGGCAATGAGAGAGCAGCTCGTGGGGCTTAGATGCCAGCTGGGGTAAAAACATGACATTTGACAAGTCAGAAAAGTTCCTGGTGTCACCTGTACTGGTAACAGGAGACAAATTATATAAATTACAGTCTGTCTCAAACATCTTTTTCAACACAAGCAGTGTCTTTGGGTCCAACCATAGATAATTAATACACTTTATTTGAAGGACCCTTATGCCCACTTTTGAGTTATCAGTGTACAGAAATTTTTGCTTGAAGTTCATCCTATTTAAAATTATCTTGCCAGATTGGGGTTCTTCTTTCCAAAAGATGTATATGACTGCGTAGCAAGCGTCTCGCACTGTCCTCTGTGCCCTGCAAGCAGCATAAGCCAAGCAAATTCATTGCTTTACGTTGTGGAGGATTTTGTTATAGCTGGTTCTGAGCCAAACATTTTTATATGCTAATTTTGCATCTAAATTTATCTGTCCTAGCAGTATGATTGAGCCTACTTCGGACATGCTCTTTGGTCTGGAATGATGAGTAATGTTCATTCAGCAAGAGAATATTGTTGATCTCTTTCAGTAAAGTAGAATAGGATTTTTTTTTTCAGAATTATCTAAGTGACAGTCATTTATATCAGCGTCAGGAGAGTGTGACTAAATTTTTTGTCATTGTAGCAGCAAGAACAAGACAATTTTAATTCATAAATAAGGATTAAATAGAGACAGATCATGTTTTACCTAAAACATGTCAAATCACTACAAGCTTTCTACATGATGAAAAAATTTTTACAGATTATTATTTTCTCTCACTTTGGAACTGGCTGGTCGTGGTAATGGTGTCACATCCATGCAAAAGGAGCTGGTCAGATTTCCAGTGGGATGTAGTCAAATCTTCTCTCACCCAGGCTTACCTCAAAGATGCCTCAAGGTCTAAAGAATTTTGAAAAGGATATTCTAAAAATATGGTATGCTAAGCTAGATAAAATAAAGTTGGTATTTCTCAGAATATTTTCCTTCCCTTTCATAATTTCCTTTCTTTCTTTTCCCCCATTACTTTTCTCCTTTATTTCATTGTAAAATTCACTCAGCTTTCACTGCTTGTCTTTTTCCAGATGGATAGCAGTCTTACAGTCTGCATAAATGGAAAATTTTGGAACTTGTAGTGATAAATTCCAAAACAGTGAAGCCAGTATATTTAAATCTATGTGTATAACTTAATTGTTTGCAGCAACATTGAGTGCTAAAAAAAATTATGAATTTCTAGTCACAAAATGAATTTAATGAAGGTGTATGTTTTACTATTGCAGCTAGAAAATGCTCAGTGTCTCGCTCACATTTCTCTTCCAGCATGTTTGGAAACTGTCCTATTGTATTTATCCATATGTGACATTCTGTAAGTGCCAGAATAGTTCTGTAATCGTTTATATGGCCAATGCTGTTGTGTATAAATGCAGACATTGGGCTCAAAATTATTTAGCTTAATTGTTTGTTGTCATCCTTTTAGTTTCTCTTCTGCTTTTCCTGTCATTTTGTAGTTTTAGATCTTCATATACAATACCCTGGAAAAAATCTAATTATATCTTTTAATATAATTTTCTAAGCATTTAATATAAAATAAACCCCCCATATTTTATCTCAGATAATTCCTTGGGGTCCTCCCTTTTGAGTTTTACAAAATTTCCTTCGAAGTTCAGTTGTAGATATGAATCAGTTTAAACAATAGAGCTTTAATAACATCATACACTGTGAAAAAAGTGCAATTTGACTGCTTTCTAATAAGGCAATTTGAAAGCTAGACTGTCTGCTAATACTGACACAACTCTTTCCTACTCTGTATGGGTAGGTTGAAGGCAGAACTCAGTGGAATAGAATAAAATGTCATGAATAGTCACTGCTGATTGGAAGTACAGTGCTGGAGAGGAAGCCCTACAATCCTCAAGTGCTAAATATTACAGAAAATACAGTGAGTTTATCATAACGTTTTATTATTGTTATTAATTTTCACATGCCTTCTTACATGTGTAAAATACCTGCAGATATAAGTTTTTGAAAACATCACAGTAAGAAAACTTGAAGGCAAATGGATACTGAGACAGTGAGATATCTTGTCTCCCTGAACTGATGGCAGTAAGCATTAGGCATTTATTGAGGGTGGTCTCACTTCATTGTTCTGTCCAAACAGAAGTGCCCAGTTAGGCTAAGATTTCACGTGAAGAACCTTAATGTGGTGGAAACCTCTGTATGAGGTGTTTCCCTTTTCCTCTCTTGCTCCTCTGTAGTATAGTAATTCCTCCTCCCTGCCTACAGGAGGTACAGGGGTAACCCCATCCATCCCCCCTCACATTTGCTCTTTCCTACCCCCGACCTGAAAAGGAGTCCTGCTTTCAGAAGATGAGGGGTTGTGGATAACTTTCAACCTGTTTTGTTGTGGTGGAGAATAGCAGCAGCTACACAGGTAGTGTGACTGGCCCTGCTTTGGGAAAAGAGAAGTGCAGAGGCTGAAGAAGGGCTTGTGCACTGCTGCAGTGTGCAGAAAGATTTGCCACTGGGCACAGGACTTGTGTTGCCTTATGGTGAGACCTTGGTAGCATGAGCACATCAAATTTTTGGTATTATTTCCATGTAAAACTCTTATACTGCCTTGGGTCAATTGCTCATACTTGTTGGGATAATGGAGAAATAAGGTGCAATACGTCTGCAAAGACTTTTGCACAATGACTTTGGTAATGTATAATCTCGGTAATGCATAATTTTCATGCAATAGATATAACCAGCAAAATAAAATCAAAACAGCTGAGAAAGGTCTATGATTTACTCAAATTACTTGTGAACAATTCCATTTGACTCTTGTTACACAGGTGCCAAGATATATCACTACACTGTTAAGCACTGCAATAACAATAACATTTTAGGCAAAGCGTAAATGATGTTCTGGAGAGCACTTTGAGGAGGCAGAGAAGCAGCTACTTGTATATATTGTTATCTGCTATTAATAACATGCCACTTCTGAAGGAGGAATGTTGATTGCCATAGCAATATGTGTATGACAATTTTCAAAACCTCCCTGATAACAAAGAAGGTCACTGAGGATTGGCCAACTGCCACCTACGTGCCTTTAAAAACACCCTTTTCCCAGCAAAATTAATACACTGCACGGAGAGCAAGAGCTCTGAAATTGTGTCACCAGAATGGCTTTATTCTGCTTTTATCACAGCTGCTGCTGCTTAGACGGGAAAAGAGGAGGAGAAAATGCTGTCAAAGGTGAAAAAAGCTAGCCTGGTGTGAAGTTTGAGGAGAGAGGAAAACAGAGAGGAGGTTGCTTGCTTCAAAGAAGGATGGGCCCAGACAGAAAGTCAGCTGTGGATAAAACGGGAAGAAGGGGGCAGGAAGATGAGTGGCGTTTCTGAAGGCAAGGCTGAGTTGAGGCAATGAAAAGCCAAAACACTGACAGTGCAGGCAAGATTGATAAGTTAGATATGGGAAAAAACAAAGGTATATCTATAGAAGTGATTTTGTTCTTCATCTTGACAATTCATGGTTGCCTTCGACGCATCAAATATATTATAAGTAGAACTGTTTTAAATGAAAAGCAGTTCATAGCAGCAGAAAGGCATGTACTTCTCTGTCCATATATAACAGTGTGAGCACAGTTTTAGTCCTTCACACAAAATGCCACAAATGATAAAACATTAGTAGAAGTAGCTTAACTGTGTGCCATTTCCTCCCTGACTACTGACTTACAAAAGATCAATGTTTTTTATTGATATCAATATCAATAAGGCAGGTTATTAACAAGTAGTCACATAGCCTTTCCCATTACCTGCATTGTCAGTACAATTAAAAAAATACTGAATTTTTTTTTTTGCTCATAGTGAATATTCCTTTTGCTCAAGTCCAAACTGAAGTTTAACTTCAGACTGAAAATGCTGGGAATCCTTACAGCCTGAGCAGCACCGTCCAGATGCACACTCAAGGGAGAAGCAATACATTTTACAAGATTAAGTCTTTCTGACTTACAACTCCCAGCTCCTGCTTTTGTTAGTTAAATTTAAAATTCTTTCCTAATTTTGGAGGGGTTGGATTCTATGATGTTTTCCCTTACTTTGAATGCAGGAGCCAAAGCTCAGTATCTTTCACTTAAGTGCAACCAGCAAGAGTTAAATGAGTAAAACAGAACTGACTTGCAACCACGTTTATTCCCCTTTCCTTCAAGCTCACTACAGATAACAGTCTTTCTTAGTTAATACAGTTTCTCATATTTGTGTGAAGGGAGAGCAGAGTGCAATCTAGTTTGGCAACCTAGAAGTTCCATTAATGATAATTAATGTAATGATATATATATAATAATGTATTTTGCTATGCATATATGATAATTCAGAAAGGCCTGATTATTTTACTGTATGTATATAAAACATCATATATCTTATAGACAATCTATGTTTGTTCTGAAAGTCTATATAAGATATCTACCTTAAACATACATAGTAACCAAAAAAGTAAATCCAATTCTGAAATTTACTTAACAAGAAACTATTTTGTATTGTTATCTTCTTGAACATCAGTTAAATTCAGATATTATAGACAAGTTTCAGGTAATTTTCATCCGGTTTGGATGCTCCACAAGACTATGCTGTGGTTTTGTGTGGCTGGGTTCTGGTGGAGAAGGGAGGCTGCAGGAGTGGCTTCTGCAAAAAGCAGCTAGAAACTCTCTGCAGGCCTGACAGAGCAAACACCAGCTGGCTAAAGGCCGGAGTCGTTGCTGACCAAGTTGGAGCCCATCAGCAATGATCACAGCACCTCTGGGAATCACACTGAGGAGAAAAAAACCTGCAAGCAGCCACTTTTTGCCAGTAGAGAAGGGAGTGAGAAGATGAAAGGAACAGTGCAGACACCAAAGTCAGTGAAGAGTGGGAGGAAGTGCTTCAGGCATGGAAGAAAGACCCTACCTGCAGCCCTGTCACAATCCACATCCAGATAGACTAATTTCAACCAACCTCAGATTGCTCCGGGTGGCTGGGGGTGGCTGGGCTTAACTCCTGAGCGGTGTCCAATTAGGTGTTTTATCATGAGCAGATCTTCACAATTCTGAACAAAATAGACAGAATTAACAGACAGAATTAAAGACAGAACTAAAGAGAGAAACAGAGAGAATTGAGACTCAAAATGGAGTCAAGGTTCAAGTCACTGTATTTGGCCCACAACAGGTGTGTAAGGGAAGGGAAGAAAGAGAAAAGAGTGTTTATGAAAAGTGCTCAGACACCTCTTTAAAAGCAGTCTCTTCAACTGCAGTTTTTGCATTAAATGGAGGAAAACTAATGAGGGAAAAAATCTTCAGGTATAAATAAGAGCAATGCAGAGGCAATGAGAGAGAGAGAGTGGAGATGTATCTATGATAGTGCATTTTTTCATCATAAACAACTGCTTCTTTATATCTTTTAATCTAAAATAAGGAAAGTGTGGAGATACTAAAAAACTGACAATGCATTATCTCAAATTCATTTAAGTTAATATACTGTGGAAACATTCTGTTGAATCTCTCAGTGATTTATTAGCTAGAACAACAGAAACTGAAACCCTGCATAGTAAAGATTCTGGTGTGCATATCTGTCTCATTATTTTGGAGGACTCCAGGTATTCAAAGCAAAGGAAATGGAAGTGGTCTTAGTCTTGCTTTGCATAACTCCTTCCTTCACATTCCCCTTCCTCCTTCTCAGCAGGTATTAATTAATGTCAACCATTTAATAAGGAAATTTCAATCAGTCCTAGGATATCTCTGGTATAAGAGAAATAATACATACTTATATATCCAAATAAATTCTTGGTTCTGTACAAGCTAATCAGTTTAAATATTTCCATAGAAATTCTTACTTCTTTAAGCCATTATATTTTGTTTCAATAGGGAATCCAGAATTGCCCCTGAAGGCAAACATCCTACAGTTGGCCAATTTTGTAACATTTGAAGTTATGGATTTTTTTGGACATAGTCTAGATGACTTTATTACTTCATGCCCAATTCTTAATGGCAAATTCTTATTATGTACAAGGTATATAGTAGTAACTACTAAATTATACTACTATACTTACTATTTATTGCATATATAGCAGCCCTTCGCCATGGTTAGGAATAGCTAAATTCTTACATCCTGTATGTTCCAACACATACACTTTTTTTTCTGGTAGACAACTGTTTGGATTAAGGTATTTCTCTGACACATACGATGGACTACCCTGCATGCTAGAATCATTGCCTATATTTTTGTATGAAGCTTCTCTATATGCTTACAGGTGTGAAGGTTGAGAGACTGATCTGTAAATCAAATCAAAAAGGGACCTCAGATTTAGGCCTAACAATTATTGAGTTATTAAACCTTATGGTAGTAGAGGGACAAAGCGTAACAGTTTGGTCTGACTTATGGTTCTGACTGCTTTGTCATCATACCAAAGTAAGAAGACACTTAAAATGAACTTTCCAGTAATCCAGCCCAGGTCTTTTGACAGATTCATCTCACTGTTTTTATCTATTAAAAAATTAGGCATCTAATCAGAGCTAGAGGTCTAGGCTAGAGGACAGGCAAGAGAAAGACACATCTTGAGGGTGATCCATCTGTCTTCTTCTTCCAAAGGGTTTGCTACATGCATAACTCAATTTAGCTAAAATGACCAAGCTGCTCGGATTTAACTAAGCAAATTCCTAGTAGACATGGCAGGGATTAATACAAATTCTCATTGCTTTTCATGCTCACTTAAGATTGAAAGCAATTATAATCAAATCATGCAGGAGAAATATCTTTTGAACAAAATGTGTAGTTTTCCATGCATGACTACAAGAAATAAAGAAGCTTAGTGTCCCCCAGATCTGTGTCTGACAGCACATGTATACTAGTAGTAGCTCTGCTCACAGCTGTGGCAAGCATAATGCCACTTTCATACTTAGTTCTTTTGAGGCGTGAGATGATGATGATGGCAGTTGCTCCTGTATTTATTTTTCTGTTTTATCTTGGATGTAGTTCCCCTAATTTGTTTGTGACTTAGGGACATTTTACCCCTCACAAACTGAGTAGAAACCAAACAATAGGTTCAAATATTAATGACAATACTGAGGAAGAAAAGCTAGATGCAAACACACACACAAATGTTTTTTCAGAAGATCCCATGTTAAAAAAGCAGACAATTTTCCAGGAAAAAATAAGATGTTCTGAACACACCATTGCATGTTTAAGCCTCTGCTGCCACCGTGCTAATTAAAAGTGTTTTAGTTGGCCTATTTCCAGCTCCAGGTAAGGCTGATGTTAAATCACAGCTATCATAAACTTATCTACAAAACCACCAAAAATATTCAAATGGAAAAAATTGTACACTTATACCAAAACCTCGAAGTTATATGCAAACATGGATAGAAAATTGATAAGCAAAGAAATGCAAATCAGCAGTATTAAGGACAATGCAAAGAAATCTCTAAGGAATAAGAAAAATGTAATGTACCAGTAGTACTGGCTCATCAGAGGAAGTGTGGTCTGGAGGATCGGGTAGTGAGGTGGATTATGAACTGGTTGAAGGAGAGAGTCAGAGAGCTGTGGTCAGTGGGACATTCTAGCTGGAGACCTGTACCTAGTGGAGTCCCTCAGGAGTTGGCACTGAGACCGGTATTTTTCAATATATTTATCAATGACTTGCATGAGGGAAGAGAGTGCAGTGGCAGCTGACGACCCAAAACTATGAGGAGTGGCTGACAGACAAAAGGCTGTGCTGCCATTCATCAAGACATAGACAGGCTGGAGGGTTGGACCGGGAGAAATTAAATAAAATACAAGGGCAAGTGTAGAGTCTTGCATCTGGGGAAGAACAACCCCAGGTACCAGTATAGGTTGGGGACAAACTTGTTGGAGAGCAGCATAGGGGAAAGAGAACTGAGTGTCCTGGTAGACAGCAGGATGACCATGAGCCAGCAATGTGCCCTCATGGCCAATGGCATCCGGAGGTATATTAGAAAGGGTGTGGTTAGTAAGTCGAGAGAGGTCCTTCTCCCCCTCTACTCTGCCCTGGTGAGACCACACCTGGAATAATGTGTCCAGTTCTGGGGCCCTCAGTTCAAGAAGGACAGGGAACTCCTTGAAAGTCCAGCTCAGGGCCACAAAGATGTTCAAGGGAGTGGAACATTTTCCTTATGAGGACAGGCTGAGGGAGCTGGGCCTCTTTAGCCTGGAGGATACTGAGGGGTCACCTCATTATTGTTTATAAATATGTAAAGGGTGAGAGTCAGGAGGATGGAGCCAGGCTCTTCTCCAATCATTGGACAAGGGGCAGTGGGTGCAAGCTGGAGCATAGGAAGTTCTATGTAAACATAAGGAGCAACTGTTTCGCTGTGAGGGTGCCAGAGAACTGGCACAGGCTGCCCAGAGAGGTTGTGGGCTCTCCTTCTCTGGAGACATTCAAAGCCCACCTGGACGTGTTCCTGTGTGAGGTAGTCTAGGTGATCCTGCTTTGGCAGGGAGGTTGCACTGGACAATCTTTTGAAGTCCTTTCCAACCCCTAACATTCTGTGTTTCACAGGTACAATTCATAAAGTTAGATTTTTTCATTACGCTTATGTTCTGCATTTGGGAAAAAGCAAACAAACAGATGATATATTCCTGTTGAAGAATGATGAATAAATACATTCTAACTCAACTGCCACTTAGAATAGGGTGAGGAATAAAGTGAGATTTTTAAACCAGTGGTTCCAGAAGGACTTTGTCTCACAGCTGGCCAAGAAGTTCTCTGAGCTGGCAGAAAGCTAGCATTGCACCAACAAGATTGAATAAGATAATATAAAAAGGGTCTAATCCATCAGCCTTGACATTGTTCCTGGACAAAGTGGACAAAATGGTTGCTTGTGGAGTCACTTCTTGATGAGATTGCAACTTTGGTTGATAAAGTTGATATTTTTGATGTAGCAGACTTGTTCCTGTAAGGCATTTGACTTAATGTTGCATGGCATCTTGATCGATTATCCAGAGTGATACAAATCAACATGGTGCTAATGAATTTAGGGCTGATTAAGCGACAAGTCCCAATAGTAATTATAAATAAGAAATCATTACTCAGTGATTGTGTTTCTCATGACGCACTGCAGAGATCAGTTCTTCAGCCTCTGCTGCTTAATGATTTTATCATTGTTTGGAAAGAAAGTCTAATATGAGTGATGAGTTTTGCAATTTAGATGAAAAAATAACTGTTTAATTTGAGGGGTTTTGTCTATGAAAAGATCATATATTCAAAACAGTTCTCTATTTCTGCATATGTAGCCTATCAATAACTAAAATCAGGTGGGGCAGTGGGTTTTTCTCTGCAGATCTATAAAGGATGGTTTATAATTAGATTTCTGGTATGGGTGAGATGAAACTCTGGGTACTGTATTAAAGTTTATTTCAATTATTTTCCCATCTCTAAGCACTGTAAATCTAGCTACAGAGAATAATGAATTGTCGTCTTCGGGGTTGATGGTCTGGAATGACTCACTGAAGATTGGTGGAGCCAGCAAGAAGAGATGATCACTTCCTTTTTGTTCTTGCCACATGCCTGTTGGACTCAACTTAGTAACTCAGCAGTGATGGGAGAAGAAGGGAAATTGCTAATATTAAATATATTTAAGAAGTTAAAAGTTTCATAGCAGTGTAATGACTTAGCTCAGAGCAATTTTCAACACTTCAGAAAATAAGCTTTCTTTTCTTCTTTACATACACATATACTTGGATTCACAATGAAAAAGCAGTCTGTAATCTGGATTTTAAATTATATTTGAAAGATGAAGCTTACAGACTCTTAAAGGTATTTAAAACATCCTGGATAGCTAACACCCCAAGCCCCACATTTTTATAACTAAAACATAAAGACAAATGAAACCACAGAGACTTGTGTATTCATGCGTCTGTTGAATGGCCAGAGTGCAGGTGGAAGCCTGAGCTGAAGAATCATTATATATGTCTGGTACAAGATTCTGATGGCACTGGGCTTTTTGATATTTCCTTTATTTTACTTTAATTTTCTATTTCAGCTGCGCCAAACACATTGCCAAAATGAAAATCTTTCTTTACTCACCTCTAAGTGTGTTACAACGTTAAGGGCAAAAGGATTTGCTAGGCAAATTTCTGTAGTATTGCTGTAAATGTGTTACTTTACATTGGCACCAGTTCATTTAAGAGAAAGAATGTAGCACTAGAAAGGAAGTGACATTGTTTTTTAGTGTTCCTCACATCTAGTGTTCTTCACATCTAGATTTTAGGAGTCAGAGCTCTGAAACTAGAAAGTGATGGAAGGGAGAAACTGAAAGTGAACATTAAAGTCTGTTACATCGTGATCAGCTGTTTCACATTCACATCAAGTTAGGTAAATGAAGCTGATTCAAAGAAAAATTATATAAATTCCATAAGGCCAAAAGTTTTGGTTACTGTCCCAAACATGAAATCAGATTGCAAAACTCATTGCCAGGTTCAAGTTTTCAAAATTGCCGGTCAGAGCCACAGTTTAGGAAGTTGCCTAAAAATTCTGCAATGCCAGAGTGTACCAGAGTTCATCTTATACTTTGTTTAAACCTTTGTTTGGCACACATTTTTCAAATATTTGCCACCACTTACTTAGGCAAGAACTTTCCTCAAATAATCAAAAGATCTTTGAAAACTGAAATTCTAAGCTCTACAATATTTGGTCTATCCGAAGAAAACATTGTAAGGATCTATTTTTATATTTTTACTAAAAAAGGCAACAATTGCTGTCTGATTTCTTCATAGTTGGTAGTTCATAAAGAATGAGCTTTCAGGTATTTAAGTAGTCTGTTTCCACTTTTTCTTCATGTTTTAGATTTATTCACTTCTTACCAATAACTTTCAGTGTGTGCCAGGAATCTCAGCCTTGAGTTTATGCCCAGAGCAGTCCAAGATGTGCTGAAGGCTCCTTATGATACTGAGGAACAGGTTTTCAGAAGAGATCCCAGGTGTGGTCCTAGAATTGATCAAAGAATATAAAGTTAGCAGTTGCAGTTCTAGTCTCTAGCCCCAAATCCATGCACAGTCCAGGGCTTCATCAGTTTCTGCTGTCAGTCCAGTTAGCAAGGCATTTCAGGACTCCAGTTTGTCGTCAGATTGTACTTCTGTGGTGTTCCCTGTGTATCATTTAGCACCAGTGAAATATAAATGATGCTAAGATCATAGTTAGTAAAGGTTCATGGTATGAACTTGCACTCCTTCTTTAATGAAATTAAAAGTCCAATTGCTTTAATACAGATAGCATATTAATCTAAGATATTAAACCTTAAACAAAAAATAGCCAACAAGCTTTGTTTAAAAAAAGTGCATGCTCTTTCACTGCAATTCTGAGATTTTTTATTTTTTAATAGATATTAATCGTTCTGTCAGGCGTCTGTTAAACTTTTGTGTAAGAGCTGGAGTAACAGAGTGTAAGGCTTAAGATGAGCACAGAGCTTCTTATATTTTTTAATATCTCCTCAGTGTCAGTAAATAGTAAATAAACAATATTATATGTCCCCTCAGAAGGCCATTAATGAAGTGTTTTATTACAGGTGGGTTTAGTTTCAGCTTAGTTTAATTTGAAATCAAGTTGAAAAACCTGTGAATAAATGGTAAATTGTCAGGTACAAACTGTATGCGAGCAAGGAAGAGATGACAAGGACTATTAACCCCTTTAGTGGTTAATGGAGAAAGTCAGCTATAGAAAAAGGACGTGGAGGGCCGAGCGCCGAAGGAGTCTCTAAAGGCATGAAATACTGTGGGACTGCTGCCATCTTCTGGGATATGAAACAGATGTGTCAATACCACGCAATGAAAGACTCGCAACAGCAGAAGTGGTTTAGTCTTTTAGACACAGAGTAGTCAGAAATTCTTGAGGGATCGCTCATTTACCCACGGTTTCTTGTACATACCATAATCAGGTTTCTCACTATTTTCATATCTGACTCCTGAAAGCAAGCTTAACATGATTTTATGAGTGCGGAAAAATGATACACTTATAATTTAAACTGGGGAAGACACTTATAAGCACTTGTTGCATTCTATTTCTGAGATGTTTCTCAGAGTAATTGCACTGAAATAGTGTAATTATTTCCATTTATACCATGCTGATTGAAGTGGCTCATCATGGTTCATGATTAGGTCTTACTGAAGTACTGTGATAACGCAAACATACAATTCAGTAGATGTATGTATGTGTGATGCATTTTGTAGTAATTTTGTTACATATTTCATGCTCTTTCTGCTTTATGGACTCCAAGCAGTGAAACAAGTTTATCAATTTAATTTTTTTAAACTTCCCCTGTATTCCATGTGCTTGTTTATCCTGTGCCTCAATTATGAAAAGTATGTCATTTAAATTTGATACTCGGCATGCTAGCTATGTGTGGTGGTTGAGCCCCAAGCAGTGGTTGGGCTCCACACACCACTCGCTCACTCTCAGAAGAGAAACAGACAGAGCCTCCTTGGGGTAGGATAAGGACAGTTTGCTGAAAAAATCACCATGAAAGGAGAACAATAACAGCCAATTACACTCACGCCCAGTGATAACACAGAGTACCTTACTGACACAGGGATTACAGAGTGCTGCACAACACAAGTACCAATCCAACAGCACCTAGACTACCCTGGAGGCACCCAGGAGCACCTCTCCCCAACCAGCCCCTCTTATTTGGGAGTGATGCCAGATGGTGTGGAAACAGCCCGGGCTAACTCAGCTCACCTGGGCTGGCTGCTTGGGGAGGTTGTCTCAGGTCTGGCCAGAACAAGAACACTGTGACTGGTTTTGTCACGACTGACCATAAAGGATTGTTCATTGTCTCCTCAGGTGTGGATAATTCATTTTCAGAAGGCATGTAAAAAGCAGTTGCCTAACACCAGGTTTCTCAGGGACAGGCTCTGTTTTAGAAGCACTGAAAATAAATATAGTTAGGATTTTTAATTCTTCCTGAGTGTTATCTCTCATTTTAAAAACCAAAATACATCCCTTGCCCAACCTTAAGGTCTTGCACAATCACTCAGTAGAATAAACTGTTTAATGCATATACCTAGCACCGAAGGAATAGAATACTTCTGCCCACTCTGAAATATTAGCCTGTGGCATAGGTAAACCTGGGATGTTTTCATCAGTTTTACCAGTTTTTCCCCATTCTCTTTGCCACTTCAAGTTGAATGTCTCGCAGACAGAAATCTTGAATGCCTCCTGAGCTTCTTTCATAGGACAGTGCAAGCAAAAAATACAAAATATTAACTACTCAAAAACTCTTCCCATTGCATGTGCATGGTAAGAGAAAAACTGCAGCTCTCTAGCCACAGGACAGCAAGATATACGAGCTCTCCAGTGGCCTTTGGGACAGAGCTACCAAGTGCATGTCATGCAAGTTGTATAACGCTTGGCACCCCGCCTTGGGTTTATCTTTACTGTTTACACCAGCCATCAATCTTGTTGCTCCTGAGACTGACTCTTCCTACAAGAAACAGTCCTTATGCCTACTCAATCATAGAAGATAATTTCATATTCTCGGTGCAGCTAAGAACATCTACCTGTTGGACCAGTGGCAATAACCCCAGGTCTTGAAGAGGTTCCTCATGCTCAGGTGAAACAGCAAAGGAAAGATGTTACAGAGTCTGAAGGTAATCTGTGGGGTGAAATGTGTGATAGCTGGTCAGTGAAGTACACAGCTCTCTCTAATAGCAATAAAACAAAACAATCTGCAACAATGTCAATGCAACTGTCTTACTGTTAGTAGGACCCCATTCTGTTAAAAGTCCCCCTACATTTCTTTATCATATCTTCTAAAATAAGCTACACCCTGGAAGTTCTGGGTGAGGTAGTTTATTAGTAATGTGAGGCAATTTCCCTAGTATAGAACTATTATTTGTCATACTCCAGAGTTATATCATACTTTGATGAAAATAACATCAATTTTTATTGCTATGAAGATTTACAGAAAAAAATATGTCCTCTGTGCTTTTCCTTTTACACATTATTTGATACAAAATGCCTTTATAGTTCTGCATTTATACCACTTGCTCTGGTTTTGACTATGTTGTACTGGATTGGTATAACATGAGAACTCTGACAAAAAGAAAAAGTGCCCATCAGTTTTAGCTTTAGCACTACTTCTGCTGTAGTGAACAGTATTTTGCAGAGAATTGTGTCCATAACTATGGAGACAATCTGTCAGCAAGTGTTATCCAAGTTACACTGCATCCCTAGGAAACACATAACGCAGTTTAAAAAGTGTAGCATCATAAATTTATTGACTTGCTACCTTTGAAGCTTAGCCAAAAATGTTCTGTAGTTTCTCGTGTTTTTAACAGTGATTATTATGTTGGCACTATTGTTATTTACAGGTAGGAGGGGTATTGATTGCTTCAGGCTTCCCACCATATTCTCTTGTCTTTATAGTGAATCAACATTGTTTCTTATCATGCTTCTGATTCCAAGTGGAAGATATAGAGTCCATAAGATCATTTAGAGATGGCCTTTGAGCTTCATGGGTTGCATGAATGTAAGTAAAAATATGCCTCTTCCTAGAAAGGGTTCTACTTTCTAAGAATACCAAGATATACATGGAGTATAGTTGTAGAGAAATGTTTTTGGTCTGTCTCTTATTCAGTTTTGTATTGCTGGAAAAAGATACTTGAACAGGAAAGCCAATTCATTAAAAGTTTCTGAATAGAATGGAGTAGCTCTGAAGCATCAAATCCTCAGGGGTGCCACCCCTACTTGTCTGCTACCTCACAGGAGTAGTTATACTTGATAAGGATGCTCTGGCTGATGGAGCCTGAGCTGCTCTTACTGTATGTGAGGTCTCAGTCCTGGATTCCTGATAGGGAGCCTCATTGTTGCTAAAGGATATCATGCAGCCAAGAGGGGTCATGTTCAAGGAAAGTTGCAAGGTCTTATTTTGGTTTACATGCTTAGAAGGAAAAAAAAGTATATATCAAACTGTCAGGGTGGGAGGAGGGGGGAAGACAATGGATATCATAACTTGTTTGGGTTTGTTTGTTTGTTTGTTTGTTTTTTGCTTTGCACATCTGAAGATTTCCAAACAAGTCCCATCACAGGAATCATCAGCCCATCAAAGGCTCCTCTCCACAAGCCCAGAGGAGCACAGGGATACACAAAGCAGACCAGAACCCAAACTGTTCATTCAGAATAGAGAACACCCTGTCTGATCCCTCCCAGGGCTGTCCCAGCAGAGCCTTGACCCCAGTGTCCCAGGTGTGACACTCATCATGATGAATCAACCCTTGAGCACCTTTTAGACTAAGGGAGATTGCTGCCTTGAGAAATGGGACACATTGTGGGAGGCAAGGCAAGAACATTTTGGGATTGCACACAGTTCATGATGGGATGCTTAGAGAACAAACAAAAGGTGATGAGCAGGAAGAATTCAGATGATTTGGGGAGGAACAAGTGTGGAGAAAACATAGAGAAGGGAATAAAGAGACTGGTTACATATACTTGCCTGGCAATGCCCTGCACCTGATCAGTGCAGTCTGTCCTGTCTTCTTTTTAAATTCATTTCTAACACTTTTCCTGGATGAGGACTCTCCGTTCGGTATGTGGGAGTGGTGGAGGGGGAGTCTGGGTGGCAGTGAGTGACGTCAGAGTTGCTGCCATGCCACAGGAAAGACCAGAGTGATTGAAACCAAGTGCCAGTGCCTGGATTGGGAGCAGGGGCCACAGGGGTGTGTGTTAGCCTGGTAGCAGCAGCTGGAGTGAGCACAGGTGTGTGAGTGACTGTGTGAGCACCAGCACAGATCAAGCATAACCAGCCAAGGAGTAAGTGAAATGGCCTGGGAGATGCAGGGGTCTCTAAAGGTGACACCACAGTGGATTGAGCTACTGGGGATCAGGAGAGTCCCAGGCAGCTGCTGGAGAGACCACAGGGACATGGTTCCCTGGGGATGAGACCCTAATGCATGCGTGTGGCTGCTGCAGGACCAAGGCAGTCCTGGCACAGGGTTGTACCTGTGTGTGTGCTGGTGAAATGGTCTGCACCAGCAACTGGAGTGGGGCTGCGGCCTTGTGGTCTCCTGCGTCCAGTTGCCAGCAATGGGTTGGGGGGACACTGGTATTTGGTGGCCAGCTACCGGGCAGACTGAGCATCTGAGCCCAGCTGCTGGGGAGATCCATCCTGCTTTGTACATGCTGCTGACTTCTGGTCATCAACTGGTGCTTTTCCTTCACTGGTCTTTCAAACTCGTTATGCTAAAAAGCAGTGATTGGTTTATAATGCTGACAGATTAGCAGATCAGCCTAAAAAATGAAGTCCACCCGTTTTCATGGCCTTGGAAGAAAGAGAAGCCTCCCTGATCTCACACTAGAGGACTCTGCCAGTGACACTGAGAAACCCCTGAACATAACTTTGCCACTGACAGCATCTGCTGACTGTTCTGTTCCTTCACACACAGCTGCACACAAGCCGAGTTGCTGTGCTACTGCTTTATGATTGTAATGCACATAGATCCGGTTCCCCTAATTCTGACAGGGAGTAATGTTTAGTGTGATTGACTCCTTCTTGTGATATGGCACAAGGTGAGGGGCTCACCTGGTATCATCAGTTATAAGGGCTGATTCCAGGTACATGAGCATATGGACAACAGAGGAACCAAACAACAGGCACTCTTAAAAACAGTCAGACGTCTTTGGTTTCCTAAGAACATTCCCTCTAACAACAAATAGTTTCCCCTTAATAGATCCTGATTTCACTACTTTTTAAATCTGTTAATTTTAGCAGACTTACTGCTGATTTGGACTGGATTTACTGGGGCAAAGGTGTCTTCCCTTTCTCAGACCTTTATAACTGCATTTGTTTGTGAGGCATTTCCAGTATGGCTAGCTGTGTGTGACAAATGCCTGGCATTGAGAACAGTCTAACTTAATTCACATTTATTTAGATAATTAATTAAATTAAATTAAATAATTGCTTAAAAGAACATGATAAGGTGGAGTGGGGGCATAAACAGCAACAGACTCCTGTGTACTTCAGGGAGATGGAATAATCTTTCTCTGCAGAACTGAAATTTAGATTTCCTATTTATTACTGCATGGAAATACTCTATTTCTCTTTTAATTTCCACAATTTAAAGCTTTACCAGATTTTTTTTTTTTTAGACTGTCTCTCAAATTCAGGATTGCTAAGTAAGCAGCAGAAATGAGTGTTTCCTGCATAAATGGGACAGAGAAACGGTCTAAGCATATAACACAAGGAAAAGTACCAGAGCAAAATTTCTGAAGGATAAGTAATTTGCAAAACCCCTATGGCTCTACTTAAACCAGAAGGCTGCAGCACTGACTTTGCACACAACTAACAGCTGGGTGCATTTGAACAACCCCCTGCCGTGTCTGTTCTGCCTTGGTTTCCACTAAAAGGGAGGTTGGATGTGTAGGCTGAGGACAGATGGACCTTAGGAGCCCTGAGGGAGGCCATGGAGCACATCCAGTGATCAGGTTTGATGTAGCTTTGACATTTCTGAGGCAACTGCAGAGAAGACAAGAAAAAAAATCCTTGCTAATACAGCATCAATCTAATTAATGTTGTGGAGGATTTGGGTAGTGAGTAAAGAGGTTAGATACAGGGACACAACCTCCTGTGGAGCCTGTGATTGCAGAACAGTTCAGAAAGAAAAAAAGTCCTCACTTTCACATACTTTAAGCGAACTTCAAGAGCTGGTACTTTGCGAGCAATGTCTATTGGAGGAAAGGATATGACCAGAATACAGTTGGGGTTGTAGGGTTTCTCAGCACATACTGCAAATGAGATATGTTGGTTTACTCCACTGAACAATAAAAAAAAGACTTTTCCACATGATGAGAATTTTTTGTTGCTTGGTTCAGAGCTTGCAGTTTCAGATTTTTTATTAGCAGGATATTTTGAATGACTATGAAATATTTTCTACTATGATATTAGATGTGTTCAAGTTGCTTGCTGATTTCCTGCATATATCCATCTCCTCCCCCCCCCCCCCCTTTTTTTTTTTGTACAGATTTGTACTGAAGAAATCCATCATGTTTTACCTGCCAACAAGGACAAAAGAAGTCTCATGTCTGTATTTGCAGAAGTCTCTAATACTAGATGTCTAAATACCACTTCTATGTTCAGATATGATTTGTTCCCAATAGAGTAACATGGGTATTGTGCCAGAAAGGGTTGTGTGTCGCAGGAGAACTCGTCCTGCCTATAAGATATGCATAAGCTCATATTGTCCCTCAGGGTGTCTGCTGGGATAATAGAGTTCTACGGAAAATACACATGTAGGGTCCCGGATGATTCCAGTCACCTCTGTCATCCCTGGAGTAGTCTAACTAGCAAAAGTCTAGTCTTAAGGCTGGGGATGAAACAACATTTGCATAAAGTTTATGCAAGATTCCTTCAGTTTCATTATTGTCATAAATCTGAATTATATTTATGAGTATTTTACAGTGATTATCAAGTGAAATCTAAGTATTTCTTGTTGACAGTACATTTATTTGTGTATTGTGTAAAAGAATAAAAGACAGCCGTTGCTGTCCTCAGAACCAAACTGCCACAAATTGTGGCCAGAATGGAGAAACCTGACCAAAGCAAATCATCTCCAGATCCTATAAATAGTGATCCAAAAGTAAGACCCTTTGAACAATCCAGGACTCAGTGGGCTGTGTGACCCAGAATCCCCCCTGAGGGAGATCTACCCCTCTCAGGGTAGATTCCACCAGGATTCAAAGATCTGTCACAGTTTTGTGAGGACTCAAAGGTTTGATTTCGTCAGGTTCACTCACCACCCATTGATGAATACCAGTACATAAAAGGGAATAATTTATGAAACTCAAAAAAGGCAAATTTTAATCATAGGTTAACCTCTGTGTGTGTGTGTGTGTGTGTATGCAATTGGTTCAGAACTATTTCTCTGTCTGTACATATGATATCATTTAGTCCCATCTCTGTGGGTATCCTGGTTGTACGTTTTGGGTGATGAGTGCTGTTCTTGAATCTTTAACTAAGTTGCTATTTTAACTGTAACAAACTCCATTGAATCTTTCTGTTAAATTGGCTGAAAAGTAAGTACTGTTAATAATTATACAACCTAATATTGTGACCTATCTAAAAATATTAATAAATCCTGAATTGCTGCTAAACCAAAGCCCCGTAACAAAATCTAATTTCATGACAAAAAATACAAGTCATGTTATTAATAAATGATTATGTATTTTATACCCTGATTCAGCAAGATATTTAAACCTAATTCTAACTAAAAGCAGTTACCTTGTTCCATTGGATACCCACAGCTCTAAATTTAAATGTGGTATAAATATTATTCTCAAATACAGCCACCAAGCTGCATCTAAGCACCTGAAATTAATGTAGTATTTTTTTCAAATAATACCAAATTGCTTTGAAAATATAAAAGTTGTGTTACATTGCTGTGTCAGCTAATTTTGTAATATCTTATTTAGAAAGAATTATGCAATATCTGATACAGAGAAAGAATTTTTCTGTAGCATTTGTCTGTTTTACATACGTATATTCATATTGCCCTTTATATATGTATGCACCACATCTTTCTTCTCATTAATGAAGTTTGACAATTTGTGACAGTACAGAAAGGGAATTCATTATATTTAGTAATAGAAAACCCATTTCTCATTTTTCTAGAGCCAAGCAGCTGCAATGAAATTGCCTAAACCACTATATCACAATTCTCCACCTTTGTAGTTCTTAAGGTCACCCTCAAGGGTCTTCAATTTCCTTATGATCACAGCTTGGCACCTGGTAATATTCAGAATCAGGAAATATAAGGAAGCTATATATTTTTATTCTAAGAAGGGTTTTTTTTTTTTTTGAGAAGAAATAAATCTGTCAGGTTGAAAATATTAAAAATCAGAAGCTTGACTGTAATAATCACAGCAATGTCAATGCCAATTTTGTTTAGAAAACTTTGGAATGAAAATTTTTTTCAGGACAAAGAAAGCTCCCTTCTCCCTGAAAGAAATTGTCAATGTGCAAGGGAAATGGAATTTTTATTTTAATAAGCAATGGAGTTTAAGAATAATTTATGGTAATAAGACTGAAAGGTACTCAGCATTACTTTTCCTTAAAAAGTTGCTCAATATGCTTGTTTCTGCCAACTTCAGTGGACTATAGCAGCTAGAATAAAAGAATGTTAGTCTTTTAGATTAAATATAGTCATTTTCTCTATGTATAAAATGGTCATATGCATCGTATACCAGTGTTAATTACTGAGGAAATACAACAATAGAAAATAGTACAGAATTCAATTGATTTCCTTAAAGATGTCTTCAGAGTCTTCAGGCTAAAAATTCCAGTAAAGTAAATAGAGAAAAACACTTGCTTTGGGCTCTGAAATGAGATAAAAGAAGGGCTTCCTTTTAATCTGACAGTATTTATACTAAAGAGGTATTTCCTATTTCTTTCATCGGATGACTTGGAATACAGTGCAGCAAATATTTCTGTTCCTGTTAGAATTCTTCCATTAGCAGAAATAAAAGGTATTAAGATTACGAAGACAGTAATTAAAAGCAGTGAAAAATGTGATAAATAACATGTTGAAAAGCAAACTCACTGTATTGCCAAAACTATCCGAAGTCTTCACATTTCCGTATCTTCTCATCGAATACCTAATTTGTTTTTTTCATCATGGTAAATGCAAGCAGTCCAAACTGATTCACAAATTCAGTCATTAATACTACCATATTGTCATAGCAGCATCAGTTTTGTGCTCTGCTGTGTCCTACCCTGTGCAATCTAACCGGTTCAGCCCCATTAGGACTTCCCTAAAAAAAAAAAGCTTTTTATTCCAATTCTGCGTCACCATCCTCAGAGCCTCAAAGAAAGATGTATAAAGTGTGTGGATAATTGAAATAGAGGAAGTAAGGTGAAGAAGTGAAATGAGCAACGGTTCAATGGTGAGGCTTTTTCTACTATGATGGATAACAAAGCTTTTCACAGTTGCAAGAGGCAGTATAGAAAAAAACCCAGTAGTTTCAGTACTGTGGTTGTTACACAGATTTTTGAAGATGTTTTGAGAAACACCTGAGGAATATTCCATCAGCTTATGATTCTTATGAAGGCTGAAGCAATGCACCCATGTGTCCTGCTTATCAGAAGCATTAAGTTGGCAATGAAATACTAAGAACTGTTTTCCATGCACATCCTTAGCTATAGCAATAATCAGGTGACTATCACAGAATCACGGAATTGTAGGGGTTGGAAGGGACCTCTAGAGATCATCAGGTCCAACCCCCGACTATCAAAGCAAATAGCACATAATTTCTGTCTTGATATGAATTTTTATTAATTCTGATATTATCCATGAATATCTGGGTTTATAATGTTCATACTGTATAGGTACTTGCCAATATAAGCTATTTTAAAAAGTCTATTTTGAGTTTGGGTTTTGTTCTCAGTACAAATGTTTTGGTTTCAGTACAGAGTTAGAACTATGATTGCTTGATATGATCTGAACAAACATTTTAATCCTTTTGGGTGTGCCCCATGACTTTGAGGTTTGCTTATGTTGGTTTTTGCCTGCACACATACATAACTGTGACCTGCACAGGTATCAGCTTAGTGCAAATGCATTCACAGAGAACTATATGCTATCAGCAGGTTTGCTTTTTTCCCCCAAACTGAAGTTGTGCAGGAGAAGTCCAGCTGGCCATAAAGGGGCTGGCCATACTCAGTGGTTATCTCATTACTTCCTACCCAGTCAGGAGCATCCTGAACGAATTTGGGCTGCTGTGGTGTCTCCATCTCTGAAGATACTCAGAACCCACCTTGATGCTGCCCTGTGCAACCTCCTCTAGGTGATCCTGCTCTGGTGGGGAGGGTGGACTAGATGATCTCCAGAGGTCCCTTCCAACCCCTGACATTCTGTGATTCTGTGTGATTCTGTGAGACCCCGAGAATGTGTCTGCCCTGGAAAGCAAGTGTACGAGATGGGGTTCCCCAGGTCAGAGAGATGTTTGTTAGAGGAAACATGCAGTGTAGCACAGATTGCCCGATTTCCTGGTATATCTGCTATGGTGTGGCTTTTCCAGGACCTGTTTCCCAAATATGGTGTTCTTCTGATTATATTTTTATTGGCCATAATTTCTTTCAGTAGTGCTAGTAATATGTTTTATAGAGGTATTCTCACATGCATACAAATACAAAGGCTGAAATCAGACGCTATCCTCTCAGCTGTGGGTATTTTCTTTACAGCTCCTTGAAAGGGGCAATCTCAATGAACAACTATTGTTCCCTCCACAGTGCAAGTGCATTTTTGGCAATATCCTTCAGAGATAATCCTTCTGTTTCATGGAAGTGGATCTTATAGTACATGCTATTCATACTGCTTGTACAATAGAAAAAACCAGCATGTTCAAGACACATCTATAGACTTACTGGTGCAGCTAGTTTTAGCTCCTGAATTACAAAACAACATAGAAATATATATTAACAGATATTTATTTTTTTTTATATATTTTATTTCTTATAGGTCTTCGTAGACTTTCTCTATGACTATAAAAATACATCAAACCTTATTTAACCAACATCAATATTAGGGTGGGGTTTTTTTGGTAAATAGTTAACTAACCCTTTTCCTTAATTATTTAATTATTTTACTATAAGAACTTTGTTTTATTATGAAAAATATGAAAGGGATATTTTGATATTGCTCTGGAAACAGTATAAATGTAGGCATTAATTGTTTCACGTGATTTTGATATGTGGTTTTTTTACATTGGTGATATATGGTATTTTTTTTTTTCTACAGGTTATATTTAGTTCAGGAGCATATGACTATTATGGCTGTTATGGTATTTGTCTGTCTACAGTTTCAAATTTCCAGTGTTTCACTGATAAAATGTTAATTGTATAGGTGATGATCTGTAACACAGATTTGGGGATGGCATCGGTCCAGGTGAGAAGTGTGGCAATAATCACTAAATTTGGATGCTGTCCTATCAAATCCTCCAAGTCTGCTATTTTTAAGCAAATCAACTTCATACCTGCGTGCTTTTAATACTCTTCATATCCTCTGTAACTCAGCATTGTAGCTGTGCATAGGACCAGCTAAGCCTGTAAATATATGTTACATCACTAGATGTCATCCTCTCACAAAATTTCTTCTCCTCAGTTAACAAACTGAATATACTGTCTTAAAATAAGACCTAAGAGCCTGTACAGCTCTAACAGATTGACAGTGCACATGCATACAGTCACAAACGGCCTGCTTCTGATAACCAGCCTCGAGGTAGGTCAGAGCTCTGCAGTTATAAAAACCATTTTGCTACACACATATTTGCCTTTCAGGGAAACAGAGGAATTTCAAGTCACCACAAGCGTTGCAGAAGTAGGGCTAGCCCCTTGCTGGGGCTTATAAAAACACAGAGTGCCTAAATACCTCTTTGATGGTTTCCTAAGTAACAATTTGGTTACCTCTACGCACTGCTCGCTCTGGGCATAGATGCATAAACTCTCAAAGCAATTCCTTGCTTGCAAGTTGAGTGGTCACTGTCCTATTGGGGTTTTGGGGTTTTTTTTGCTGCAGAGGAAATACAGGCAGCCTTATCTGGTGTTTGGTGCTCTGTAAATATGGCTTTTGGCTTATGACAGTTTTCCAGAGTGTACTTTATGAGCACAGACATCCCCAATACTAGAAGTGGATCAGTATCCATGGTCAGCAGATGAGACCAATCTGGAGGGTCTGCTGCTGGCATGGTGGCCCAGAAAGTTTTCCTGGTGTGACCCAGACAGTCAGCTCAGTGCCCATGGTGGTGGCTTGAGGTGCCTCTGGTAACTGGAAGGGATAGCCTGTCAGACGGGGAAGGGTGGGATGTGTGGTGGAAGGCACTGGGAAGGAAAAGAGGATGAATATCCATATTTTTCCCAGGACCTACCTACAGTGGTTCCTGACTCCCTCATTAAAAGCCATGGACATGATGTGGGTCTTGTGAAGTGCCACATTCCTTAATACTGTGTTTAAATGCTGATGACACTAAAGAATACCAAAGGGAAAACTGCAGGATGTGCTGGCTATGGAAAGGTGTAGCTTGAGAAATTGAAGGGTGGTATCTTTAAGCATTGTTGTGCTGAGCCCCATGTTGAGCCCATCTCATGAGGAAGGACGAAAAGGTCTGCAGCACTTAATTTAGGTTGAGGCATATTCTGAAGAGACTGAACAGCTTAGAACCTATAAATGAATGAATAAAGATAAAAAGCATCAATTGTGATTCAGGAATTTCAGGAAAAGTAGCTGCCGATACTGAGAAATTTTAGAACTGTTATAGAATTGCACAATCTAAGGGCAGTGGCTTTTCAAGGATCTCTCTACTGCCTTAAGAATAAAAAGAATTACAGATGCTACTTAGTATCCAGGAAAATGTCCCTGAAATGGAGAAGAATGGGAAGAAGTCTATAAGTTTTAGGATGAGAGAGAAAAAGAAATTATATCAAGAATCACAAAGCTTTTAGTAAAATAAATACGTTTGGGACACTCATGTCTTGGGGCTACTAAAAGATGGTGCACAAAGTCTTGTCTTAAGTAAACTCTATCAAAATGAGTCTTTCTACCCCAAATATAGTACGACTTCATGAGCTGTTACTTACCAATATCTCATGAAATGCATGCAGTGAAATGTAGACCCTGCAGTATTAATGAAAATCTCTCCAGTCATTTCAATAAACCTCCTGTGGAATAGAGATGAGCCACAAGAAGGTCTTCCAGATTAGCTGTTCAAAAGCACAGTGTGAGAAATCTGTGTACTATCACAGGTTTTGATTCTGAATCCTGTTTTTCACTTTTTGTATATCCTTACTATTTCAGTCTATTAAATCACTTCTATCATATCATTGACATATTTAGGGATTCACATGGTGATGTTGTGCTTGTGCTGAACATCAGTCTTTGCTTTGCAGCATTAATCATTACCTTATTTGTTATAATTAGAGTGGGGAATAAAACCCACAACAATAAAAAACCCCACAGCATTAGTGGAACGTGCTGAGAGCAGTGAGGCAGGGTGTAACTTCATGCAGAACCGTGTTATCAGGTTCCCTACCAGGTCTGCGTATTTTAGCTTCTTTTGTCTCGGTTGTAGTCTTCATCCACTCCTGTCTTTTCAGCCTTTATGAGTAATTAATCACACAGCAGTTGTGGTCCTAGCATGGTCCCTAGTATCTCTGCTTTTCCCCATACCTGCAAGGTTCTTAGATGTTTCTGTAATGTTCTTAAATGCTCCCTAACTGGAGAAGGTTTCCTTCTGTCTGATCTTTTTTCAGAGCAAAGTTTGTTACAAGAAAAAAATTGAACATAGACTTTCAACTTTGTTTCAGGTGTTTCAAAATGAGAATAAAATCAAATGGGAAAAAAACTCATCAAATACACAAAGTGATGAGAAGAATATCTTATTTTGGGATTTTTGTGAAGAATCAAGAAGTTTGATTTTGGTTTTCATTAGTCGTAGGCTCAAGCTGTTTTTGTGGAAGAATATTCCAAATAGTTGGAAAAATATAAACAGTATTCTGACCATAGGATAACATTGGAAATTAAAATATGTCTCTTGCCTTCACCTTACACTATTGTTTTATTGATGGCATGCAATTCAGAAGGTGTAGGAAAAAGTCATTGGTAATGAGTCACATTGCTTATTCAATGACAGCTGGCTCCTTCTCTACAGGTATTACAAAAACTGGAGGTATCTGATGGGATCTTTAGGCACAAGGGGTTGTGGCTCTGTATCCAACCCTGGTGGTGTCACAGCTACTGCTAGGAATTGTGAGAACTTTTTTTTCCTTTGACTGGAACAGTAGTGTCAGGGATGCACAGAGGAACATTTTAAACTGTTTTATGAAAGACCCTTTCCAGGTCCATCACCAGTTTTCTGGATTTTGTTCTCAAAGCAGACTGGTTTATATCTAGAAGAAATTTCATTAATAACAGTTTTTGTGGTCAATAACACTTGCTGGCTTAAAAAAAAAAGTTATTTCTATAGTTAATTTGAGTCATGCTAAAAGAAGCTTCCTCTCTGCCTCTCTATGATGGTGAAGTACTAAGAATTGCTTTAGCAGTTTTCATTTTGATTTTTTCTATGTTTTTGTCATCTGAGCCACCAATTCTAAATTGGCCGGTTAATTTTCTGGGCTTCTACTTGTTCCTATTTAACAGAATCATGAAGCAATTTTACAAAATGACAGGTCTGCAATGTAATAGCTCTCAGCAGACAATTTACTGAAACCAAGTAACACTGAAAAACACATCACAAAAATGGCTAGTGTTGTATGACTTATTTCTATAGTTTTATCTTGTTGAGATATGGCGTATTTACAAAGTCAAGGCAAACATTCTTGGCAAAGCAGGAGGGTATTCTGACTGGCAAAGACTTTCAGTGAAACACTGTGCCGAGCGTAATTTTGTAAAAAATTCAAATACAGCTTTCATTTCCTAGTCATGTTTCTTATTTTAGTTCATTAATATTCACCCTTTACCCCGCTTGATTTGGTCACCCATCCTCTCCTTTGATGTCTAAGCTGTAACATCACCAGCTAACAAACAGACCTTGAAGCTCCCACCTGGCTGTGGTTATGATTCCTGCCAGGCTACAGCGGAGTGCTGCGCCAGCTGGGGACACCTCACCATCTCAGCTAAGGAGGTGCCCGTTCATGTCCACCTGCCATTCAATTCTGTTCCACCATCTCAGCTTCCCACCTGAGCTACTAGTTACTGGAAAGGACTGGAGCACCTGTCCGATGAAGACAGGCTGAGAGAGTTGGGGCTGTTCAGCCTGGAGAACAGAAGGCTCGTGTGAGACCTTATAGCGGCCTTCTATTACCTGAAGGGGCCTACAGGAAAGTTTGGGAGGGACTTTTTAGAAGGGCATGGAGTGAGAGGACGAGAGGCAATAGTTTTAAATTGCAAGGGGGTAGATTTAGATTGGATTTTAGGAAGAAATTCTTCACTGTGAGGGTGGAGAGGCACTGGCACAGGTTGCCCAGAGAAGCTGTCCCTGCCCTCTCCCTGGCAGTGTTCAGGGCCAGGCTGGATGGGGCCTTGAGTAGCCGGGTCTAGTGAGAGATGTCCTTGCCCCTGGCAGTGGGTTGGAACTTGATGATCTTTAAGGTCCCTTGAACCCAAACCATTGTATGATGATTAATTTTTTATCTTCCTTCGGCCACTTTTTTTCCCCCTGCTTCCATGCTTCCCTTCTTTGCAGTTCACAGAGTCCTGTGCTTGCTCACAGTCCTAAAATTTCAGATACATCATTTTTAAATAGGGAAGAAAAGCTGGGAATGCTAAGGTACATAACAAATGCTGTTCTGCTCAAAAGGCTTAATCCATTGACTTTGTTTTATGGGACAAAGACTTACTGTCTTACTTACCCAAATATCTTGGGAGACAATATTACAAAGCAATTTGTGTTCACTTTAATATAAAATATTTAAATATTTCCTGCCCTTTTAAGTGCAAGCATTCACAAAAAAATCACTTCTCCATAATTGAGGAAGTAATGTATTAAGTGAATAGCTGGATAGCTAAATTTGCTAAAATCATGTTTTGTATTATTGTATAGAGGACCAATATGCTTAGTCTGAGGGGTTTTAATAATTCATTTTTCCATGTTGCTTATGTAATTTAGATGATATACTTAATTTCCCAGTTCTTATTTGAAACATACAGACCAATACTTAATTATGCAACTATATCTAGGTCTATGAGGAAATACCCAGGAAAATATTTCTCAGTCTGTCAAAAAAAGTCATGTTAAACAATGGCAATTAACTAATAGGGCAAGTTTCCAGGAGTCATAGAAAATTCTTCATTGGTTAAGGACTTTAACTCAGTTTGAAGTCTTTCTAAAGGATGATCTCCCTTAGTTACAAGTAATTTTGCAGGTGGAGGAATTGCTGGGTTTTTATTTCTTTGTTATCTAGGGAGTCCAAGGGAACGAGCACAATTCCAGTCTTCGGAACGATAATGAGTCTTTGCTTCTTAACAAAATCAATTGCACTTCTGCAACCTTTTTCATAATGAAATAAAAGTTTTTTTCTTTCCATAGGTGGAACAGGTGGCAAGAGAGAAGAATAATGATAATTATAGGCCTCCCCTCCCCCCCTCCCCTTTTTCCTTTTAAATGGTGTCTGCCACTTTTATCTAGTACAGGTACAATCAAATAGAAAGGGGGAATCACTTGAGAAAAATCAAAATATATTGAAAACACTCTTCCAATCCATGAAAGAAATCAATTACTCTAATGCTGTCTTTTCCCTGACATCATTAAGAACTTGTTGCACTTGTGGGGAGCAGTCTTCATTCTAGTTTTGCTGTAACCTAAGTGGTGGCAGAGATGTGAAAAAGTAAAAATAAGTTTTGTTACAGTAGAAAAATCTTAGGCTGAAGTCTTGGGATGCAGAGGTATGCTTCAAGTTCAGAAGTTTACCCTCTAAAATACTACATATACATAACCACATATGCCCATGGTAGGAGGCATAAAGCTTTAAGAATATTGCTAGTAAGTGGAAACATCCTTGGGCCATGCACAGTTCAGTTGCCAGGCTAGAACAGAGTATTTTTGCAATGTATTCAATCATCTATATGAAAACCAATTTATTTCTCTTTTTAATATTAGTGAAGAATAACATAGTACTAAGGAAACTTTCTTCATTCGTGCTGAGGTGCTTTTCTTTGATAATTTTCTGAGTTGGTCATGGCAGAGCTTGGCTGAGGGAGGGAAGAGGGTGGTGCAAGTGCTGGCAGTCAGGAGTCCCATTCAGTTTCATTGGAAAGTGGGAGCACACCAGGCTGAGTATGGTTGAGTCCTACACATAAAGTTTCTCCTAAACCTAAGACAGAAAAAGGAAGGTAAATGGGGAAACCACTGTAATTCTGCTGTGTTGCCATTTGTTCTACTTACAGAAAGAAACAGAAAATAAACACAACAAACTTTTATGTTGTTAAGAAGGTGACACAAGTGCTCTTGACTTTAGGAAGCAGAGTCCTCCCAGTTCCACAGTTGTGCAAGGAGTGATCTATCCAGACCAGGCAAAGATGCAATGTGGGCTAAGATCTCTAAGCATCTTAGCTGTTACACATCAAACTCACTTTCCAGCTCTTATGGTGCAGTTGGGGAGGGGGGTGTGGGGGGGGTGGAGGGCTGTGTGATGCTGTTAAATCCTCCGTAGGAAGTTTCATGCTGTGCCCATTAATGAGGGAGCTGTTGGTCCCTTTCATAACGTTAGCTGTGGTTCAGTTTTGCCATAATTGAAACCCTTCTGTCTGTAGCGCCCTGCAAGCAATGGACAGTTTAAGTCTGTGTAATGTATATTTTACTGCAAGAATGAACTCAGCATCCCTTCAGGCAAGCAGAGCAGTAGCCCTCGCAACCGTGTTTTGCTACAGGTGAGCTCAGAAGCGCCAGTCCTTCTGGACACAAAGCTGCTTAATTTCTGTGTGTTTTCTGGGACTTGATAGATTTTAGCGGTGTTAGTGTTACTATAGGGTGTAAGACCTTCTGCATTAAACTCATGACTGTTTTACTCAAGTTGGTTTTGAATCTGTGCTATGAAAATGTGGAGGTGTGTGACCCCCTCACACTTTATATAAGGGGCTGGCAAAAGACCAGCGGGGTCATGGCAGGGGTAGTTTGTTGTGTACCCAGACTGATGACTTGGAAAAATTCATCTTGCAAGTATGAGCATTGGCAAGGGTTTACTGTTAGCCAAAAGCTGATGTAAGGTGTTCAGTTCTGGATGTGTGTTTGCCCTCAGTGGGAGTTTGGTCATTCTTATCCCTTTAAGGAATGGAGGGTCTGTGATCTTTTAATTGTATCCTAAGAACAAGTCTGTGACAAAGCTGCTTTAATTGCTCAAACGGATGGTGTCTATTTATTTGATACATTTACACTTTCTCAAAGTTAGCACTTTTTAAAGGGCATTGTACCAGTGTGGTAGCTTGTACAGCAATAATTGATTCTGCTGTGAGCTCACAGCACCAAACAGTGGCTGATTTACCAGCCAACATGTAACCTTTTCTAGTGTTTGTTAGACTTCTGATCTTTATGAAGTGAAATAAAAAGTCCAAACTTTTATTATCATATGGTGGCTTTCAGCAACAGCCCTTTTATATGCACTTAGGCTTGATGTACTGTCAAGGCAACAAGGATGTGTAACAGATTTTTTCCAAGCTTATTGCTGCTCTTGTAAAGAGAGAAAAAGTTCTTCCAGTTCTTTTTTTGGGGAAAAATCCCTTACTCGTTCTCTGCTGTGCTTCTAGGCATTTAACTTATTCCTCTTTCATTTCCTTAAGGGCATTCTAATCAATCTAGATTATATTTTTGCTTGAGATTTATGTCTGTCTTGAAATACATCTGTCTGCAAAGCCGTAATTGAATTGCAAACACAACTTTCTACGAAGGAATCAGAACAGAAAGCCGAATATTCACAGCATCCATGTCCTTGCAGTACTGCAACAGTCTGTGTCAGTTCAAATGTCAGTTTTTCTACAACTGGGAGTAATCCTTCTTTTATATAGTCAGTTAATATTTTTACCTTTAAACATTGTGACGGAGTTAACAAGAAGAATTATGAAGAAGTAGTTAAGTGTGAAGAATTACGTAATCATGAAATCCACGGGCCATTTGACAAAGAGAAATGAAGGAAAAGGGTCGACTTTTTTCAAACCACTGAGGTACCTATGATTGCAACATCACTTGTTCAGTGACACATTGTATTACACTATGCATGAATGAACATATTTTAATATTTTTTTCCCTAGAAATAGTTTTTCCAGTAAAACAGTTTGAACTGGGGAAAAAGTTTCTTTTCTCAATGCTTCTACTTAGGCAATAATGATAAAATTTAGATCTACTAGGAAAACGCTTTTTAACCTTTATTCTTAGCATAAATCAAGAGGCTCATTTTTCACAGTCTCTTTCTATAGAATTCAATTAAAGGTCAGATTTGTAATGGGGGATCCTAATTATTAATGTATTGCCTATTTTGAATTATTAATGAGTTGACATATTTGCATAATGGGTAAAGGAAATGCCTAAGAAAAACTTTTATAGCATATGAAAATCCTTCAAAAATATTTAATCAAAGTCTTTTTTTGTGTCCTGGAGGCAATTTAACTTTTTATCATTATGTCAATACTTAGAGAATAAATTCAAAATATTTTACAGTTAAAAATTAGTGTAGTTATATATCACTAAGGGGAATTAATCTTCCTTTGAGCAAATATACCAGTCATAAAGTGCAAAGCTTCAGACTGGGCAGATCTTTTGTGAAAGGAAGAGGCCATCACATGCTGGATTGAACGTTCTGCTTTTTCTTAGGAAGGGCAACAGTGGTTTAAGACCAGTAGAATTTGCAGGTCCATGAGAAGGGAGATAATCATGCTAAGCATTAGGCTAATATTTTGTCATGAATTATTTTACTGTAGTAAAACAGTGATGGACGTCATTTGATTGACTGAGGCCTAGGACTGGAATTATCTGTGTGCTAGCTACGTAGTGATTACAATGTATTTTTTAGAGAATTGTATAGACATTGTAAATTTCATTGTAGAAATATAATTACAACTTTCATGCACCAAAAGCTTACTGGAAGCTTCAGATTTCACCACAATACCACCCATCATTTCTTGGTTGGTTAAAATGAGCAAGTGTGATGGCATTTCCTACCTGGGAAATTATGCAAGGTTTTATGCAGAGTAAAGGGTATATTTCAAAGACAAGTGAGTACATATTTTGTTTGTTGGCTTGTTAAAAGATAGGTTGTTGTACAACCAGGTCAAAATTTGTCCTTGCGACTCAATTTACTACAGTAGAATATGGTTCCTAAGGCAAAATTTGACTCCTTGATTTGCATAACTGTTTTCTTGTCATAAAATTGTTTTAGGAGAAAGAAAAATAAAAACTTATGAATGAGTAGAATGTTTTCCATATTTACACAACTTAGACATTAATGGATGCAAGTTCCATGGACAAAACATTTGAATACACTTTACCGTAATTTCTCAAAGGAATGGTTTGCAGAATCGAAGACATTTTGCAAGATCAAAGATACTTCTGGTGTAGATTTTTCTTCTTATTTCAAACTAACAGAAATGCAAAATCTCAGATTTTTTCACCCATATCTGTTATCATTCCATTCCAACCATTAGCTACTGAGTAACACTCTGGCTGGAAGCCACCGTGAAGATCCTGTTTTGCGGTTACTGCTACCACAAACCACATTATCACTAAATGCTAAAGTCTATCTATAGGTCAAGGTCAGGCCAGGGAGATGATTGGGGAAGAAGGTAACTGTCATGGAGCAGTCAGAGTACTCATTTGTACTATATTGTCAGAGAAATCAAGTTGAAGGATGGAACTAAAAAAACCCCTCTATAAACTGTAATGGTCATGTATAATGAAGGAGTCTAACTTCTAATCAAGAGCAGTCTCTATTAATGGTTAATAATTGGCAAAATTGCAATACCATCTCCTCTCCATTAATTGGTGGTTGTCTTGCACAGCAGGACCAAATAGCACCTTTCATGCCTGACCTTGTGCAAGTGAGGGACATTACACAAAATGGACTGTGAAGGGTGTTTTATAGATGGCATAAAGGCTGTTCAGTTTTCACCTCAGAAGGCAGCAATTCACAATGTAATTGTCACCTGGCATAGCTTCAGACGTAAAAAAGGACTGTTGGAGATAATAGGAAAGGGATCAAGGAACTCAACGACACCAGATCTGTGCGTGCCTTGTTAGTGTACTTCCTCCAGAGAGCAGTGTCCTGGAACTTGCAGGGTACCCACAATCTCTTTCCAGGGCAGAGTCATTCTGTTCTTGTCCACTCTTCCGTTTCCTATGTTGTCATATGTGCACATCCTAATGGCATCTTAAATATTGTGACTGATACTCGTCACAAATGGGTTGTGAGTTCAGTGACAACATGAGACACGGGGAGAATAGCATAGCCAATGAAACCTCCTTTTGACGCAAATCTCAATGACTGGAATGCTGTGCCAGTTTGTGCTACATGAAACACTTTTAATATGAAATAAATGAAGACCATGTTTTCAATTACCCCTCTCCACAGAGCAGAATTCTACCTCCATTCCACTTCGTCATCATGAAACTCAACAGAGCAAATTTCTGCCCCGCTTCGGGATAATTCCAAATAGAAGTTCTTTGTAGTACTCTGAAAAACCCTATCTTGTGAGTTTCATTTCATGAACCTCAGAAGATTAATTCATAGGTCTCAGTGCTATGTAACTTCAATTACTGATACTTAGCAAATTCTTACACTCAGCTGGTGGTGTGAGGTGATTTAATCTGCTTGCTTTTGATTACATCCTGTATTCCAAATGCAGTCTTCTTATGTTTTATTTGTTGCCCCTCCTCTAATGTCTCCTTTTACAACATGTCAATCCCACTCTGCTTGTCAGTTTCCATAAATTTCCCTTAACTCCTGATGACTTGTCCAATTCTTCAGGTTATTGAGCAAGCCAACACAAGGGGCGGGGGGGGGGGGAATAAATATATAAATACATATTGACACTGATGTCTGGTGCAGGCTTCTGCAAAAGAAGCCACTTAAACTTCCCAAATAATCTTGAATATAACACAGAAAAATTTCTATACTGGACCCCAGCTCCTGTGCTAAGCAACAGTTGCAGAACAACGTTGGAAAGACTCACTGAAGGAGTAAAAGGAAAGGAAAGGAAACAATTCAGAGTGAGAAGAAGACCGGAAATATGTTTGACAGCACAAATAATAATCTCCTCAAGACCTAGGTAACTGTCTTCCTGTCCTAGAGCCTGTACTGCTGGCTCTGCTTGCTTTTGCCTGAGGTCTCAGGAATGGAAAGAAAATGTAGAATGTTTAGTCCTCAGCACAAAAGATCATTGCCTTGATTCATATTACTAGACCTCTGAGACTCAGTACCAAGTTTCACAAAGTAGTAATTAACCCACTTTGAGGCAAAAAAGCCTGAATGATAGGGAAGATTAAAAGAAAAAACCCAAATTGTGTGAATGCTTCTATATGTATTTTTTATGTTGTAGATATTAAATAGTTACAGGTGAAAGAATGGCCTGATGAAAATAATGGATTTATGCTAAAATAAAGCTGAGAGAAGATGAGCAGTATTTTAGCTACTATTTGAGCTACAATTGGAGTGATCTAAAACCTACAGTTGTCTAGAATCTTTGTTCTTTAGTGACTATTTACAACTCCTCCTGCCCTCAGTGAGAAGGAGGTAGGGAGTTTTGAGGGGGGGGTAAGGAGGGGTGGGGAAGGAAGGTAAAAGGAAACCTTGATCTCTCCGGAAAGGAAAATGATAATGATATTACCTCCTGGTGGAACTTATACCACCTTCTTATACTTGTATGGTAAATATATTCCATTGCAAGAAATGTTCCACCAAAGAGAATTCACTTCAGAGAAATGATAACGATCTGAAAAAAACCTGGTCAGTGACAAGCATGCTCTAAAATCCCACAGCACTGAGCTGCCGCAGTTTCATTTACACTTGCTGCCCATCAATAGTGAATGCACTTCAGATGATCACCTATCCCCTTTGATGAGGGTGACAGCTATTTCATAATTGTTATGAAAAATGAAGGGCACAGTTATTAAACTGCCGGCTTTTGTGTGTGTTTTGTTAACTCTGACCTTGTTTGGCAAGAACAAACATTGGCAATGAAAAGACAAAGAGAAAAGCTTCCACAGAGCATCTTTCCATAACAAAACCCTGTCCTATAAATGCCTGTGGAACCACAGGAAACTTAAGCTGGTAGAGTAGCACTCGCAGAGTGGCTATCAGTAAATGACTTGTTGAAAATTTAATTCTCTGAATGCATCATGTGGTTTAGGAGGACAACATCTTCTAGAGCCATCTCCCTTTCTTTTGCCGTTCTCTCTAGATGAGAGCACCTGCAGCTCTAGGGCTTTGTTTGCTCTGGGTGCTGCAGTCTGAGGTTATGGAAGCTGGTGATGTTACAAGGACAGAAGCTCTTGGTGAGAGTGAGATGCACAAATATTGTAGAATGATCGGCAGGTACTTCTAAAATTATAAAAAAGGTCCTGTTATGTGAGTGATGCACTTTTGTAAGTTATCACATTGACACTTGTGAGAAGTGAGGAGTCAGCACAGCAAAACCAAGATAAATACAGACTTTGTAGCTCAGGCTTAACCCATGCAAAGGACTTGTGGGTTTGGAAATTAGCAAGGATTAATATCCAGTGGGCACTTCTTGTGTTGCAAACTGTCAGTAACATTGCTCGTTAGTGCTATTGGAAATGACTGGTTTAATGATATTCCACTTTCCCACTAGGCATGTGGTTGGTGCCACCAGTCATAAATCAAGTAATAATTTGCTGATCATTTTCAACAACATTAAGTTTTCTATCTGTAGTTCCCTTTTGTCTTTCCTAATCTTTTCTTGCATCTTCTTCAACAGAGCTGCTTGTGACAGACACCAGGATTTACAATCAGTGAGTACTAATGTAATTCAGGACTTGGGAGTTGTAGAACAATATGAGAGGATAATGAGGTGGGTTTAAAAAGTCTCTATGATAAACAACCTAATCTCTTAACACTGGTAATTATTACATTGGTAATTATTTCTGAGTGAGTAGGGGTTGAAAAGAACATTATTTAGAGTGTAGATAGCTGCATCCCAAAACTTAGCTCTACAGAGTGAGCGGTGTAAGGAACAGCACTTTCACAAACTGGTGAACTAAAACAATCTATTGGCTGGGTATCTGATGCTTCTTATAAAATGTGGGGTTTTTTTCTGCCATTGCAAGTTCTCATAGAAATTTTTAAAACACAATGTCTTGTTTGTGTTTGAAAGATAAGTTTTCGTTTGTTTTAAAGTGCTGTCGGACACAGTCATTCCACCATAAAGCCAGGGACAACCAAAATCAAACCCAAAACTGCTCTAATGTTTGGAGCACCAAATCCAGAGTCCTGATCCACATGGACCTGACTAACAGGGTTAACCTGTGAGACACTCTTGATTGTGCAATGTACAAAACCAGAAGCTGAAATTTGTTCATTTTTAATATCACAAATTTTGTACCAGAGCAAAGTTTAATGGAGGCACTGTCCTTCCCCATCACCATTTCTGCTCTTCGTTTTCAAAGGCAGTAGCTTCCCCTACCAATTGCATCCACATTCACATGCAAATCCCAAGTCAGCAGCACAGTTCCCTAAAGCAGGTATTCTAGGGGCAACAATGCTTCAGGGATAAGCAGTCAGTTCTTGAAGCATCTCACAGCTTCATGGTGTTTTTTTTCTTATCCTAGCCACTGGCAAGCAAATGATATAGAAAGAACTTGGACACCATATTAGGGAAAAATACCCTCCAACTTTTATATAGTTTTATGTTACAATTTTCAAAAGAAAAGACCAAAGGAGAGAGTAGAGTAGTATCTATAGGGGTTGGGGGTTTTTTTGAGTGGACAGACACGTTTGCTATTTTCTCACAAGCTATAAAGAAAAACTTGTGGTACGTTCTGAACACACTGGACTAAATTTATAGATGATTATGAGTTCTGTGTTGTGGGTGAAAGTGTGGTTGCCACAAATTTAAGTGTAATCTCTCTTAAGGAAATGAACAGGTCCTCTGAATCTTTTTTGATAGCTGCCTGGAGAGGTGTGTGTATAATACCCACCACCTTCCTGCAACTGTCCTGCTTCCCTAAGAAACCTGAAAAACAATTGCAAAAATGGCAACTAATTTTCAATAATTGATTTCTGTTTATCCAGGGATAACATGTAAAGCTTCTGCAGCTCACCAGACACAGATCTTGAAAACACAGCTTTGAAGTTTCCAGGCACTTCAGTCTTTCACCTGCTAATATAACCAATGACTTGATGATAAAACATTTGCTTCCTGTCCAGGTTGCTACTTCCTCTCTTGTAGGCATGCAAACTGCAGGTGGCAGCTTTCCTCTCAAGATTTAAATCACTCCCCTTTGGTTTTTATTTTTGTTGTTTGTTGGGGTTTTTTCTTTGGGGGGGGTGGGGGTGGGGAGGGGAGGTGGTTGGTTGGATTTATTTGTTGTTTTTTTGGTTTTTTTTATTTTTGGGGGGTTTTTTTTGTTTGTTTCATAATTACAGTGGAGCCTGTAGAAGAGAGAAATCTTAATATTCTGCAGAAAATCTGCACTAGAGCACAGAGTCCAGACTCCCCACCCTGCTCCTGGAAAGCTGTGCTTTTGAATAATTGCTACTGTGCACTAACATCACTTAAATTCTTTTTTCAATCTGCTAAATATAGCTGAAGGATCAAAGAACCAGAACTAGCTAAATAGGGAATTCCAGGTGTACCTTGCAATAAGTTTCAATATAATATTGTAAGAACTCCTAAGCCTCTGTCTTTACTACTTACCCTATACCCCTCCTGACCCCAGCTCTTTGGTATATGTTGTTTGCAGTCTGATTTAGTAGGACGAACAATCTGGTAATACTAATTCAAGATCCTCTAGAAGTATTTCACATAGTGTCTAGGTCTCTTTATATTGTCTTCAAGGTTTATTTCTTTCTCTATAATGTTTATTTTTGTGATTATATGAATATTATATTGAAAATGAATGTGTTTGTTATCCCTGAATCACCAGCTTTTCCATATTTTTACTTTCAAAAACATTGCAGTAGTTTTAGGCTCAGCATTGTTAACTTTCTTTTGCAGGTTCAACTTCTGATGAAATACTGTGTGATGAAGCCCTGGGTTTTTTGAAGATACTTCATCTTCAAATTTGCTTCAATAACTAGGTGGCAGAATAACCGATAGGATGTGACTGATTTATGGTTACGCTTGTGACTGTCATACACTTTCATATTTAATTTTTAACTCTTACCCCCCTTCCATTTTCTTCTCTTTGCTTATAATCTTCATTCTTTACTCATATTCGTTCTGCTTACTGGTTTGTTTCCTCTACTGTGCTCCAGTCTTCTTCATCTTGTGTCTCCCCCTAATGAGCTCGAATTTCCTGGCTGCAGGGATCACAACACATCTGGCCTAAGCTTTTCCTCCCCTAGCTCTCACAGCATTTGCTCATGGCAGGACTCTTTCTCTCCTCCCCTAATTGTTGTGGGTTTTGTTCTCAAACCTAGGGATGATGCAAGAGCAGAGTTACGTGGGAGTGTTTGCTAGGCTGGGAGACTGATGCTGTAGCAAGAGCCTTTCACTAACCCACTTGGGGAGGAGGACTGTGGAATTGGTTTGCTTTAGTAAAGGTGACAGATGGATAGGCATTCTCTCATGGTGAATTAGAAAAATAAATATTATCTGACAAACATTTGAGGTGATTACTACTCCAACAGCACAAGTCAGATCTCTCTCTATGCCTCTCTGTGCCCTTATCTGCTGCAGTTTTCCTTTTGCTAATCATCCTTAAAAATCTCTGCTGTCTCTGAAGCATTTAAAGAGGCTTGTACGTGAAGCCATTCATACCATTTAAAAGAATGGTTCCCCAAGACCTATCCACAGATACTCAGTTCAGAGTACAACTAAGGAACAACATGGGTTGCTTTCTTCAGCTTGCTCTGCACCTTCTTAATCATGTTTTCCTCACTAATTTGTGAGAAGGAGATTTTTCTCTTCTGTCTCCATTATTTGCACTGCTTTTAATTAAACATATGCTATGATTGGGAGGTGGGTAAAAAGACAGTTGTGCTGCCATTTGAAAAGAGCAAGCTTGCTCGCTCAGCCAGTTTTCCCAAGCTTTCAGAGCTCTAATTAAAATCCACTGAACACATGAGCAATGTTGGCACAGTACTTTGGAAGTGTTTGTTACAACAGTGTCAAAGAGTAGATAAGGTTTTTAGGGGATTAGTGTAAGGTGTTTTGTTTCAGGTGGATTATTTCTAATGAATGGGCCCTCTTTCTTTTCTTCTGCCTAGGAAAAAAGGGCCTTATTTAACGTTTTCTTTCTTTAAGTTATTATTTTATTTAGAAGACTTGGTGAGCAAAACTATTTTTTTTCTATTTACAGTCTCTAAGATAATTATTTTAAAAGCTCAGGCAACAAAACTTCATATTTACATTCCTGATTAATAATGAAAGCCTTCAAAAGTTTCTGTGAGTGTGTGAAAGCCAGAATGTGGCTACACACACTGGAGGCAGTGCTGCGATATCAGAGAAACCTTATATGTGCTGGCGAATGGAGACGGCCGGAGTGCTCTTTCACTGGGTAACACTATTCACTTTGTCCATTATGTGAATGAGAAGTGAAAAATAATTTCCTGCATCTCCAAGGTATCACTGTTATGAAAGGTTCTGGAAAATAACAGTGATGTTTCCCATGTCCTCAGTTTCAGAGTGAGCTTGTCCTGCAAACACACAGGGAAGGCTCAGTGTTTGAATATCAGAAAATAAAATAAAATAAAAAAAAAAAAATTTACTGGAAGAGTTTAATGAGTCTTTATTGTGTATTACATTTTAAGCTGTATCTTTTAGCCTTCAAAACTATACTGACTAATTAGAGGTATGTGATCGGTGTAATTATCTTCTGGCAATAAACTGCAATACATATTCATAGTTACATGGATTTCATCTTCTGTGAAATGGTCCTTATAAAAACAGTAATAGTTGGTATGTCATTAGAGCATATCAGCAATTAATCCTCAAAATGATCAATGGAGAGAATGTCCTTTTTCCTTTATCTCTGGTTTATTTATGTGTTCCCATTAATTATGCCTAATTTTCTGTTGACACTTCTCTTCTTAATGTAATTCAATTTAAGCATATCTTTCCAGAGACTTATTAATAGGTAGGGTCATTTATATTGTGTAGCACAAATATTTTATAATCCACTAATCTTGACAAAAAGGCAATGCCTTCCTCATAAAAAATGAATGAGGAGTAATGGTTCCCTATTAATAACTTATTAGGTCAGATCACACAGTTTGAAGTGTCTATTACACTTTAATTTTATCAGATTTCTTCCTTTGGAACCCACTACTTTTCCTTTATCTTTTATTGAGATTATTTTTAACCCAACAGCTGGATCCCTTGCCAAAAACAGCTTCCTATGGCTGTTGTTTCTGTAGTGCTAGCTAGGCAACTGAATTTATATACAAGGCTTTATGGAAATTGAGTGATGCACCCAACAGTGGGAACTCAGATTACTTTTCTACTTGAATTTTATATTTTTTATAACAAAGATATGCCAAAGCCACTGACTAGTTCAGCTTTCCTAGTGAGGCAGGATATTAGCCAGTCATGGCAGTCCTCTCTTGCTCATTAACCTCTATAGATAATGCCTTGTCTGAGGATAACAAGGGGAAACCTCTTCACAAGGACCCATATCTCTGTTTCTAAAGGCAAATCTACAGCTCAGCACAGGCCAAGGGCATATCACCGGAGCTGAGGGGTGAGCAGAGCTCTGGGATTCTGGGATCCTTTCATCCCTGTTTGAGGATCCATCCCTGTGAGCTGTTCTCCTGATACCCATATCAATCTGAGGTTGGATTTGGGTGCCATAGCCCTCCTGCTTCCAAACCACATTAAGGCCCACCTGTGTTTGTCACCTGTAAGCCCTTTTAGCTCAGGCACTTGTGACAGTGGCCGCTTCAAATACATCAAAACCAGCTTCTTCAAAACAAAGCATTGCTTATTCACTCACTCATGGTTACATTGCCTTTCCCTTTTTATGATAAAGCAATAAAGATTCTCACACACACTTTCTCTTTCCTAACACTTAACTTTTCCCCTGCAAGCTTTTGCTGGGCTTTGGAGAAGCAAGCCATGATGAAGCATTTTCTCTGTATTATCCACTACCCCCTTGTAAGTCAGCCAGAATTCACAAGCTGCCCCTGACAACTTACTCTGACCTAAGCTAGGTTTTAATGCAGTTTTAGATTCCAGATTTATTCTTGGAAAGGTATCCTTTTCCAGTCTTAGTGGACATAAGTTGGGACACTTAACTAATTCCTTCTGTAAGCTTCCACAGAACTTTCTCTGACAGGACTTTATTCTTGCCATTACTTGTTGGGTTTTTTTCATCCTTGTTTTCTGTCTTTGTAGGCAACCTCCTGTAATGCAGCTCTGAATATATGGTTTATTCCTTCAGCTTGTCACAGGTGCTGCTTTGAAAAGAGCTTCACAAACTTCCAATTCTCACCTGAAAATATGTTTCCGGGGTATCCTTTTCCTGATTTTAAGGCTGCTTTCTCAGTTTCTGCTTTATGATTAAGAATTGCTTCAGAAATTTGAGTTAGATTTTAAATACCTTTGTATGCCTTTTTTTTTGCTTTAAGCCCTGCATTTTTCTTGAGGAGTCAGATGTTTCTATTGAGAGTAGCTATGACTGCAAAAGATGAAGCTGTGAAACCTGGAGTCGGTTGGGCAAAAAGGAATGCTCACTGTGTCCACTCAGTGGTGTTATGGTAATGTGTTCCTACGGTTCACTTGATGCTGTAGGATGTTCTGTAGGCACATCTGGGGATCACAAGGGGACCAGGAGAGCTATCTGAATTTAATGTGGAGTTTTATAACATGAAATGCGTCCAGTGTGGCTGGATGCATTATTATCTGAGTATAGAAACCCTTTTCTTTTATCAAGCAAAAAATATGTAGGGGAAAAAATACATTTTCTAGAAAAATTTTATCTAAGGTGAAGAAGCTGCTGATTGAATAAAAAAATACTGTAAATTCAGCCTATATCAAGAAGGTTACTGTTTTGATTTCATGGTCTGTATCTGTGTTCACAGAAATTGGTACTTGCTGCTGGTATGAATGAAGTCTAACAACTCAAATTCACAGAAAGGTCTGGATGATTAATGACAGGATGAAAAGGTTGTTTTGTTGTTTGGATTTTTTTTTTTTTTTTTGGTTTTAGGTGGTTTGTTCCTGTGTTTTCTAGAGTTGAGTTGTTTTTTTGGGGTTCCTTTCCCACCAGAGGATGGAAGGAAATACAACTTTAGAATGAAATTATCTGTTACTAGCTGGAGGAATGAGCTATTGGCAACCTCATAAAGGCAAAAGTTTGCATCTGTGGTGAAATGGTCCCTTGCAATAACACAAGCTGCAGCCAACTGGCTGGAAATTAACCTTTTAGGAAAGGATTTGGTGAACTATGTGGACCCATACGGCTGGCAGGTTGAGAAAAGTGATGGTCCCCATGAATTTAGCACTTGTGAAGCTGAGTTTGGAGTATAGCCAGTTTTGGACCCTCCAGTACAGGACAGCTTTTGACAAACTGCAGGAGAGGAGGTGGAAGTGGTCAGAGGGTTAGACCACACAACATTCAAGCAGAGTCCAGGAAAACTGACTTTCTTCAGGCTGGAGAAAAGATGCAAATGGAAGACATTAAGGATGTCTCCATGATGATTTCAGTGGTTGTAGAGAAGGCGTGAGCCAGACTTTTCATTGAAGAGCATAGTGATGGGACAAGCAGCAGATGTGATCTGCAGCTAGAGAAGTTCCACTTGGATTCAACTTCAAATTTCTTCAGAAGAGTGGTTGCACACCAGGACAATTTGCCAAAGGAGACAGGGAACTCAGTCCCATTTAGAACGGTGGGCTGATCCAGCTCTGAAGAGGCCTGTTGCTCTGGCTGATAATGACCTAAATTTACTAGAAAAAAAAAAAAAAAAAAGAGTTTTGGAACAGATGTGAAAAGACAAGCACATGGTCAGGACGTGGAAGTGCTTTAACCTAAAAGCTGTAATCCTCCTGCCTTTCACACTGATGTCAGACCAGTTCCCTCCTGACTTTTCCATTCAGGCTGCTGATGCTTAGGGCTTTTTCTGTGTACTCCAGTGCACTTATACATAGCCTAGGAAAGAAGAGCTCCAGCTGAGACTGTAATGGCATCACATTTGTTTTTCAAATGTCCAGAAGTTGTGCTAGGAAACAGGAGAAGTTGCTGAACCTTAAAAAAGCAGTGTTTAATCAAATTTAGGAACAAAAACGTGATCACAATCAGACAGTAAAATGAAAGGGTAAGTAAAACTTACTACTTCTTATCCTCCCTCACTTCATGTCTGGTTAGATCATTGATCTTTAGATTAACTTGTGTCAAGATTTTTGCCAAAGATTAATAGTTGATCTCTAGACAAAGCTTTGACAAATATATAAAAAACCCCTTACTTTTCTCTTTCTGGTTGGAGCAGGCTATATAGAAAAAGTCCACAATGTAGTCCATATATAATGATGTGGGGAGATACTCCTACTGCACTGTAGGTGGAATAACCCCCCTTTTTTTAATATTTGCAGCAGAAACAGCAGCAGGCCGAAATATTTGCTCTTCTGTTAAATGGAAGCTGTGGTGTAAAAATAGACATCGGTATTTACTGGAAGCTTAAGCCTGCTGAAGTTTTACAGATTTAGAAAGTTTGCTAATCACTATGAATTAAAAAGGGCTGCCTCATTGTTGCATAAATTAATCAGAACAATGCACTCCACTACAAGGCCTTCTCTAAATATTTATTTTGAAAAAGTGCTACCAGATTTAGCTGGAGTGGTACTTATAGTAACAGGCAAGGCTTTTAATCTGCCACTATTGCAACTGGTTTCCTAAATATCTTACAAACTCAGCCAGAGCATGCTACCAGTGTCTGAGCATCTGGTTAATGTAGGACCAGGTCCAAAAGGCAAGAGCAGAAAAGCGGTACCTGAAACTTGCTTTGAATGCCCAGAAGCCTGGAAGCACGTGGCATTCCCACGAGACCCTCACAGATTAAAGGCTATGACCTAGAACAGAAGTACTTGTTCAGCCTTGCTGTGAGAGAAAGTAACACAGCCTTTACCCAGGACTTTCTTCCTGCAAATGCCTGGACGTAAGAAAGGTCTCTTGGACTGAGCTCCTCTATAGTGTTACGCCAGCAGCAAGGCTTCTGTTATGTTAGGTACGATCAGCTTTTCATTCATCGCATGCCCAGCGTTCAGAGTATTTTCAGGAAAAGCAGCTTCCTGTTAAAATGAAGAACTCATGACTTTTTTTTTTGTTTCTATCACTCATTATTTCAGAGGCTTCTTATAAACTGTCACAGGGAGGTCATCTCTGTGCTTGTAGTGCATTGTGTTACAGCGGAGACAAAGCACAAAGACTTACAAACTGGTTTAATGAAAGTCAGAACTGATAGGCTTTTCTTGGGGATTTATCTAAAGCAATCCTTAGAGGCTGGATATCATGGGGTACAAAAATGAAAATGGTGCTACCTTTGCTTACAGTGCTAAGTGGAGCTGGAGAATTCAAATACGGCTGCTTCCTTTGTCTTACATGGCTGCAAACATCCTGACCCCTCTAAAATGGTTGGTTCTTTGAGGAAAAACAGAAGTGCTAAAGGCATTCAGCAAGGACAATTAATGGCTGTTTAAAAGTTTCTATTAGAAAATATTCTGGATTGTATATGTAAAGGTAAAGAGTTATTATAAAACTTTGCATTTAATAATGACAAATGCATTTAACTGATGGGAATGTGTATTAAACACACGTACACACACATTCCCCCTGAACATTGCTTAATGGTTTTTAACATTATGACTCGAGCTAAACCTACAAAAAAATCCCAATAACAGACTGAACAAATACGGAAATACATGTAAGAAAGCAACAGCCCTAATAAGTAATGTGTTGTACCTGGGGAGAGCAGCTTCCATGAAAACTGCATGGGCTGCGACACATCTAAATGAAGACAGGTAATTAAAATAGTTTTACAAATTGTCAGGAATAATTTATCTGTATAGTTTTCTTTCCATCATAACAATGAAGAAAAAATAAGTATGTTTTCTACAACTTTTTCCAAAGAGTGCATTCACATAAGTAGAGTTTTCAAGTTTACCTTTACGGATAGGAGCAGATTTACTATCCTATGTGTCAAAATTACATTGCTCAAAATGTAGTAACAGAATGGTGATCGTGAGCAAAAATTTTGTGGATTAAAACATTGTATTTATGACAGTCGCTGGTATTACAGGAAGCTGCCAATGTACATGACTGTTTCAAGATGAGATCAGATCAAAGGGAATGAGAGAAAGAGAAGGAAAGAGAGGAAGAATAAGATCCTCTATACTTCTTTTAGGCAATTAAAGGCTAGGCTGTGCAGGGTAAGTACAATAAAATGGATCTATTATCTCTGCTCACAGTAGGAAGGCAGGGACGGAGCCTGGCCCAGGCCACTTATCAATGCACCTGCTGGCTGGCCTTATCTGATAAAAGAAGAACAGTCACTGAAAGACTGAAACAGATTTTTTATTCCCTTTCTCCAAGTGCTGGTCCAAGGCCCTAGTGTAGGATGTTTGGTGTATAGGTCCACAAGACCTCAAGAGGTATCACAGAGCAATGGCACAATGTGAATGTTTCTGAAGTCCACCTAATGTGATCACAGAGACAGGTGAGGCTACAGCTATTTACATAGAATATGCATTAAATGAAGTTCTTTGTATTTATTGGTATGTTTTGTATGGGTAGCATGTTTTAGAGGAAGGAAATACAGGACAAGTCTTATTTAAGCGATGTTCACATTAGTATATCATCCTTTTTTCCTCTCAAAGATATGTTTCAGCTAGCCTCAAAAATACAATCCAGTTATCTTATGCTCATAATCATTATTTAGTATGGAGCATATTATTTTAACACATATCATTACACCTTCACTTCTTGAAATCAATGTACAAGTCACTAATTAATACAATACAAACAACTATGTCCTGAACTTCTGTCTTCCCAAAATCGATATTTAGCAAGATTCCTGTAATCCATCCAGACTATTTACATAAGAAAACGTTATTTTCACTGTTCTGTTTGAGGTATGAATAGACATGGTAATTTATCTAACTTTAAAAAATTTGAAGGTATGAACTGGGAATAACAGGCCACTTCTTTATTCACGAGCCCTGAAGCAAGCTCCCTCACAATGTCAGACTAGCTACTTAGCTATGTGTATAACATGAATGAAATCCATGATGATTTATTCTGCTTTGTACCTTTTGTACCTTTTTTTATAGGTTATATTCACAATAGAGTATCACTACTTTATTGTAATTTAAGCTTTACAAATACATTATAGTGCTTGTAAGCACAGATTATAAAAAAACAAAGCCTGTGAATGCTTAGAGCAATTTACAGAGAACGTAGGCATTACAAAGAAAGAAGCAGGAGTCAATCACTGGCATTTCTCCTTCATCTTCATAATCACCTGTGCAAAACTTGGAAACTGCCCAGATGTACTTTTACCTGCTGTACAAAGCAACTTAGAGTATCTGAAATCATCTTCTTGATCTGTCCACTGCTGGCTGCAGAGTAGGACCATCCACGAGTCTCAGAATCTGATAAAATTCTTGTGACAGATTAGAAAAAGTGAGTGAACTTTTTGTTAGCATCGTGACTCGACCTTCAATTACAGTGTTCATGGCTGCAGTTTCCAATAGGTACGCCAGGCAATTCTCATTTTCCATTAACTTGTAGACAGAGTGATGTGTGTGAAAGTTAACGTTATTGATACCACGAGCAAATGATGGTACATCGTTAAAGTACAAACCATTTGATTTTAGTACAGATTTTGCTTTTTTTTATTTTTTTTCTCCCCCAGATAATCCTAATGCACCTTAATTGCTGCCTCAAAAAACACCAAGAAGCCAATGGATTATACTCCTTTCAACTTCAAGAAAACAAGCAACTGTTTGAAATATCTTGGCATTTCTATGCTTTGCAGCAATAATGGCACAGGGGAAAAATGTCTCTTTCAACGAAGTCTTTAACTATTCTCTAATTTGAAACAGGAGCTGCATGTCCTGGAAAGATAAAATTGTTGGTGAATTTCAGAACACAAGGTCTTACAACTTGCTGGAATAGTTGAAGGATTACTGTAATATTGTGGCAATACTAGAGTTGTTCTGCAGCTGCCACAAAAATGCACAAGGAACGAGAATGTTTCAAGAATTTTGCTCATCCAGTCTGCAGTGTTTTATTTTAAATACAAAATACTGTATTAGCTCCTCCATTTCCACTCTGGTTTACATAAATTTTCTCTTGGTAACTGAGAAAATACCTCTCTCCGTAAAGTACACTCAACAATGCATGTAGCAAACTTACCCAAGCATTAATGACCATAATCTTTTCCTACCTATCTCAGTATCCCCTCACTTGTGTTACAGGGGTATAAAGGCTTTGTTGGTAATTGTATCTTTAGCAAGGCAAATATCAGATGTGAAGCATGAAGTAGGAATTTTTCACTGTCTCCTTATGCAGTTTGTTATTAGTTTTGGTAAAGATGGTGATGTCTTGCAACCGGATCTGACTGCCCAGATTTCCTTTAGTCTTCGTTTTTCCTTCTGGGGAAATGCTCTACTGCATGATTACTCTCATTCTTAGGTAAATGCCTGCAGTCTGGAGAATAATTTGAGAGAGATTTGGGGATGGTTGTTTAGACATACCCTTAGTCTTTTACAGCTGGAATCTTTCCGTGAATTCAGGGTTCATAACATTTACAGTACTTAGTGTTGTTGTTTTATAGAAGTTTAATTTGTTTGATACTGTCTCTCCCCTATTTGTCTGATGAGTAAAGAAAATTTAACATGTAAGGCATGGGTGGTCCTGCTGAGAAAAATTAAATGAGGTGGTCTGTTAAACTAGGTAAGAGATGTTTGGAAAGATTCATGGTTGGTATAATCCTCCAAGTGCTTGATACTGAGGTGAGTGCCTGTTAGCTCATGTTTATAACACTCTGACCTTAATTCTGCCTCACTGTCAGCGTGAAGTTACTTAGTTGAAGAGAAAAAGGTTGGGTTTATTTGGGGTGGGGTTTTTTTTTTTGTTGTTGTTGTTTTGATTGTTGGGGTTTTTTTTCAGCAGATGGGATGTACATTTCATAATATCACCTTTCCCTTGGCAGTTCTTAAGAGACAGAAATAATTCTAAACATCTAAATTCTGAAAGTTGGGGCTTCCCTATATCCAGAGAATGACACAAGAAAAAAACTAGTTCTTATTTGATTTATGAGAGGTACCTAGCTGTTCAGTATCTGTGTGCATGGTAAGGGTCTGTATAATGGGGTATTTGATTGGAGCGCAGATGTGTTGGGTTGGAAACCTTCTTCTTCCCAAGCGCTGTTCCAGATGTGGACCATGTGATGGCAGCATTGTATCAACCTACAGGAGCAGGGCTGCGCTCAAAGAGGTTGTGACTGAGAAGGGAATTTTATCCATTTTTCTCAAAATAAAATAAAAAAAAAACATAGCCCACCAACAGTGGAGAATGAACTCCTACAATCTGGAAACAGAGCACAGATACATTTAACACTGAATTGTTCTACCCAATGGAAAACAATAGAAAGAAATAAAAATATCGGACATGCCAGGAATGCACTGTGGGCTTGCTGCTGAGACAAAGTTGATAATTTAATTTAATGAAAAATATTTTCCCTAGTGATTGTAATAATAAAGCGCACTTGGTATATGCAAATTAAGAGCTCAGGATATCACTGCTAAAACATCTCTTTCACTAACAGGCATTTATTAAGTTACAGGTAGGTTTTTTTCACTGTTGAAATAACCAGTAATTAATCATTATTTGGATAGACTTTCATGTGGAAGCATCTGAAATCTCTAAGGGCTTCAGCTTTTCTGACATCTCCAAGGTGTTTCAAGGAGCAAACAGTACTGTTAACCTTTGGCACCTGGTAGTGTGCCAAACAATAATTTCTAAAAAAAAATCAAGCTGTTTTCTTGTATGCACTATTATAAAATAAAAGGTTAAATTAAATAGTTTCAGTTTATACACTTAACCTATGCTTAAAATCAAATAAGCTGCTAAGTGTTGTAAAAATCCCCCCCTCTCTCAAACTGGGTTAGTGCCCAGTTCTCAGAAGAGAGTCTGGAAGTGCTATCAAATCAACCTGCACCGCATTTACCAGCACCCCCTTCCTCTGCAGGGAGGGCAGTGTACAGTCAACCTGAAGACAAAAAGCAAGGATTGAAACAGGGAAATTGTCCCTCTATCCCTTGGTTTTAGCAACATGCACACACGTGACACCAATCACATATGGTGACCAGGAGTCCAGAGTTGAGGACCTGTGGTGGTGAGCAGGAGGGTTTCTTGGTATCAGCTCTGCAGCCTGTGCCCTCACTTGCTTATGGTTTTAAATGCAGGGAAACTCTTGTAGGGCTGCACTAAACAGGGGTCTACAGGGAATCATCTCAAAGTATACAGACTGTAATCTGTACACTCTATGTATTTGTAGTTACTCCATGGAAGTAGATGCAAGTTAAAAATATGTTGGAATTACAGAGGAATATACTTTCTGTGGAATTTGTCTGGGAAGGAGCAAGAGACACATCCTTCAGTCCTTGCATTGTAAACATTGCTTTGGCTTTCAGTTTAAATTTTGCCTTGGAAACACCTGTAGGGGAATATCATCTTTACTGTCAAATGTTTTTATGTTCTGGGAAGCTCATGGGTAGTTGATTTATGTATTAAAATAATTCTTTTTTCATTAAAGGTCAAAGAAAACATGCTTTTCATCTATAGGTTTTGATAGTCTTCCTTGAAACCTGTAGGTCACCAGGAATTTAAACTTTTGTCATCAATGTCATAAATCAAGAATTAACCTTAACAGTCCTGCAAAATTAGTAGTAAGATTTTACCTTAACAATGTGGTAGCCCGAAGGTTGTTGTATAGGATTAGAAAGTATTATTCCACACATAAATGGACTGTGTTCTTTCCCACTGCAATCTATATTGTATTTTTATCAAGAGGAAAAGAATAAACCAAGACAGGAGACAATAATATCATAGCATTTAATTCTTGAGTTATATCAACTTATATCTTTCTGGTATAAGTCCTCTGCTGGAGTGTAAATACCTGACCATCCTATCACAGAATTCTTTTCATTTTCAAATAGCCAGTCTGAGCTGAAGAATGTTGACGAATAAATAAATACCAGATTCATGAATAAGCGATGACTGTGAGAAAGGGGATACAGACTTGTGGTTTTCACAAGTAAAATAGAGATTAATTTTTAAATTATTGTTTTGGACAAATCCTCTATGATGTCCAGTAAATGTGCACTTAAAAATCATTCTAGTCCTAAATGAGTTACCCGTTTCATTGCTATTCCTATTGCTAAAGAGATGGGAAATTAGATTATCGGCTAGAACATAGCAGTGAGAGTAAGAAGTGCCTGAGTTGAAATTTGCTATGACTATGTGTCTAGATTGGAACAAGCTCACTGTGTATAAGCTTGCTTAGCGTTTACCCACAGGGGTGAGGATTAAGTGGTAATATTTCAAATGCTTTGAAAGACCTCCTCGCCATAGGAAAAAAATCCAGTGTATGGCTACTGATCAAAACTGAACATTGAGCATACTTTTCCTAAAATTTTTTAAAAGTTTAGAAAGCACTTGTGCATCAAAATGCAAATTTCCCCTTTTTAATAACAGTATTAATTACTGTTGATTATGTGATTGATAAGTTTAGGTGGTAAATATTAGGTAATAATAATCATCTGAAAAGTATGCCCAGCAGATTTGCTCTGTAGTTATCATCATTCAGTGTGCTCTGCTGTCTGAATCTACCTTTACTCTTACAGTATGGTTCTAGAGACTTCAGTTTTAAATCAAGCTAGAAGTTGGCACATTGGTGTTTCTTTTAGAATTTTTAACATTTCTAGAACTTATGTTAAGTAAACGTAAAAATAACCCCAACCAAGCCAGAATTTGCACTGGATTTGAGTTTTGATATTTTTAGGATGCTGTAATATTCCATCTGGAAATGGTTCAAATGTGTTATGACTATGAAACATACGTTGCTTTTGACATCACAGTTTCATATCTACCTTCCAAAATCTGATGACATAAAGAGCCACAAAGGTCATTTGCAACCACGACAAATACAAATGGTTCACTAAAATCCGTATTGAAATTGAAACTCAGTTCAGATATGGGCTCTCCTGGAAGTTTGCTTATCCAAAGTCTGTGCTTTCACCTGTTTTTCACGACCACAGCGTAATGTTCTTTGCCTTGGGCTGGCTGTTCATACTGCAAAAAAATTTGGTGCTGTTCTTCCACGTGTTACAACAACTCTCACTCTTAGAAATACCAGGTATTGACTGAGATCGATGGGAGGTGAGAAGGCAGACAACTCAGAATATACAAACTGTATTTTCTCTGCCTAGAGGTTATTTTTACCTTTTTTTTTTGTCACACAATTGTCTTTTTCCTTCCTCTAAAAAACACTTGTATTGTCCTGGGTGAAAATGGCAAGATGTAACCTTCTCATTGTTGTCAGCTCAGAAATTGCTTTTTATTATGGGACAGTGATTTATTTTTTTTTTTAACCCAGTGATTTAGTGAATACCAGAAAGGTAATAAGGCTGGCCAGCAACTTTCACCTCTATGCCTAATTATGTATGCTGTTTCTGACCTTAAATACCTGTTTCTGGCCAGGCTGACAGTAGGCTTTTAGAACATGCTTCTGATATGGTTGGCTGTTGCCAAACCAAAAAACACAATTCTCTATTTTCCTACTCCTTCCTACTACAATATGAGGCAAATCAAAGGGAAAGCCACACTGAAATATTTGAGTTTGTGTGTTGTTGACATGTTCTGACTCTGTTGAGTCACTGTGGGAAACTGTGAATGATGATGTGTGAAATGAAATGTCCCTGCCCAGTGCACAGCAAGAATGGCACTGTGAAATCCTTGCCCTATTGCATTATTTGATATGCACTTTTGTCTACACTATATTATATTCAGATATGCAAGACTGCCCTTTTAAACCTTCTGTCAGATTTTTACCTATGTGCCAGGGTTTTACTTGCTTAACAGGTTTATGCAAATTCCAAAACATTGCCTTGAAAAAACTTTTCACAATTGTTTACTTAAAGTAAATTAAAAAAAAAAAAGTACCTCAAACGTCATCACCCCCTTCCCCCCAAAACAAGAACCCTTTCCTAACTATTCAACAATTTGCCACCCCTGACTTATAAGTGAATCAATTTCCCGTCTACATTTGCTCATTTTTCTGTCGGCTGCCAACTAATTATTAAATCTTTAGAGGATATCCTTAAAAAAACAGAATAATCCTTCATGCTTTCTGGTAATAATTGTATTTAATTTAGACAAAATCTTTTCCAAATAACTTAAACTAATTTGGTTAATGCAGTTCTTCATTGGTTTTTGTTCCTAGACATCACTGACAAAATTTTGTATATTGAAATAAAAGTCTGAAAATTATGCATAGTTATGAAAAAAACACAAGTATAAGCCTAAAACCTCTATCTGCCTTAATAAAATATGCAGACGAGCCAATGCTGCTTCACTACCTGCTGCAAATTTTACTAGACTAAAATTCTTCGTTTATGTACTCCTCTTAAATCTGCTGTCTGTAACTGACCACCTCCTTGAAAATTGCTGATCTTTAAGTCTCTTGCTTTCCCTTCTTGCAAGCTACAACCCAGCACTTTAGAAAATAAAGTGAAAATAAGTAACAACTGTCTAAATAAAGTGAGTTGCAAACTATGGGAATCCAATGGTTCCAAATATCTTGGTCAAATATTGAGAATTAGTATGCAGCCGGCCTTCATGGCCTGGATGAGTTCCACAGGCTTTACATCGTCACCATTATCTGTTACATCATTTGTCTGGGACTAGCTGCTTTGGCTGCACAAAATCATAGCCAAGTCTTTTCCTGCCATACAAGAACAGCTTCTCCTCCCAGGAGGGTTGAGCACTGAGACAGGGCAGGATTGGGAGAGAGAAATCTCAAATTGCTCAAACCCTCAAACTAGATGCTGGTGTGGTTGGGGGTGTGTGTGTGAATCTTTCTTGTAGGACCACAGGATTAATAAAGAGAAATTTAAAATTACATGTGTCGAGTAGGAGGATTTAATTCCTGCTACCTTTCCTTTTTGGAAATCTGCAACACACTAATTTTTTACTTAGCGTGATCTCTCACTTAATCTGTCATTTGAGCTACCTGACATAAGTGGGAAGAATAAGTCTTGATATGGTTTTCCAGTGCCAGAAGAATAGAAATAATAAGTTTCTCTGAGCTTTCTCTAAGAAAAAGCAAACAACTATTTCCAACACTGAATACCTGAATGCCAGTGACTTGTTACACGCAGTGCTCTAAATCTCTCACTCCACCACTGCATGTTGTAAAACAGTATTGAATATTTTCACATAACTAGGTTAAATCCAGGTAGCTGTGAGCTTTAATATAATTTCTCTTCAAAGAATTTGTAATCTGTTCTGCTTTTGATTTCATGAGACTTTTAAAATAAGCACTGTTTTCTTTTTTGAATCCTAAACTCTCCATAGACATGTTTGTTCTAGGTGATTCCTTGTTGGAACCATAGTGTACTGAAAATAATTAAGTATATAACATTTATAAATTGAGGACAGCCCAAAGGAGCCCACTGCATGCCACAGAAAGATAGATGTGTAGAGGCTTCTGACATGACATAGCTGATAGAATGATTTTTTTTTTCAAACTTAAATATATTGACTCCTGTATATTCACTGCATTTTGATTAGCAATTTGTTCATTAGTTTTGCTTTTAAATCTCTTTTGTGTGAAAACAAAAAAGCATAGTATCACTAACCATTATCATTCACCATTATACACATGAAAAAGGTAATTCTGAAGTTTTCACAAAACATTAAAAACACTCCATTACTGTAATTTTGTAGAGGCAAATACAATGAATTAAAAACATTGATTATGTAAATTAAAACCATAGTAATTTCTAGTTAGTATTTCCATCTCAGAATTATAAATCCCAGTGTGTTCCAAACTTACGTACTTTTATTAAGTTTTCATGATAAATTTTAAATTACTCTGAATTGAAAAATTAATTGTAATTGAATAATTTTTTGAACAGTGTGCAGTGGGATTGCTGAATTCTAATCAATACTAAGAAGGCTTTCCATCAGGTTCCCTAGAGTACCTGTAGTATAACTAATAAAATTAAATATTGATGTCAAATGTCTTTTACGATGTGCATGGGATTTCACTCTTCAACAGCATTTTCTTTGGAAAAATGAATCTGCAGTGGTTCCTTGCTAAATGCAGGCACGTAGACCTCAAGACACAGGCAAATCTGAGGTTCTGCTCCCTTATATCCGTGTAGCGTTACATCCAGAGAAGGAAGCTATGTTATTAACTTCAGTGCTTTGTTTATCTGAAGAACATGATGAGATGGTAGAAAGATTTGAGTGTTTAATTCAGTGCTTATTTGGCAAACTTTTGCAATATTAGAATTTACTTGATTTTCACCATTTGAAACTCCCATCATTTCCACTGTAAATTTTAGACTGCAGGTCAGATTGTTGCCTGCCTTAAGACCTGGCCCATTGCAGCAGATAGTGGGAGGTGTGGATACGTACAATAGCATAGTAGGGTTTTTTCCTCATTTTCCTCCTTAAAGCTTCCTCTGACAGATGATAGCCCTATCCCTAGCATGCGTCCCGTGAGAAGGACACAACTCTATCGCCAAAAGCTGACGTTGTGAGTAGATTAATCAAAAATACCTTGATTTATAGTTTTTATGACTCTTTTGAAATTCGCTAAAAGCATTGTATGATCCCTGGTATAACTGATTTATGAAGTCTTTCATTCCACATGATGTATTAGGTACATGCTATTGATAGTTCCTAGCATAAAGCGGTGCATACCTGTGCTTTCTCTCAATGTAACCAACTTCATATACACCAAGTGCAAAAAGGGGTGGAGAAGGCAGAAACTAATTTATATAGAGTAAAGGGTAGTAAATATTAATATCTTGATGTTTGTACTTGGAATGTTTATTTATAAAGTCAGGGAAATAATACACACACCCTACATTATACCCAAAGTATATAAATATATAATATATATATATACACTATATATGCTTATACAGATAATGCACTTAATGAATATAATTACTAAGGTATTGCTGTATTACTTGTTTATCTTAGTGCAGGAAATAATATTTTAGTACAAGTATTTTGTAGAATACTACTAAATTTTCCAGTCTCCTGGAAAACATTTATAAAACCTTTGTCAAATTAACTGTGCCTTAAAATGTTATTCATTTGGGGTGAATATGTCCAGAGCAATGGTTTAATATTCTCAAAGATCATTATCAGGTTCTTCTTTCACCCATTCACTTTTTAAAAATTTAATTAAAGCATCAGCTGCAACTATAGAAGAAAAAAGCATATGCCTTTATTTCTGTAGCCTAATGATAAAGTGGTAACCTAGCATTAATTATAAGCCATATAGCAAATTGTGAAAAATAGCAATGTCCTGAAGTCTTTATCAAAGCATAACACAACATCCCACAAAGGAATAATATGTTATTCCATTTCATCTGACAGACCACCATCCTCATCCCACACGTGTTGCAACCTCTGCATCATTGATCCTCTGACCTGCTTCCTTTCCAACTTTTTTCTTGTTTTTTTTTTCCAGCAGCCCTTTTTCACTTTCTGACTGCTCATTCTTTTGGAGTGATAAAAACCCACTATCTGCTGGGCCACTTTGGAGCTTACTTTCGCAGCAGCAAACAAGGTAACTTCCCTGTCTTAGGGAAGCTGCATCTTTTCTCAGGAATGCATTTCAGTTACACAGGCAACGCTCGCACACCAAAAGCAAAATAAACCCAATGTATTAGAACAGGACACTGATCCCTGCTGATTCTAGACAATTTTTCTCGTTTTGCGTTTTTAATTGTTGTGTTTTTCAAACTGTGCTAGTTTAAAACCCTGTCCCACCCTGTGGCAGATGGACATTTGGTGTTAATGATTATCTTGCCATGATTGGTGTGAACCAGATTTTCCTTTCAGAAAACGAGGCCCAGTTGGTGCTTTTTGATTTGCCCCGTGCTTAAACTAAAGAAATAAAGGAGATGTGACTGAAAGGATCAGTCAAAAGTTATTCCATATATTTTAAAGTTGAATTTAATAATTCTTGGAAGTCGCTCAGTTGTGCTAAAGATCTAGGAACAATGGGGCTGAACCAGGAACAACGGGATTGAACCATCAGGTTGCCTGGAAGTCTTTAGAGTATTGGCAAAATCATATTTGGAGAAATGAAAAGAAAAAAAAAAACTATTTAAGGAAAAATATTCTGATTGTTGGAAAGTCTCTCTTGTTCTTGTACTTTTGTCGATATGAACAGCAGGTGGGCTCCACTGAATTTAGCCTTGCTGACAAGGGTTGGTAAGTCAACGACATATTAACAGCTGTCTTATGTGGACTGCCATGAGCAGAATCTGTCTCACTGCTATAACTGAACAAATTCTTGGGATATTGAAGCATTTTTTTTCAGGGAAGAGAATGAAAAATCCAGAAAACTACAGCTGTGTTGGAGAGAACATAATATAAACTATGTCCTTTTGTTCTATTTTCCCATCCTTGCTAAAGACCAATGGGAGTCAAAAATACCAAAATGTTATTTTCATGCTTTTGGTGAAAAAGCATTTCAGAGATGCGATAGTAAGGAAAAACAATATTGTTTCCTGACCTCTGTGGGGTTTTTTGATGATACGGTTCCCTATTTCTCGTCTGGAGTTCACTGATAAAATTTGGACTGAAAGTGAAATCCTATATTAAAAGAAAGAGGTTCATTTTATAGGAGTATATTTAGCTACAAAGAAATATATTAATACATTTATGATTTTTTTTTCCACTGTGGAAATTTTCACAAAGTATTATCTCTTTATCAGCGTGACTGTGTATGAAAAATAGTTCTTTCACTACATGTAAGACACCATAATTCTTTGCTGTAGTATTATGACAGATAACTTAGGGTGGGCAAACATTTTGTCAATGAAATCTCCACTTTCTCTAATGGAAAACTGAGACTTCAGTAAGTTAAAATGTACTGCAATAATAGTATACAAAAAGGTCTTATAACTGAAAACTGTTCAGGCTATAATACTGTTAAAAGTATGGTAATATTTTAGTAATATAAAATCCCATTTTTTTCTGAAATTTGAAAATTATTATGCTTATAATTAGACATCTTTTCCATATTCCTAAGTGTGACACTTTCTGCCATCCTAAAATGTACTGCTTTAAAATAGGAAAGCCAATACATGCTCACTGTTGTTTCTGAAGAGATACATTCAGCAAAAACAGTTTTAACTGTGCAAGTTCATGAGAGTCCTGCTAAGTTCCATGGTCAGTGTAACATCATCTTCGATTCTGGCTCCAAATCTCACCAACTTCCGTTTATTCACAAAAGCTGCCACCTCCAGGCTGCTGCCTGATGAGACGGCTGCTGTCCCCTGACAGCTTCCCACCTGGAAATAACCTGCCTCTTGAAAAGATAGCAGTGCCTGGCGTTATTTTCAACCTCATCCCAGACAAACTGAATGAGCTGGAGAGAAGCTAGTTTTAAAAAGGAGAATAGAAAGCAGGAGACAGCATGAGAAGCAAGGGAGAATGAAAGCATCAGCAGATTGTGACAACGGTTGGAGGAAGAACCTGTGGTGCGCATGGAGACATAAAAAGCAGAAGAAAGCTAAGGCAGTGAAGAGAGACATGAAGGGAGAGAGAGCTGGAAAGGTGGACTGTAGAAGGATCTGAAGAGACAGGAGAGATTAAGGTTTTGTAGAAAGAGACTAGAAGTGCAAATAAGCATGTTGAGGAGAGTAAATACATGGTATATAAGACTACAGATTTACTGGGGTAAGCAGCCCGAAGACAGGGTGAGGAGGAGCTAAAGGGTAGTGGAGAAGACAGAAAAGAACTGGAATAATGTTGGAGGAAAATGTGCTAGTAGGTATTCACTACAGGCACATAGAGTATACATATTTTTATTGTCATTTTATTATTCTGCATTACAAACTTTATGAAGTGAAAGGGAGCGGAAGTGAGTATCAGGAAAGGTGAGAGGAGGATTACAACTAGAGACTGGGAAGGAAGTAGAGAAAAGGGAAAACATATAAAAATAGAAACTGAGAAGATGAGAGGGGAGGAGAATGTGGATGAAGGACAGAAGGACTGAAGAAAGAGAGAAGGGGAAGGGGATAACTTTTAGAAGCAGTGGTGAAGACCACTTTATTAGTACAAACATCAGTTAATTATCACCCAGAAATGCTGGTGCATATTTTGCAGGTCAAACATCGTGTATTACAATTAAAGTACATGTTGATGGTAAGAATTTAAAAGTTTTTAAAAGAAATCTCATTGTTAGCTGTGAATCATGATTTTTTTTTTAATGCTTCGCATTAAATTCCACAGTGGAAAATTTAATTTCACAGGGTCAGACTGAAACAGGAAACTAGACAGAGAAACAGTAACAGTAGCTCACAACAATGGAGTTCTAAGTGTGAAAATAATGTGGTTACTTTAAGATCAGGATAGAGGTTTTGATAATTTAATTTCTGTTGTAATGTCATAAAGAGGAGGTGACTTTCCCCCTCTTGTTTTAGATTTGTAAGCAGTGATGTTTTAGAAAATGCATTCGGTGCTCTGAAAACCTGCTTTTCTATGAGCCATGCACTGAGCCAGAGCTGCTGGCTTGTATACACAGATCCTCACCTCGCATACACTGAGATGAAGCTATATAAATTGCAGAGCACTGCAAAGGAGTAAAATATCTCTGCTGTGCAGGTCTGGGTTGTGGGAAAATAGGAGATGATAGTGTTTCACATGCAGTTTGCCATACATACAAGCTGCTGCCTGGAAAGCTAACAGCTCGTAGAGAGTGTTTGTTTTTCCTTCACAGCTAGCAGTCGCCTTTGTTCAAATAAGCCCAGAAACGCTCATAATAAGGCACAAATACCCTCCAATAACTTACTGAAGGATACTCGGTAAATCTTTCAGTCAAGCCTCCACAACAACAGCCACAAAAGGTACTGGCAGGTTCCTCTTAAGCAGGAAGAAAGATAAGTTTTGATACAGAGCTTGCTTTCTTAAAAATTCTGAGTGAATAAAGTAGTCTTGGGAGAAAGTTCCCGGTTATGGATTACCTATAAAAAGAATAAAAGAGATGAACATTGAAGGTTTTTCATGGCTGTAAACAAATAATTTGTGAGCGCGCTGCGCTCAGACCACAAATAGAAGCAGGAATTAGAAGCGCCCCTAGCTGACCAGCATATACATATATCATTGGTCTGGTGTAATGAAGATTACCTGATAAAGATCACAATATGACAGTTTTCCTTTTGCATTGGCTGCTGAACAGCCAGAAACTGTTTTCTGCGGCCAGCCAACTATTGATCCAACTCCCTCCTGTCAGTGATGCAGTTAATGGGAATTCCACAGGCAAATAAAAGCTACATTTTGTCTTCATTTTCATCTGAAATATGAGCTGGTCCTTTGTACTCTAGACAGTCATTTATTACTCATTTTCCTTTATTGATGTTTATGAGCTGAAGCATAAAATGATTCTCAAATGTAGTTTAATTGAGGCAGCAGTTGACACTGTGACCATGATTACTGCTGCACCATCAGCTGCATTAAATCCATGAATCAAGGTTTGCTTTTCATTGGTCTTTGAAGCAGCATACGGTAGAAAGTATCCTTAAAATGCAACTGTGCTGTAGCTGGAGAAATATGTCGATTTGTCTTCATAGGGACTGCAGGGGAAAAAAGTGCCCAAAGTCCTTAGCAAACAGCAACAGAGCAGTAAAGTGTTTCTTACTACTTTATATTCAAGGGCTCCTACCCCCCACCCTGGTCTTAAAAGTTATTTGCAAAATAGTCTTTCTGGTATGCTTTTTAATATTTTTCTCACTGAATTATGAGCAACAAAATGAATAGAAGGAAGAGCCGCCATACACAGCAAGAGGGGAAGCCAAGGCACTCAATTCATTTGTAAAATGGTAAGGACAATCAATACTGTGGGGAAGTATTTTTTATATGCAGTTATTAACTCATAAGCTACAGTATATCTCATCTCATTTCAACAACAGCTGAGGTCTCCATTTCCCCCTGGAGACCCCTGCAGGTCCCATTATGAGAATCATAAATAATATGTGCTAATGAGATATGAATTGATTATGTTGGAAAAGCTGACATTTTCATCCATCATTCTAAATGATGTTTAACAATGGATTACCAGCCAGTAATTCCTCTGATATGAGATTAAATAAAATAGCAGGCTGTTTCAGCAGGCTAGCTCAAGGAGATGGCAATAAATCTGCTCAATTACTGTATTACCAATCCGTTTTTCACTGCTAAGGATATTATTATTTCATTTAGACTTGTTCATGCATCATAGATTATTTTATTTCAGTCAGTCAATGGGAGAAACTGCAGTATTTTATTCACTGAGCTGCAAAGAACTGGGCTTTGATAGAGTACAGTATGTGTAGCTCAGTAGGCCTCAAGCGGATAGAAGAAATGCTACTGAGCTCCTATCAGATCAAAAATACATTGTGAAATCCACATTTCAGAAACTAGCATTTTGTTTTCAACCTAATTTACTTTACTTATCTGAAAATTCTCAACTGAAGCTTACTGCCTAAAAAGCTGATCAATTGAAACAGAATTATTGGATCCTCTAAGATGATTTGTACTTCACCTCAGTCCTGTAGTATATTGAGAATTAGATCATTCAGACTATCCTTTGGCCTGGCAAATTAGATTGCAAATAACTGTAATACAAATGGTCCCTTTTTTCCCCTGCCTCATGCTCGGGGAGCGGGGGGTGGAAAGAGAAATAAAAAAGCATGCAAAGTTTATTAACAAAAGCTTATAATGGAAAGTTATTTTTTTTGCCAGCTTGATCTTACAGTCTTGACAAACTCCTCTTCCTTGCAACAACATCTAATAATTTGCACTTCCTTCAACACCTAAGTTTTCCCCAGAATGTTTAGTAACTACTGGTTATACTGAATTATGAAACATGTCTAGTGTCCACTCAGATCTGGGGGAACTTTTTGAGGTTGATGAGTTTGACTCATCTATCTGCAAACGAGTGGTTTGTGGCCAATGCATTACTCATATGGCATAAATGATCCCTGTTGCTTTACCAGCTAGTTTGCTGTGAGAGAAGAATAAAAGATGAGCATAAATGGTCCCTCCACTCTCTAAACACTAGGAAGGCGACAGTGTTGCAAAGGCAAGTAGTAATCCATACCTTGCAGAGGGCAGTCTGTCCAAAATCTGCTTCTCAGTTTGCTCTCCACAGGCCTGACATCTATTACATTCTGATGGGCATCCCCCAAAGAAAAATACCAAGAGGGTAGGATTTTCATTAAAAGCAAAAGCACAGCATCATTGATACTTGTAGAAAGTTTGTCCTGAATTGCAGTGGGTAGGTGGAAGAGGAGAAATGCACGAAACAGAGATTCTTTCTTTCTATCTTTGTCACTCAAGGGTCAACTGAGAAATGAAAGCTGCTGATGTGCAATGGAAAATATGTTCCATTAATAAGTTTCTTCCCTTCTTGGTCCTCAGCCCAGAAGAAAAACTTATCTGATAGACATATTGCAGAAAAGCGTACACCTGGAAGCAGTGTTGGACTCTAGCTCGGCACTGGGGAAGGCAACACAGGAGTCAGTGTGGATAAGTCTTTGAAAAAAATGGTTCATTTCTTATCATCAGCCAAAAAAGCAAAGAGAACTGTAGGAAATTTCTAGGAAAGGAGTTGCTGCGTTCTAATACTGCCTATTCAAAATGGGTATAGTAGGATTAGAGAACAGATTTGGAAAGATGACAGGGATAACAAATGGTATGGAAGGACTTGTGTGCAAAGAGCATTAAATGCAACAAAACTCTTCAGTTTGTAAAAGACTTGTGGGAAGAATGAAGATACTAAATATCTACAATAGAGAGTGGGGTTTTATTTATCAAAAATGCTAAGAAAAAAATTAAAATTGTCAAGCAGATAATTTTCAAAGAACCAAAACTTTTCAAACAAAACAAAATCAGATTGCATCATTCATTCTGTTCAGGAGATCAGTTTTCTGGAGATTAAAATGTAACTGAGATTAAACCATTCAAGGAATAATATGTCTATCATCTTAAAAAATCCACATTAAAAAAGAGCTATTTCTGCAACAAAATAATACTTGAATCTTTGAACATAATAGCTTATTTTTCTCACACAAATAATATTAATGAAATAACACGTGCACGAGTTTTGTTTTAAAATACTAACACACTCGATAGATAGTAAGAATGTTTTTATCATTAGGTTTCATTACTGATATCTGCCTGTGCTCTCTCCAGATAACTACAAAATTAATGACTGACCATAAATATATAGCAAAAAACGATTTAGGTGTAATATTTGCCAATTAAATGATAACATCCATTATATTAAGTGTAAACTGTATAACCAGTGGGCAGACCTGTATATGAAAGCATATCTAAGTTACACAGTTTTGTGGTAAAAGCAACATGTCTCAAATTCAGCTAGAAAACAAGCAATTTGCCTAAGAAACTTTTGCCTATGTTTGCTGTTCATTTTGCTTTTTCCAAAGTCAAGGATATTGCAACTCTAATAGCAAACTTTTAATTTGCTGGTTAAAATACCAATACCTTAATCAGCAACGTCAGTAAAGTATTGAAATGCCATTTCTGATGGTTGACATATCCCATTTCCTCTAAAAGTGTTAATAGGTGTCACGAAACTGTTTTTAAATGCAAGCTCAATTATAGATCTGGATATTCACTAGTCTCACAAAACTCGTGGCAGCGGGAGGGTGAACTAGGAGGGAACAAACGGACAGCGCATCTGACCCGGTGTGGCTGTGCTGCTATACCCTGTGCTTTCTGGCCACTGGATTATGGTCCACTCCCAGCTGCCTGCACACGTGTGTACTTACCAGCCCTGAGCAGGTGATAGCTCCTACTCTTCTCCTAGAGTATATTCCTGCTTATCCACACACATACACGTGTGTGCAGAGCCACCTAAACCTAAAGCCAGTTTACAGGGTGTTGCTGCTTACCTGCTTTACCTGAACTTGAATATAATTGTCAGCCTTGCCAGACTTTGGCTTTGGGACCCTGTTTCTGGTACACTGGTGCAAGGTAGAGAGGATATACTGGTTTTTTAGATGTCTGCATGACAGCTGGCATTTTTGCAGTAACTTCATGGGATTAGTGCTGTGCATTTCAAAAGCTGTTTCTGAGGCTTTTTGGGGTTTTTGTTTAATTTAGCTTTGTATTTTAATACCCAGTTGCACAGCTTTGAAAACTGCTAGTTTTTTTTTTTTTTTATTTGGTGGGAAAGACTCATTGCTATACTCAGTTTCTTATTATACTTAATGAATGTTGACATCGTGACGGCTTGTGTGATGACAGTATTAACTATTATGAAAAGGTAGCAATAATTGTGATTTAGGCTGAAGACTTGAGTTGTAAAACCTCAAAATGTCAAGATATTTACACTTAAGTCAGTCATATTTCACAAGGCAGTCGATGTCAAGCTGACACTGAAATTTCAAGGATTTTCTATAAAACTCAGTGCTATTTTTCAGGTGTGGCTTTATTAGTTTTCAGTATTAGCCCTATTTTAAGGTTGGAATGCTATGGGTGGCTGCAGCCATGCCTGAATGGGAAGCCCAGGGTTGCTGCCTGTGCAGCCTGGCGTTCCCTGGCTGTGGTGAACATGAGGGACATGACAGACACCCCCTTGTCCGCTTTTCCGCTCTCCTGCTTACAAAAGGAAATCCTGAGGGAATTTTGAAGGGTAGCCACATAAAACTCCTGCCGCACCTTAAAGACTGGGAAAGGAGAAGACACATGTCTTCATCACTCACTCACCTTCCCCAGGATGGGTGTAGTCGTCAGCGAACCCTAAGGAGTAATTTGCCTTGAGCCTGTAAGAAAGAAAATCTTGTAATTTGGGGGGCTCCCAAATATGATGGGTTGTGGCAAGAAAACGGGAAATAATTTCTGTCACTAGAAGACTAATTGAGTTTTAAAGCTACGTGTATAAATGTACAAGTCAGGACCTGAATTTCCATAAAAGGATCTATTATGGCACAGGTGGAGTTAAAAAAGTTATGTCATAACACATCATAGTGAACCTCAGGTAGTGCTACAAAGTGCCTGCCTATTTTCAATGAGAACCTTCTTTTATTTATAGTGTAAAAGTAGGTGACGTGTTGGTATGCATAAGTATACAGAAATGTGATGTGTACCTTTGAATGTCATGGTAAAATGGCTGTCCAGGCATAGGAACTAATTATTTTTGGTGAAGCCTGGACTAGTACAGGCAGTTAGGCTGTAAATCGTGAAATATCGTTCTGACCTATATTATGACCATGCTGTGTTGTGAGATGCTAGTTTTACTCATTCAGAGCTGTGCTCACCAGTGTGCATGGTGTGACTGAAGGCCTGGCTAGCATTTGAATACAGCAATTAGAGCACAGAATTAGAGACAGCATTTGCCTGCGTCTCTGAAACTGCTGAATTCCAAAATTGCTTTAACGTGCTGCTTAAAGCACGTCTGAAACAGTGCCACTGAATCCAATTTATTAGGAAGCTGTTGCCACTGAATGCCAAAAAATCTAATATACATGCAATGTCAGGATGTAAAACAAAATCAACAGAGTTACTGGAGATTAAAAGCAAATCCCATCATTTCACAGCCTTCATAAACGATCCTGGTGACTATAAACAGTACTTTAAATGACATAATTTTTGAATATTTTAGTATTTTCCAGCTGCCTTTACAACAGCTGTATTTATAGGATGCCAAATCCTATTTCTTATTATAATTTACACTGTACGTTGAATTATAGACACTGAGTGCCCTCAAATAATTTACAAGCCAAGTTTTCTCACGGCTTTAATATGGAATTTACTTTCAAGGAAACCTCACATTGAGCTTCTGAGTTCTTTCAGCCCTCCAGTGTAGACAAGCACAGGATATTAAAAGCCAAAAGCTTCAGTACTTGCATTTGCTCAGTAAGAGTCCAAGTATTATCTACTAAAATCAAGAGGTCCTAACTGCTGGTATGGAAACTAAAGACACTGTGTCAGTGTAAGGGTTCAAAAGCAAATCTTGGGACTTGTGCAGGTTGTAACAATATTGCAGCTTTTCCTCAGGGTTTATTCATAGCTTATCGGTTCATCTTCTTTCACAACCATTACAAATACTTACAGGACTTTGTAGATGTCCTGGAAGATGCAAGTGTTGAATAAAAAACTATGTTGAGACACACATGCTTTTTTTTTTTTTTGTCTTTAAACTCTTTTCTTCCATTTTTTATGCATAAGAAGACCAGGTCTTTCACACGATTCTGTGGACAGGATTTTAAAATGTTTCTCATTTAGATCTCACTCTTTTAGTCCCAGTTCGTTACCTTTGGGACTGAGGAGGGGAAATCTTCCCATTTCTCCAGATTTTTCTAAGTTTTGTCATCCTAAGACTGAGATGTGCCTGCTCAAGTTCATTGGAGTCTCCACTATACCTCTTGAACAACTCCTCAACGCAGTGAACCTCTGCCTGTTTCTCCTCTCTGGTTGCTTTCCCCCACAGCAGTAGGAACAGGGGCAGGTTGCTGTACTGCGGTTCTGTCACCTTCTCCTGGTGCAAGGCCCTAGGGACAGAGGAAGCTGCAAGGACTCTGCAGTAACCCGTTCACATGTAAAAGCAGCACAAGTGATTTTTAAGTGCAAAGGAACATTGCTTGCAGCAGGTATTTTTCTGTGGACTCTTGATTGTGAACAGGCACACTCAAAAAGCACTGCATTTTTAAGGAGGGAAAACTACAAGTATTTTACCAGAAATAATTTTAAGATGTTCAGAACCTCTTTTTCTTGTTTCCAACTGACACTGGTCCACTAGAGTTGCCCTGTTACATAAAGAAGCTAGGAGTTTTGAAGAACTTCAGCAATAAGATTTGTGAGAATCCACCTTTTATACAAAAGTTGACCCTAGCTGATCAGACCTTTCACTGAGCAACTGGTTGTTGTAGACTGGAAGTCAGAATGTCACATCTAATTTTCTCTTTGAAGTTATCATACAGTGAAGGTGTTAAAAGTCAGCATTAATAACTTTAAATTCTTGTGTTCTTCTGATAAAAGGCTTTATGCTTCAGCAATAGCTGGCATTACTAAGTATGTAGGCAATAAAGAACAGCGAAATCACAGATATAAAGGAATCCTGACCCTAGAATAAAGAATGTCTTAAAAACAGAAAGAAAAAAATAATTCCAGACTTACTGCACAATCCACACACATGCACAAAAAAAGTATATATATATATATATTCTTCACAGTTCAATGATAATGCTTGGTTAGCACAGTCATCAGTAACAGATTTACAATAGAACATCTGTGGAACACATGCAGAAATAAACTTATTCAAAAAGCAAGAGAGTTATCTGTGAACTTGCCCTGTCCCCCAATCTTGTATCAGTTTGATTTGTGGTATCATTTTATTGCTTGCTTGCTTGTTTGCTTTCTTTTACACTGCTGAAAGTTGGATCAGAAGTGCAGAGCTGGAATAGAGGTCAAATATCACTGTTCTTCCCCTACTGAAAGTATTTGGTAGCTGGAATTGAGTAGAAAATTTACAAAATGCAAGGTTAAGGTTTTCTCAGTATGTCAAGGATATTCTTTTTTAATAAAAAATTCATTTATTTAAATAAATGTGATTGCAGTGTAAAATATTCCTGGTTTAGTATGTGTAAAATGGGATTTCAAAGAATTTTGAAAACTTCCAGTTGAAGGCATATCAGATTATTTATTTTGGCTTTGTTTTCTTAGGTATTTTTTCAATCTGGAGCAGATTGTAGTGGTGAAACTTAACATTTCCTTATAACAAGGGAAGGTAAAATAATCACAAAAAGGTTTAGTCTTCTTGGGTGCAGTGATGGTAATAGCAGAGTTATTCAGATATTAAATAAATCCAATCTTTCTTATTTAACAGTAGGATAATTAGAGAGGACTTTTATAATCAATGAAATGTTTTTGTATGATTGTTTAAGAGGAGTGGTTTGGGTGGTTTTTTTAGAGAGAAAGATGTAAAACAACCATATGATGAGGACCAATTCTCCATCCTCGTTTTCCCAATGGAATAGTAACACTAGGGTATGGCAGCCAGCACCTGTGTTTGATGCTGCTGTAATCCCCCATCTTCCCCTCACAGTTGTTTCTGTAAATTGCAAAAGTATCACACATACAAGACATTTGGTAGAGTTATCATAATATTGAAGTCAATACCCTGTAGCTTTGGGGCACAGAAAAGTTTTTCTTGCTTAGAATTCCTCTCAAAATCGTGAATGGGGGGAGTGGGGTGGGAAATTCATTTATTCCATCTAGTTAACATTGCTAGTTCTGCTTTTCCCCCATTACTGCAACCACATGGAATGAAGTGCTGCAAAAAGGGCTAATTTAAGAGCAAATCCACCCTAAAAAGTAAAAATCAATCTCTCACTTCGCACAGAGAGCCCAAGGGAATGCAATACCAGGAATCATGGGTATTTTGCTGTTAGTTTTTGACGTATGTTCTGATGAAAAAGATCAATGGTTTTCTCTTGGGAATAAAAGATTGCAAGGTCCAAATACCCAGAAGTTTGTATGTCTATTTATCTAATGGCAAACAGTACAGAAGTCAGCAATGAGCACCTTCTATTTGACAACAAGTGACATGTAGGCCATTGTACCACAGTGCTACCATTGTTTAAGTCCTTCTGAAGCTAATTTATAGGAGAAGGCAGAACAAAAGAATAGAACAATATACTTTCTTCAGAGCCAACACAAATTTGACCCAGGAAGCACGAATTAAATACATTTTTGAAGGCCTAATGGGTAACCGAAAAGTTCTTGTGATTAGAAACATGCATCCAAATAGACTGTCATCCATGGTCTTTATTCCTCTTCCTCTCCTTACTCATTAACCCTTCTCAGACATCATATGAGAATGCAAAAAATCTAGCCATTATTTGGTTGCCACATAGAAGCAATGAACAAATCAAGGCACCATCATTTGTTGGAACAGTGACTGTGAATGGTCTGATGTAGTGAGTGGTTCTTTTCCTTGTACATGACTTCGTGGCTGTGAGTACCGTGTGTACTTTGAATACCAACACTAATCTGTTACAACAATTATTCCTTCCACTGGCTCTGAGAATTGCCTTTCAAACATGCTCAAATCAGTGAGTAGCTAAAAACATTCCTGAAAAAATTAAAGGAGACTTGTCTTTGGACACAAGGAGTCTAACTTTTGGTAGGGATTTTGAGCAGCAGACAGATTTGTAAAACAAATAATCCCTATAAATATTTATTGCCGTCAAACTGTGTCCCCAGCCCCAGATTCTGTTTGTGAGAGCATTACCACAATCATCATCTGAAACTATCTAGTCAGGAGAATTAAAACTTCAACATACTAATGATCCATTGAAATTTTTTTTTTTGGAAAAAACAAACTTGGTACCTGTTGCTAGAACTGCCTTTGGTATAGATTATACCCTATAGCTGATTACTGAAGCACACTGTCATTGCTGCTGCTCTCAACTCCGCTCTATTGCCAATTACTGATACAGACACCCCCTGTCAACACACTGCTGCTAGGCCAAATCTTTGAGAGTGGCATGACTTGGTACATGCTATACTGCTAGCAGCTTTTTCTTGGAGCCTGGTGGTTTTATGATTTCTTATAACCACAATAAGCAAACTTAAGCTAGTCAGTGCATCTCACATTTCTTAAATGTTGATAAAAGATAGCAAAAAGATGTAGGTTCCTATCCATGGTATTCATGTTTGTAGGCATTCAGAAAGTTGATCATTATGTTTCTGTCTAACCAAACATTGCCTGGCTGACTTTTACAGTTACTGAATCTCATTGACATAGGATGACCACAGCAAACACTCATCCAGAACAGAAATACTGTGGCTGCTGGTCACTCTGGTCTCAGAAAGAAAATTCCACTTAAAGGTTGTAAGAAGACCTTCACTAAGTAGCTGCTTTGCTTTCAGAGTATAGGTAAAAGGAAACTAGCTTACCAGTTTAATAGATTTGCTCTGCAAACTAAATAGATGCATGGTAGATAGGACTGACTGGGGTGGGGGTTACATCTTATAGCTGTGATACTCTGTCGGCAAATCAGTCCATTTCCACCAACGGAGCTGTCTTAGACTGGCCATTGTGTCTTCCTCTTCAGTATGGTAAATGACTATCCCATGGCTTTGCATAGAAATTAAAATATTTTGATAGCCTTCATTATAGCATAGGTGCTGGCTGGTACTACACAGGACTTTCATTTCATTGTGCAGTCACAAACAAGGATGGGAAATGAGGCAGAGCCTGTGGATTAGGAGTCTTTCCTCAAAGCTGGGGTGATCTTTTAAGAAAGCAGGTTGCTGGTGGATTTATACTGCGATTTGGGAGAAGATGATCTTGGAGATCTTTTCCAATCTTAATGATTATATGACTCTAGGACATTTGCTGAAACTCTCTTTACAGCCTGCGTGAGAGAGGACCAAACAGGTAGTTAAAGTTGAGGAGGCTGGCTGTGAGGGACTGAATCCTAGCCAAGGACTGATTGCACAAAATGCATTAAGCCTAGTAGCTGGAGACTGAAAAAGTGCTTCAGAGGTCCTTTTTCAGACCAGGTCCTAAAAACCTTTTACATATGAAGGCATACACAAGGGAAGGAAACTACAACAGGGAAATGGATTGAGGAAACAGGAACATTACATCAACTTAGCATTATGTGCCAGATATAGAAGGTAGAAAGGGAGAAACAAATAGAATTCCTTGGTCTTGTCCTCCCAAAGCAAAAAAGCTTCTGCAAGGAGGCAACAGTGTTTTCTGGGCTGGCTGAAGGGCAGTGTGGGGCCTCTCGCTCTGCTGCTGACCTGCTGGGGCTTTTCAGGGGTTTTAGTGTAAGGAGGGGTGGGCTAAAAGTGGGGAAGATTTCACCTCACCTTCAGCACTCCTGACCTTCTCTGTGAAGGGGAATAACCTCATGCCTTCCTTTCCTCCTGTGAGGCTATTTTGTAATCCAAGAGTACCTGAATGGAGTGATCGTTGCCAGGATATTAAAGCCATGGCTTCTTGTTGAACACCCAAACACAGTCTGGCACCCATAGATCAAAAAAGGGATGGGCCTGTACAATTTTCTCTATAGTGACTGTACCCAGAAAAATCATGATTCTAAAAAAAATACATTTAACATAAATGAGAAACAATCTACTCAGATGCAAGGCTGTGTTACCTTTCCTTATGGAAATGAGTAAGAGTTTATTTGAAATTTATACCATGTTTGTTTTCTCTCTCTCTAGCAATAAGAAATTTCATTAAATAAAAACATCCTTTCCCAGGAGGTTTTTTGTCTTACAGACAAAATGTAATCGCTTGAGACACAGATAGTAGGACCTGGGAACATTTTATTACATTAACTTCAAAAGAGTCAAGGGGGAAACACTCATTGATAAATCAAGTCCCAACCTTGGAAAATTTGGGAAACACTGGCATCCGTAAGCAGTGAAATTGTCATCATCACTTCCGGTAAGATAATATGCTGTATCTAAACCAGGCAACTGGTTGTTCATCATATACGCTACCTTCACAATGAGAGTGGATGCAGATGGAAGAACCTCGGTTCCAGATCAGAGCCCTGCAAGTACTGAAATTGCTTATCATGCATATTTTATTTGTTTGATCCTCTTAAGCTGTTTGACCTTTCATTTCATCCTGTGGTGGGAACCTCTTTCCCTCTCTTACCCTAGCAATCAGCGTTTTCTGATTTGAATAACAATGTTGGTTCAGCATTGTGAGGAATTGCTTACAACTGTTCACTTGTGCACTGCAAACTCTTCTGTGAGTCACACCAAAATGTGATAATTAATCTGTTTTAGGCAGCTCAGGGAATATATCATCAAACCCAGGAAAACATAAAAGAGCAGATAGATGACAATCTAACCTTTAGCTCATTTTTATGGAGATGGAAGTGGACCATAGCACAGGTCAGATTCAAGGTTAAGATGGAAGCCATTGAAGAAGCCCTGATAGGGCTGGTTCTTCCTGCAGGTCCATTCAGTCTAACCAGCCAGATACATAAATAGAATCCTTCAGCTTCTGGCCCAACCGGCCTCTTCACATTGCAACCAACAGACAAGCACAAGCAATTTACTGCTGAGATATGTTGCAAAAGGAACAACATGAGTTAAACTGAAAAAAAGAAAACTTTGGCGGTAAAAATATTATCAATTTTTTCTAGGCAATAACTGTGTTAAATTAATAGCTACTTATTAAGATTTGTTTATACAACAAGTAGTAATTTAATATCTTGTTAGGTCAGACTTTTCATTGCTATCTGTTTTAACTTTATATACTTTCATAACTAGATTTGTAGGTGTTTAATTTTATCCAGCAACTTGAGACAGTACAAATTAATTGCAGACTGCTAATCCAGTAGTGATTGGAGCTGAGATTTTAATTTTTTTTAACGCTACCTGTTTTATTACATTAATGGTCAAATCCTGCTGCTACCAAAATTAATAGGAAAATCTCCCACTGATTTCAGTGAATTCAGGTTGTAGCCCAAATTGTAAATAGCAGGTACTTGATTTTCCTCTACATAAGACAATGTAGTGAATTGTAAAGCACCTTATCAACAAAAAAACCCTCATTTAATAAAAATATGATCTTCTGTGTTTATATATTATGACTTCAAATTCTGACCTATTACAATAACATGGTCAAGCTGTTTTTCTTAACTAAAATAGAGGGGAAATGAGTTATTTGAAACAATACAGTCTAATCTAGTCAAGGTTGTGTTTCATTGTGTGATAGTAAGTGTATAGAAGAAAGCATGCTGTATTAAAACAAGAAAGTAAGTTAGTATAGTAGTATGGTAGTTGAAAATCACTAATGCTGCAGATGTTAGTCAGACAAGTTCAATAATTGTAACAGTGCTTAACAGTGCCAGTAAAATTAATAATCTATACGTGTTCAAAACTTTTTTTAAAGTTTATGATATGACTGTTCAAAATTGGAACAGGATGATATTTTGCAGGTATACTTTCAAAACAAATATTCATGGCATTTTTTATGTGGTTTAAATCCATCATTTATGATGAGAGCTTTCTGAGATTTTGAAGAATATTTTCAGTCATTCTAATTTTTTTCTTTCCTTCCTCTTCTTCACCTGAGGCTATGTTTGAGTAATTTGAGTATGAACATCCAATAAAATAAGGAAGGGTTTTGTATAATTTCCTTTGTTGCTAATGCTAAATGAATGATCATCAGGCATTCCTTTTCCTAGTTTCAGGCCTCGAACAAATGATTATTTTTCGGACAAGTTTTTTTTCCATTAGCACTTGTTTCTATTTCTCTGTACATGTACTACTTCATAAGGAGAATTTCCTGTGTGTGGCCTAGGTACAGTAGGCTATTTGTCTTTTTTCTTTAGAGATATTATTATTTATCACATCTTAAAACACTTAAATGACAACTTCAGTGAGTTCAAATGGTGGAGTTTTATAGTTGCTTCCTAAAATTAAGGCTGAACATATACTCTGCAGGATGCAAGTATTCTGTTCTGTCTTATATAGGTTCAAGTACTATCCTCATTTAGGTGTATCTGCGCTCCCTCCAGTAGTGCATTAAGCAATCTGACTTAACATCTATCACATGTAGTGCAGGCGCTCTCTCATCTCCACCCCAGGGAGAGAACTGTGTGCCTAGTGGCGTGTTTTGTTTTTATTTTAAATGTCCGAGGAAAGTGGGTAGTGTTAATGGCATCAGACATCCATTTCCTTGCAATTAGCTGTCTGTGTTGTCACAATGCCCCTGCTGCCTTTAAATGCTATGGGCGAGGAAAAAGAGAGAGAAAGAAAGCGTGTTCATCAAATTTCATTCCAGTCCCATTTGAAATCCACCTCCCCTTTTATTATTTTTTTTTTAATTTAGAGATATACTCTACATCTGCATGTAAATTTTTTAAATTTTTTGTTTTTTAAAGCAACCAATCACCAAACCACAACACAAACTCTTTATCCACAAAATGCAGATTCATGTTGCCTGGGATCTTTTCTGAATTCATGTTGAACTACTTTGGATCTATTTTTTTTTTTAATGGCAAACAATAGCCCTTTTCCATTTTTAATAGAATGTTTTTATATTTAAAACAGTAAGGCAGGAGAAAACAGTGTGACCCCTGTAATTTTCTTCTGTGTGGAGCCTTTGTGAGATCTAGCAGATTCTTTTGTAAAAGGGTACTGTAGGAGAGCAGCATCTCCCAGCTGATTGAGCAACAGCCATTTTGGAGTCATGTAGATTCGGTGGGATTTGTCTCAGGCTGCTGAGGATCCCCTTTTTTTCCACTCAAGTTGATGGGTTTCAGAGTTACCGCTTTCCGCTGTCTTAGTTCAGTAATGTCAACAGCCTAATTGATAAAGGACCCTTTTAGATGTTTCAGATTTTAATTCTTTACCATACTTATGTTCTCATTTCTTTATTGTGCATTTTCACCCTCTCTGCCTGTAACTCTGCCCTTTGCCAATCCTGTGTCCTACATCGGCACATGCGGTTTAACCTACTGAGCTGCTAGGAGGTCTCAGGGAGGTACCGGTCTGTGGTCTTATTCTTCTAGGTGCAAAGTACTTCCTAACACATTCTAAGGGCTCTCAGTTGGCAAAGGGCTCGGATGTGCAGAGAGCACTCCTCAATAGCCTGGCAGTTGCTAACAGGATTAAGTCCTTGGCAGTGTTTTTGTACAGATATATCTCCTTTTTTTTTTTTTTCTTCCCCTTTCTTAATTATATGGAAGTTTTTTTATAAAAAGCATTTTGATTGCACCAAAGTGTAGCTATTATAATTGTACACAAGAACTGGGGGGGCAGCGTATAATGATAGATATTTTTCATCACGGATGAGCTGCAATCATCACAGTATGCACTTCCTCTCAGCCATGCGGCATGGGGAAGCTCGCTGTGTAAATTCCGAGACGGTATATTAAAAGGAAATATTTAGGGATGTAGCAGTCGATGAAAAATAAATTGGAAGTACGCTGAGTTAACGAAGGAGCGACTCGCAGCTCTTGCAAGTGTGACATGCTTTCAAAGAAAGCTGCCTCCAAACAGCCTTTCAGCCAGAAATGTAAATGTGGGTTTTTAGTCTGTAGTGGTGTAAACAAAGGCTGTGCTTAAACTAGAGCCCTCCAGCACATCCAAGTTTTTGGGTCTCCCTGTCCTTCTTAGCTGCATCCCAAGCTAGTATTGAGGAGGCACTGAGTATGCAGCACCCACTTGCCTGTGGTCTCTTTGCAAAAGGTAATCGGATGTATAGGTGTGGGAAGAGGTGAAGTGTCTTTTCTGGGCAGACTGTTGTGCCAGGCAGTGCAGGGATGCAAATGCTTCAGCCCCTCGGGACTGCTCTTTTAGAAGAGTCCAAAAGGTGCTCATCAGTCCCCCATACTTAGCATTTTGTGGAGCTGCCCTGTGGTGCATTAGCCTGCTAAAGGTCCCATTCTGGCTCCCTAATTCCTGCCGTTATATGTTTCAGAGAGAGAGCTGGTTTTCCCTTTTGTAAAAGAAATGGAACAGGGAAGCCAGGGGGTTCCACAGCTTGGGCAGGAAGTGAGGGCTAGGAAAAGCTTGGTACAGATCCCTTTAACTGAGTTATTCCCTGGTTCTGGTGTGCTTTGGGCATCACAAGTTTTGGTAACATCACATGTTTTGGTAACGTCACATGCAGGCCTTGGGAGGGGCTGTGATGAAGTGTAAGACTGAATAGACTGATTTTCTTACCTTTACAGTGCCCGTTACAGGTGACTGGATATACCAGCAGCACAGCAGAACTGCAGCTATAAGTAGACACATGAATCCCAAGTTGCTTGGCACCACGAAAACTGTATTATTATAACAAAGCCACTGACATGATCTAGTCTGTGGTGTTGAGTGTAGCTTGGCCTATTCTGAGCTGCCGTGTTTCTGCCTCAGATCATACATTGTTCTTCCTTCTGAAAGAGGGTACCACACATTGGGTGGCATCTCCTGTCCAGCCACAGGAACTTGGGGCTCATCCTGTCCTACCAGGAGATAGTCCTCCCTCTTTTGTCTGTCAAAAGCTGAAGAGGGACAACTGTGCTCCCGGCCTGATTCGTTTCGAAGATCAGAAGAAGGGTCAGGTTACCCCCTCGACTACTTGTTCCAGAGACTGTTGGCATCACCTTTTCTTGTTGGAGGCTGGAAGGAAGAACTACTTCAGTACTTTGAAAGGTTCAAAAGGTTGCTGGTGGCTGTGCCTCTGGACAGACACTGAGGTTTACACACCAAGGAAAGGCAATCCAAGAAACCCAGCATACTCTGAGGGGAGGTACTCTAATCAGAAATAATGAGAAAACTTAGAGCCTCTTCATTCTCAGGTGCCAATATAAACTTCTCATTTACCAGAATCCTCTCCTGAAGACACAACTTTATCCCTGTTCTTCTCAAAACATTAAGGGCATCTGCTTTCTTCTCACCACAGCAGGAGGAAAGATAACAGTAGCAACTCGGTGCAAGGGTTTGATGCATTCTCCATGGCAGGGGACACCAGATTTTGACTTCTTCCCCTGGAATTCAGATAGCCTCCACCTCCTGGAAAAGTTGTCTAAATCCTACAGGATTATGTCATACTGCTCTCAGGATATAGGCTATTGCTGAAATCTATTAAAGATTCACCAGATCAGTAAAGGACAGTGGAAAGTAGTTTGATACCTCTGCTTCACAAAGCTTCCTTTTGTTGAGGGGGAGTGCAGTTTGTGAACCCGTGGATAGTTTTTTATGCATTACTTGTCCAGTGAATGTCTCGTATGAAATGCATAAGAAGGCTAGAAAGCAAAGAACCCAAGTCTCCCTTTGTCACTAATCAACCCCTGCTCTTCAAACTTACTTTTAAATTTTTTTCCCTTTCTTCCTCTTTCTTCTGAATAGTCTTCAGATATGTTCTGTACATAGAACAAACTCAATAGAAAAGGTGGCTGATACCTGTACCTGCAGGTTGATATCTAGAACACAAAATATGAATGTGAGGGTTAAGGATTTGAACCACACAAAGGGATTCCATCTCCTGGATTATTGCTCCAACCACTTCTTTAGAGTAGAAAGCAGGACATGTCCTGCTGTTTTGGAAGAAAGAAGTAACTGCCAATGTATTTTGGGCAGTCTGAACTTGGTGTACATTAGTCATGTTCTGGGAGTACCTACCAAACAAACCTATCGGGAAAGAGGGTCCTCTTTCTCAGTTTCTGTCTACCTTTAGCATGTGTATCCCATGGCTTCTTAAACCAAGATTCTTCATTAGGCTTTAAAGTCCTGTAACAGAGATGGATGTGGTGGTATGGTAACATGCAGTGTGGACAAGTATCTGTGGAGTGAAACAGTTTGTGCTGAGAACTTCATGACTGCACTATGTGCATTTGATGATTTTGCCTTGGACACAGCCCCATGGGCTAAAATCTTATTTACATTTAGACTGCATCAGGTGCCCTCCTGGAGCATGCTTTGCAGTGTAGTTTCATCTGAAAGAGGCCTCGTTCATGTCTTCAAGGAGTGGTCCAGGATGCAGGCAGAAGCATGGTGAGGGAGCAGTCAGGAGATTTGGTTCAAAAGCACATCCCTCATCCAAGCTCAAACACAGCTGCACTCAGCATGAGTACATATACAAACAGGGGCTGGTAAAATCTGCAGAAGTGCCTAACCAACATAAGCATATAATCTCACAAATTCCAGCAGCAGCCACATAGTCACTGTGGGCAGGTGCTTCTTTAAGCACAGGGATATTTTTTAAAAAACAATTTCCCACATGTAATTTGTGACGAGGCCAGATTTTGAACTTGATTCCAATAATCTGATATCTAAATTTAGCCACAAGAATATCCTCACTCACTTGGCTCCCAGTTTTACAAGCTGATTTGAGCAAACGTTCCAGAAGATTTTGGTTTTGTCTTTCAATTTGTCTTTCTTTTTATTTTTGTTTCTAGTGAAACCAGCATTTTGCCTTTTGACATGTCATGGTTGAATGAATTCTTTAAAAAAGATAAATCACTGCTCAGTACAGTTCTGATTTTTTTCCCCCTAAATTTCCTCTACTGTATTTGTTTCTCAGGAAACTAAATTTTTAAACTGATTTTTTCCTACTTCTGAATTTTTCTTTCCTTATCAGAAAACCCATAGAAGGGACAGAGACACAGATCCATTGGCGTGCTTTAACATGTGTAGATGTAAATATGCCCTGACCATTCCAAGAATGATTTTAATCTGAGACTACACAGAAGGGGTTAAAGTTACCCAGCACCTTCTTGTTCTGGTGACGTAGTGGAAGATGAACCAGGAGTAATTTCTTGAGTAAAAAAGGAGGCAACAGAAAGACCAGTTGTTTGAGCATTAAGGAAGCATCACCCCATCCAACATCTGTGAGACTTGGCTGGGTTAGGTCTGCAGGGCTGACCCCAGTTGGTACAGAGAGGTGGTTCTCCAGTCCGGAGCAGCAGAGCTGGTGCACATGTGTGTTTTCTAAACAGCAAATATGGATTTGAAATATGAAAAGATGCTTGATCTTTAACAAAGCTTTCTGAGTACAGATGGAGATTCATTAAAGCCCTTAAAGGATCCTCAAGGAATCAATCATCAACAGAATCTAATGAAACAACTATTTTGCTAACCATTTTGGCATTGTTTGGAAATAGTCTAATAATCTTACATTTACTGCAATGACTCTTTGCAAGGGTTTTATTACTAGTGTAGAAACCATTATTATTATAAAAGACATTTATAATTAACACTTTATGACAGAATGATTTAAGAGAATAATATTCATTGTAGCTAAGCAGCTGTGAAAACAAATAAA